>NC_079170.1:71435168-71792668 GCF_947568905.1 Ostrea edulis
TATTATGTGGTTTGTGTTAGCTTAAGTTGGAATAAATGCAGCATTCATTACAATTTGGATTCTAGATGTAATGCGGTAATAAAGGAAAATAGCTGAAATGAAATGAAAATGTAGTGATAATGTATATACACGGTGACGTTGTTGTTACTAAACCTCTGGCTGGCTGGAGTAGGGTGCATGTGTGTCTATAAGAAAGAAAATCAAATTTATGTGTCTTGTTGCGCAATAAACAACTGTTAGTATCTAATTACATTTGTAATTACTAATTAGCAGAGTGTGATCCTGCTGTACTGTGTCAAGGTGGCTCGTATTCAAAGATCAGGACAGGGAATGATCTATGTGGTTAAAATCTGGTATAGGAAATTTAAGGATAAGCAAACACTGATACTAGTATCAAGACAGGGAATGATCTATGTGGTTAAGATGTGGTGTATGAAATTTAAGGATGAGAAAACACTGATAATAGTATCCGGACAGGGAATGATCTATGTGGTGGTTAAGATGTGGTGTATGAAATTTAAGGATGAGCAAACACTGATACTAGTATCAGGACAGGGAATGATCTGTGTGGTTAAGATGTGGTATAGGAAATTTAAGGATGAGCAAACACTTCCACCTCACAGAGATTAAGGATCTCAGTCTGTCCTTCCTTTGCTTGAATTGTGATTGTGACAGTATCACCGATGATTCCGTTTTTGCATAAAAACAGGAGCTGGTCTCCATTGCCTCCTGGTCCAGGGTAAAAGCCACACAGATGATTTATTTCATTTCCGGTGACATTCACCGAGACATCGTGCAGTCTATCACCTGTACAGAAGAAAAAAGAGTGTCTTCTTAAACAAATATTTTACTCCAAGATGTATAAAAGAATGTATGCCTGTCTGAGACGGAACACGCAAGAATCAGGACCCATATTTACTAAAGTTCGTAGACGTAAACGTAAACGTAGGATTTACGTCTGACTTAGGATTAGAGTTGCGTACTCATAAAATTGTATTTACAAAACCGTTCGTAGCCGCAAACGTAACTTACGATGTACGATTGCACTTACGCGTGTGCAGTGGCTATTTTCACTTCGAAGCGTAAAAAGTGTGAATTTGCTCATTTACTTCGAATTCCCTGCGCTACTGCCGCATTATGACGAAAAAGAACACAGAACTTTGTGAGAAAGCAACGAATTTCAACGTATACGTATGCCTGCCAACGGCATGTCGATCGACTGTACCGTTATTCAGTGTTGTTTACAAATCCAAATGGAAGGTTCATCAAATTTAGCGCATTTGACTTGTGCATGGATCTGCGATGCTGTAGGTGTTCAAAAAGAAGTCGGCATGGACTGACAAGTAAGTTAAGTTGTTTGTGTAGTGATAACCTTAAATGTTTTACCACTGACTACCCGTCACTAGGCCCCTAAATAATGTTAAATTGACTTCAAGGGGATTCAGTACATGACACACATCGCAAAATCACAGTCCTTTATTCATTTTGTTCTCAACCTATGTAGCTGCTATAATGCCTGGATCTTAATTTCTAAATAGTGAGCACATATACATATGTGTTAGTTATTTATAATTTTATATGTGCCCACTATTAACACAGTGTTAAGACACAAGCTCATTTGTGTACAAGGTAACTTCAAACTTTTGACAATACCACAATTGAAATTCAAAATTATTTATCCCATTTTTTTTAATTTCATGACTGGGACAACATCAAAGCAGTATCATAGCTACCTGTACACAAGTACGCACATGCTTTCACATCATTTCGCAAAAAGAAAAACAAGAATATTGGTGAAAAATGAATCTAAAATATACATCATATATACAGGCACTAATTCTAAAATGTGTGATTTGTACGTGCCCCTCTATTGCATGGTTATAAAATATGAAAATTATTATTGTTTTAACAATATATACTCTGGGCGAACAGGTAGATAGGGTGAATGTACTCGGTGCCAGATGAGAACAGTTACAGTCTCTTTTAGCATCATTTCAATTATTGCTTGTGCACATCCATGTGCAAAACTTTCAGAAAATATTGTGAAACAAAATCGCATTCAAATACAGTTGTATAACTGTGTGAAGTCAGTGTTAATTTATCTAATGTAGAATAACATTGACTATATATTAATTGGAGACATCAGGTGTGATATGCATGTAACATGCACTAGATATCCAAGTTAGCTGACCTCTGTTATTTTTCAAAGGGTCATAAAGGTGGTCAAGAAAATAAATTGCCAACAGACAGCAGCATTCCTTGATTTAGATGCATTTCTCTTCATGTCCTCTCCTGAAAGATTTTCCATGATGCCTCAGGGTTAGGATTGGGATGCAAGATGTACAGTACCTATATATGATGTAAGTATATCCACTGTTTGTACACATTTAATTATTTCTGTACTTACAAAGTTTTAAAAAATCCAAAACAAATTATGGTACATGGTACATGATGTAATGATTTTTGTAATGCATTGATGATTAAATCCTTAGGCAAAGATTTAAGAACATAAATTTATGACTTTTTATGATCAAATTTTGTCCATTTTGCATGTTTTGTACCTGTCTGTCTAAGCATATCTTCACCTTTTTGGCAAATATAAATTTAACCAATCTAAGGACATACACTATGTTTCTTTGAAATTATTTTTTATCTCCTCGATATTAAAAATTCTTGCATGATTTCCAAAATAATAGCTGTAATTTTGTCACCAAAATTTGAAATCAACACTCAATAAAAATTGCTCTATATTATATATTTCTGATCAGTAATAACACATGTATTCAGTTATTTGAAACACCTTTTAATCTCAAAGCAAGCAAATAAATATATGTAATTTTGGTGATTAAATAATTATTATCTTGCAAGCCAATAATTCTTCTTTATATATTTCTTTACACTAAAAGCGGTTATCAAATGTACTTATATTAGGTCACCTGAGTTTACTCAGTAACCTATTGCAATTAGTTTTCATTTGTTGTGCGTTAACAATTGAACATTTTTAACTTCTTAATAACTACCAATCCAATTCTTTTCAAATTTGGTATGAAGCATCATTGGGACAAGTGGGACCAATTTTCAAAAATCTTATCAAGAAACACACATATATAAGAAAAACTAAATGCATAGTGATGTAGAGCAGGCAGACCTCTACCAAAATTGTAAATTTTATGATCCCCGGGGTAGGGGTTCTGACCCCAGGGCGGGGCAAATCTTGTTATATAGTGTTTATGTGTATAAAACACTTAAATTACATCTTCTTTAATGCTATTGATACTAAATTGAAACTAAATGGATAGAGCAGGTAGTCTTTTACCAAAATTGTAAATTTGATTTCCCCCAGAGTAAGGGTTTTGACCCCAGGGTGGGGCCAAACCTAGTATATAGTATTTATGTGTAAGTTTGCTGATACTGTATAAAATATAAATGCAGAAAAGGATGTACAAAAAATGGTGAATTTCACAACCCAGGGTTAGTACTTTAAGATGAGTCCAAATTAGTCATATCTTTTGATGTTTCATGTGAATACACCTATTTAAAGCCTTTCATCACTGTATGCACTTTGAGGGATGTGAAGTTTTAAGAACACATCTTGTGTTTTATACTGTTGCTGAACATTAGAATATAATTAGCTTAGATATTTAGAACAGGAAATTTTTTCTAGATTTCATTGTCCATGGAAGTAATGATACTTTTCCACTAGTATTCAGGTGACCGATAAGGCCTGTGGGCCTCTTGTTAGGTTTCTGTTGTTTTTTTGTTGTTGTTTTTTTTTTGTTTTTTATTTTACTAAAGAAATATTTTTATTAGTCAGTAATACATATTCCTTTGCCATTGGGCAATTTTGAGAGATAAAAATCACTTTCACAGCAAGTATGCCCCTTTAAATTTATAATGTTGTACTACCATGTATTATATGTCAGCCTGAGTAGCTCAGTGCAAAGGTACCAGGTTCAATACTCAATTGTGCTAAAGATTTTTCTCACCTTCTTTGCTACAGTAAAATCCCATTCATATACCTTACTGCAGTACATATCAGCTGATTTTACATTTTTACTTGCCACAACCAGGAACTATCAAAATATGTTAACTCTACACTAATTAAACCTGAGAATTTTGTAGAAAGAAAATAGAATGCAAGTGAATTGTACCTGAAATGTCACAAAAATTATTTTTTATTTATAAACGTGAATGACCTTAACTGAAACTTATCATTCTTGGTTAAAAAGTATTTTTTTTTCTGGTTTGGAAAGAAGCCAATTTCATTACAAGGGGAATGGTTAATGAAAAAATACTAAAGTTGACCTTGGGGTCATTTGAAATCTTTTTCTTAATATGGGCTCTTGGGTTATAAATCATTAAAATTAGAAATTGTAGGTGATACTTAATGATATCTTCCCAGATATGGTGTACGGTATATATAAATATACAAATAAAATCAGTATTATCACAATTTTACAGTTTATTTAACTAACAATTATGTTGCATGTATTTTTCAAGCCTTATGAAATTTGATTGCAGTGTAATGACAGTTGTTTATTTAAATCAATGTAATACTATTATTTTTCTAGGTCTATGGGTACATTGCAGTAATGGCCTGAAAAATCTTTTTATGCGAAACCGAGAAATGTTCATCTTCCATTGCCATGATTGTGTAAAAGGACGAGCAGAGGAATGATTCAAAAATATATGGCAGGATTGAGAATCTAACCCATGACCCGTAGTCTGGTACTCTACCCACTGATCAATCCATGCTGATGGTCCATCTGCTACATTGATGTCATCTTATATATTTATTTATTCATTGATATCATGGACATTTAAAAATTGACAGTAAAATGAAAAAAAAGTTTGATATTCAGCACAATAGAATTTGTTACAATACATGTTTAAGAAATTAAGTACATGTACATGCATTGTTATGCATACAATTATGTACATGTAATTATATTTGTTAATAGATAAAATTTTAGATGAATTTTCATGTTGTTATTGATATTGACATGTACATGTATTACTTCCATTTCTAGAATGATTTTAACATCTTGATATTAAAAAGATGACAAAATAAATAAATCTTAAATATTTGTCAACAAAGCTGTCTGGTGGGTTAAAATTTGTAAAGAGGAGCATTAGTACATATGTCGGTTTAATGTGAGAAGCCTTCAGGATGAACTTTTATCAGTGAGATTTTTATAAATTGGGGGGGGGGGGTGGGCTTCAACAAAATAATATGTATGTTGAAGGCATCATCCTTGGAGTTTGGTAATATACACTGCAAAGACTTTTACCTAGCTGATCACATATAAAGGTCAATTACATACAAATCATGAATGGTAGAAAGATTCATATATATGCATTATCAATGAAGATTTGACTCCTGTAGGATTATACATGTAGTTAAAGGAAATGGCACTCTGAAAGATTGAAAGTCTACACATGACTACACTAGTAGGCATCACAATTGCTCTCTGAAACAAATTACACAAAATTGTATTCTTGGAATGAAATGCATATCTTTTTTTTTTTAAAGAAATATTTATTTAGAGGCTCATTTCCCTGTTGAGTAAGTTACAATGTAACAAATAGTTATTTGGACTACCAATATTTGCTTATGACCACAAAGTAAAGATCACATATCTATAAGTAGAAATAGTTTTTCTATAGCTGTCGATCACCATGTATTCTTGTAAACACAGTGACTCTCTTCTTTTCAAATCTAAAACATAGCATGTTTGATTGCATATATATACACATTAATTCCACCATGTTTGAAAAATTAAAAAAATGTATTTCCCTGAAAGATGCTAGACCTACCCTATATAATAAGATAAATGGCAAATATTCTTTTTCTTAAATAACCTGCATGACTAAAATAAAAAGCTTCCCAATTATTTCTAAAGGCAAGGTTAGATCCACCCAGTCTGATTAAAATCAAATTTCGCACTTTGCTCGATATACGGACAGCGACTGTCCGTATATCGAGCGAAGTGAGAGGTTTGCTTTTAAATCGGACTGAGATCCGCCACAAGGTAAATTAGATCGGGCTCAAAATTTTGAGAATTGTCACACAATTGCAGATGATCTCAAAGAAAACGATAATCTGAATAAATACAATTAATTTGTGTATTACTAACCAGCTTATATGCATCTAGAGGATTTGTAAGGTCTTTACGCAAGAAATTATCGATAAGAATGACAAGTCGCCATTTGCTTTGTTTATTCTTAAAGTTACGATCAGCTTACGTGTACTAGTATAGCACACGTAGAGTTACGCTTATTTCTGACGTAAATCTACGTCTACGACTGTTAGTGAATACCGTCCCACACGTAAACGTACGCTACGTCTAGATTTACGCTACGTTTACGTCTACGAACTTTAGTAAATATGGGCCCAGGAGTGTAGATGAATTTCAGAGAATCATCTGTACATGCTTCTTGTCCTTGCTTTTTAACATTTATTATTTCAATAAAAAGACAGGAATAGTGAAAAAAATAAACTACATCAGAGTTTGCATTTGCCTTTGTGATAACGTTATGATAAACAGGCTTATGAATTGAAAATAACAAAGAGCGAAAGCAGTGTCAAGAAAAATTACCCTGAATAAAAATGATATGGTAAACTTACTATTTACTTAGAAAGATGTATAACAATTTAATTTCACATGGTAAAAACTTGTTCATCAATAAAGTTTTGCTGAATATCAATGAGACATATCATGCACTGATGCGCTTAAATATTGAATATTGCTGATGCATGATAAGTGTTGTTGAATACATATATTTATCACATGTTTACTCCTTTATCCAGTAGATATTGCGCATTACATATATCTTCGTATTTTCACCGTTTTCTTACGCCTCGTGTGACATCATATATGTACGTAGATTTTACATAGTTTGTTTACTAGCATGTCAGAAAGAGAAAGTCCGAATTCGAAATAAAAGACATCACAGAGTCGTCCACTTCTGCTTCATGAAACGTGAAGATAACGAACAGTGATCAATCTTACTCATCCTAGGCACCTTATACCACCTATGGTGTGTCCAAGGGTCTGTGTTTGCCCAACTATCTACTTTGTATTGCTTATAGGATTTATGAGATTGATCACTGTTCGTTATCGTCCCCTTCCATAGTTGTTTAGATCGTGCTCCTTTGTTAGCTGACCTATTCCTCTATTCTTATGAAGCAGAGTGTATTCAAATCTTCTACATGAGAACAAAAATATCTTGCTGTGGCCTTCAACTCGACATTTAGATGACGTTTTATTTATTAATAGTAATACTTTTCATTCATATGTCAATTCTATATATCTTGTGAACTTGAGAGAAAATACACCACAGAGTCTTTCACATAGATCTGCATCATACTTAGATATCTTACTGAAAATAGATATTAACGGCAAACTAACAACTGAACGTTATGACAGACGGATGATTTTGGCTTATCCATTGATAACTTCCCATATTTATGTAGCAATATTCCATTATCACCTAAATAAGGTCTTGATTCGATACGCACGAGCTTGTTCTGCGTTATGGTCAGTTTTTAAATCGAGGCAGGCTACTGACAAACAAGATGATGTTACAAGGGTTTCAACAGTTTCATTTGAAAACAGCATTTCGCAAATTCTTTTTACAGGGGATGCATACTCCTCTTTGGCACCTGATCCCATATCTGGTATGTCCAGGTGTCCGTCGTTGTTCGACACTTTATTTTGTATTCCTTATAGGGGTTATGAGATTGATCACTGTTCCTTATATTCACTTTTCATCGACGACTTTTATCTATTAACACAGATCATTTTCATTCCGATGTCGATTCAATATATTCCAGTAAACAGGAAATAAAAGATACCAGAGAGTCTTTAAAATATTCTAAGTACTTAGAAGTTTATTGGATATATGTATATTAACCGCAAACCAGCAACTCAAATTTATGACAAACAGGATGACTTCAGTTTCTCTGTCGTCAACTTATATTTATGTAGCGAGTTTCCATTATTGGTTTTTGCTAATAGCTGAGGAGTTGTTTTGAAAAGTGACGAAAGAAATTCAAATAAAGCAAACATTGTTTTTTCCTAATATATCTAATGTAATAATGTTATCTTGTGCCTTTTTATGTTTATTTGCTTATTTAGTCTGACTTGTTTAAATTCTTTCGCTGTTTATTTGTTTATTCAGTCTAACTTGGTTAAATTCTTTTTCTGTTTATTTGTTTATTCAATGTGACTTGTTTAAATTCTTTCGTTGTATATTTGGTTTTTTTTTCCAGTCTAACTTGGTTAAATTCTTTTGCTGTTTATTTGTTTATTCAGTCTAACTTGGTTAAATTCTTTTGCTGTTTATTTGTTTATTCAGTCATCCTGGATTAAATTATTTTGCTGTTTATTCAGTCATGCTTGGTTAAATTATTTTGCTGTTTATTCAGTCATGCTTGGTTAAATTATTTTGCTGTTTATTCAGTCATGCTTGGTTAAATTATTTTGCTGTTTATACTGTTGTTCGTTATCAGCTTTTGTAGTTTAGTTTTAGTTTTACTTTCCTTTTCTATTTAGTTTTCTTTTCTATGCAAATATTCTTTTGTCCTGAGGAAGGGACAGGTTGTCCTGAAAATATTACAATTCACTGTTGTTCGTGTCTTTGGTCATTTTTAGTGCTTTTATATTCATTTGCATGTTGAGTGTTGTTTGTGGATTAGTGCTTTATATATCATGTACTCCTCCTAGGCACCTGATCTATTAAGTATATATATATATATATATATATATCACGAAATTAACAATGAACTCTTAAGGACCCAACAAAAATACTGTACAGTTTCTTCACGGATAATTGGATTTGGGCGGAACTCATGTATGGTCATTGTTATTTACCTGGAACTAACTGGCCGATACATCTGGGTGTATTATATAGTTTTCATATTCACAGGACCTGTTTCAGGGCCCTCTGCAGAGTTTCTGGGGTTATGGTGTTTGAATAATGGTTGTTTTCCTAAGAGTAGCTCACACAGTCTACACTCACCCCTTCTCTCTCTCTCTCTCTCTCTCTCTCTCTCTCTCTCTCTCTCTCTCTCTCTCTCAGTCATTGACTCAATGAATAATTTCTGTTATGAATATAGAGGTATCATAGATTTATGACATAAATTATTTTAAAAAATTACAAGTTTTAGAAATTAATGTGCAAATTATTGTTTGATTTCTGGTTGTTTAATTTATAATACATGTATATAGAGGAGGGGAATTACAATAATATTAAAACTGCATTGTTCAGGAGTCTTTTTGAAAACAATTGAATTACGAGAAAATAGCAGTTGTGCACAGGTCAATGCTTTCAAAACTCTAGAATGGAGGGCTTCCTAAAAATTTAAAGAATGCCTGTATGTATTGGCTGTTAATGCTATAAAACACCTCTCTGGGGTAGCTCCATACCACAGTTTCTGCAGATTTCACTCCAACTGAGATATATTGTTAAATGTTAGATTGACAGGTGGGTTACAATTTGGGGGTGTTAACTTAAAATTGGGTCTTTAAGTAAACAGCAAGCCCTAAGTGAAGAAATATTTCACAAAAAGCACGACAAAAATTCACTTTATTTTATTTGGATACCACCTAACAAGGGTTAAACTGACAACCTGGGGAACCAAATCAATACAACCAGTGCGTTAGACCGGTCGACCATCTAGGCAAGTCCAGGCATATCCCGCTTTTTCTCTTGGATCTTAATTGGCAAAACTACGTTGAAATCCATCCAAAGGTCAGATTAAAAATTCTCTGGTATAATAATATTTTGCTTGTATATGTCTAGACTTGCCGAGAAGGTCAAGCGGTCTAGCGTGCTGGTTACACAATGCTGAGTGATTTGGTTCCGCCGGTACACACTAGATCTAACAGTTTATACTACAATAGATAATGGATGTCGTACACACTAGATCTAACAGTTTATACAGAATACTACTAATATATACTGGATCTAGTACACACTATGTCTAACAGTTTATACTACAATAGATACTGGATCTAGTACACACTATGTCTAACAGTTTTATATTTATCGTCATAAATAACCTTCAAGGTAAACATCTGATCTCTAAAGCTAACAATTAGTATATTGGTGTAACTACAACAATTTGTGCAGACGATCAAAATTTTAAATCTCTCTCTCTCTCTCTCTCTCTCTCTCTCTCTCTCTCTCTCTCTCTCTCTCTCTTTCTCTCTCTCTGTATATGAGATTGAACAATGTTGGTTATCTTCACCTTTCATTGGGATACAAGGATGAGAGTATGAAGTCTAATGTTGAGGGGAGAAAATATTTCCTTTTCCCATTTGCTAAAGTAGATTTTTGTTAAATTCTATTTTAAATTTTATTCACAAAAAGTAAAAGGGATTAAGCAGCAGACATAGCCTATTTTAGCCCTCTCCCAAAAGCAGATAGTTGAGATCCTGAGATTTCCCTGTATTTTTCCATCATGCTTATAATATATGTGTATATTAGTTAATACAATGTTGTCCTCGTGACCACAAATGCTTGTCTAATGCACATAGACGACAATTATCTAAGCAATAACAAATAAACACCTATCACTAGATACTTATATGGCATAGACGAAATACTTGGCAATTACTGAAAACAATCAGCATGCTAACTCCCCTGTTAGATCCGTAACCGCTTTTGATATGTCTTTCAACTGCATCTTCTCCGTGCGCTTTCCCATAGCAACACGTGATATCTCCTTCACATTTTCCAGCTGTCCGTATTTTTCTCTCCTAGATACCAGCACCAGAAAGCCCCTTTAAGCTTTGTCTTTTCTTCAATGTGACCGGCTGAAGCATCTAAAATGTAAATCTAACTGTATGCCTAATAATGTATACGGTGAATAACATAATAAAATATTATGAATACTTATGCTGCATACATTGTATGATTAACAAATGGTCTCCAACACACATTAAACATCATAAGGCATGCATTTAAAGTCAATAATTGTCGCTTGCATTTATTCAATCCATAGACAATATGATGCTAGATTAATTGTAGAGAACATATTCCAATTTTACGTTCCTAATATTTCACTTAATAAGACCAAATTTGGCTGTGAATGTAGGTCATTAGAATTGATCTAGCGACGTGTGCATTTGTACTATCTAGATACCAGTCTGTACGCATGCACATTATGATTGAATTAATCAAATAAGATATATTTACAACATGATAAATGAAAACAACTGGTACCACTTGGACATCAGCTATTGCACACACAGCTTGTGTGTGGGCGTGTGTATATAACACAACATGTCGGCTATACATGCAGTATTTAACCAAACGGCTAATGATCGGCAGAGAATATGTACATGAACTAAGAAGTATTGTGTAAATGTGTAAAACAAAGTAAATGTTGTCTACTTTGATTGTTAGGAATTTTGATTTTAGATATTCAGACAGCACTGCGTTGAATTACAAGAACTTACATTGATTTTTCCCACTGCAAAGTTCCACAGCTGACATCTTCACGTCGTATTTGCCATGTGCGCAGTAAGCGCTTTTTGGACGTGGGTTCTAGCCATCCGATAAACTTTACCGGGTTATTTCTAGTCATAATGCTGCAACACGTATAGTCAAATCACGGAAATTTGACGCGTTTTAAGAATATAATAAAAGCAGTTTTTACATTTCAAAGCATGTGTTTTCATTATCCTAAAACAGAGTTACAAATTCATATCCATATAAATTGAACAAGGCGGAACAACTACCATGGTGTACTAGTTCATTATGACCCCATTCTCATACGAATGTTGTTTGTATCTTGTAGAAGTACATCTACCTAATGTTTGTTTTGTTTTTGCGCATGCCCACAACGTCACTCGTTTTCTGCTGCATTATTAATATTTATTATTCTTAAGTTATTTTCTGATATACCTTTACGTGCATGTAAACTGTCCCATTGACATAAAGAAGTAAACAAAGAAAGTAAATTGCTTCAGATTGGAATCAAAGCGACTTATTGAATTTAGCATCAGGGATTCAGTTCGCTAAAAAAGCTGTTGTCTAATAGAATAGAAGTGAACAAAGTTGAGTGATGAACAAAGTAGAATATCACTGTAAATAAATTCTAAGATTCGGTTAATCATGCCATTATGAATGAGTTAATGGTTATCAGAGGGAAGAAAGAGCAATGCTGTATGCCCGCTGGGTTTTTTTTTATGTCTGATTTTTAAAAGCAATATATTGCCAGTTTTTATTTAACAAATATATCAACATGCTTGCATATCATACCATAGCTCTGTCTGTTGTATAGTAAGACCTTCCAAACCCTAACTTTTTCTTTCAAGCCGATTCTTAGCCATGACGCTTTTTCTGATTCGTTGGCTGCCATTGACGGAGCTATGTTACATGACGTGACACCATCTACAGCATTTGATCCATTGAAAAGATTTTCCTCATCAAAAATTGTACTCAATTCACCGGTTACTGCAACTGTTAAAATCAGAGAATCATAGAATATGTTATAACACAAAACGAAAGAGACATTGGTGTAAATAAGATTGTTTTCTAAAAACGAAGTAAAACAAGACAAAAACAAAAACAACACACTCGAAATTTGAATTTCGTTTAAAAAGTCATGTCTATAGATGTGTTTATTATTGATACAGAATATTTCCAAGAGAACTACAAACCCTGAGGCATCTTGTTACCCCACAGCATATCGTTATAATGATCTTGTTTGTCAATACAGCCTATCTTTGGGTCCAATGCTATCTGACGTGTTTCATACTGATTGTTTGCCATTCTTGGCACACGAAATTTGTTTAGGGAATACTCCGTTTACCTCATCAAGATATACGACTCACGGTGGATATGACCGGTCAACTGTGGAAGTTTACTCCTCCTAGGTACCATATCCATGTTTTCCTCACTCTATTATATAACTTATACGGTACCAATTTTGATGCACCAGATGCGCATTTCGACAAATAATATCTCTTCAGTGATGCTCAACCGAAATGTTTGAAATCCGAAATAACTATGAAGTTTTAGAGCTAAATATAGCCAAAAACAGCGTGCCAAAATATATATTCCTTATAGAAGTTATGAGATTGATCACAGTTCGTTATCTTCACCTTTCGCCATTTAGACCGAGCGGTATGAACAGGAATAACTTTTGGTTACAGAATGCATTTTTCATATATCACTCCCTTGAAAGTGTATGATATAGACTAATTCCCAAAAGTTTTAGTTTAGATTGATGAAGAACATAAATTAGATGTTTTGAAAACTTTTGTTACTTTATTTAAGGTGGATGAAAGGTGAAGATAGCGAACAGTGATCAATCTCATAACTCCTATAAGCACTGTAAAATAGAAAGTTAGGCAAACACGACCCTGGATATATCAGAGGTGGGATCAGGTGCCTAAGAGCAGAAAGCATCCCTGTCGACCGGTTACACCCACCGTGAGCTCTATATCTTGATCAGGTAAACAGAGTTATCTGTAATCAAAATCAGTGTGCCAAGACCGGCCTAACAATATGCATGAAACAGCATTTCACCCAATGATCGGTTCTATTGTCATGGATTGTGATAACAACCATAGAATTTGCGAAATCCTGTCTTTAAACTAGACTGTTGGAATCCCTGCACCATCAACTTGTTTGGCAGTAGCCTGATTCAATTTAAAAACTGACCATACGCAGAACAACATCTTGCTTATTGAATCAGTTGAGATATTACAAACACCATATGCAGGTGATAATGGAATTTCACTACATATATGTAGATGGGAAGCTGACGATGGAGAAGTTTAAATCATCCTCTTTATCATAAAATTGAGTTGTTAGTTTGCCTTTAACGTCTACTTTCAATACAATATCTTAGTATGAAGCAGAAGTGGACGACTCTGTGGTGTCTTTTATTTCGAGTTCACTGGAATATATTGAATCGGCATATGAATGAAAATGATTATTGTTATAGATAATACTTCGTTGATACAAATGTATATCTAAATATCGAATTAAAGGCCACAGCAAGATATTTTTTCTTCTTACGTAGGAGTTTCTAAATAAATTCTGCTTCATAGGAATATAAAAAATAAGTTAGCTAACAAAGGAGCCGAATTCGTACCCATGGTGATTCCAACAGACTGTCAGAAGACCTGATCACCAACGATATTGTCAACGAGGAACTCCAGCATATTTTTCATTTCAACTTTAGAGTACTTGTGCGTGGAATCAGATTGGTGTTCGTTTGGTATCGTATTTGGCCCCCTGAATTATTCAAAAATGAAGTACATGTTGAGTCAAACTTCTACATTGCAAGATACTGACGGAGATACACTTGTCTCAAAAATAAAACGAAACTTTGAAAATGTGTCACATTTCTACTACATTGACGTTGCCAAAATAGGTACGGAACACAAATTTCCGGAAAAATTCATAAAATTTAACCACTTTTAAAACTATTTGAATAGGTCCGCATAATATCACCACTTTAAAATTTTCACACATAAAACATTTATGTGTATGCATTTCACATACAAAAAATTACGATGGTGATATTGTGCGGACCATACTGATTTCTTATTTTACGTTCATATTTTTAGCGTTTTTACAGCATGGAAATACACGTCATGTTGTTATTTATGTGTTGTTACATAAGTTTACCTATATTTTGATTACAAAAGAAAATACTCGTCTAACACCGCATCAAATGATAAAATTCCTAATTTAAAGGGGCAATGTCACGATACGATATTTACATGTCTTCCCTTGTGTTGTGTATTATGCAAGGTGAAGATAACGAACAGTGATCAATCTCATAACTCCAACAAGCAATACAAAATAGATAGTTGGGCAAACACGTACCCCTGGACACACAAGAGGTGGGATCATGTGCCTAGGAGGAGTAAGCATCCCCTGTTATATTAATCATGCCATCTTACTTCCGTGTCCTGTAACTAAGCGACATGTACACTAGATAGGAATACATTGATATCAATTACTTTTATTCAATGGAAATTGCATTATATGAAACATTTTGCCGAATACAAAATGCTACTATTTCTTATTAATCTATATAGCTAAATGCATGACAGAGGAAGAGGCCGATTTATACATGTATTTCGGTATATAGATGTCACTTCTCAAAAGTGACAGACGTCACTTAATTCTCAAAAGTGACGTCACAATGGGTTGCTAGATCATTTAGTCAACTAACATACTACGTTACCTCAGCCGGTAGTGTAATGGAAACGACCAATATTAAGATATTAAGTAAACAAAGATAATTTTTTTTTATTTAAAGTAGAGATATTTCAATATAATTCTTATTTACTTTTTATTTAAAGGATAGCAATAGCATTGAACATTACAATGCATATGCAAAAGACATCGCATATCTAAATAATGCGCGGATCTAAAGTGGGTCACCGGAATACCATCCCTGGAATTGAAGTGATTACATCTGTGCGCTAAGTAATAAGGACAGAACCAGATCACAATAGTGATATCATGAAATCATCTGTACAAAACTGGAAAATTGTTTAATATCCTCTTCCATTTTCAATTTACATTATTACCGGTGATTAATTTTCTTTATAGTCATTTTTTATTATATATATATATATATATATATATATATATATAAATTGACGATCAGATGGAGTTCAATCACATAACATTTATTTCTCTACAGGCTGTTTCGTGAGGGGATGGTTTCCCCTCACTCGTCGGGAGAAAAATGACATCTAACGAAAAACATCCGCGTGGCTGAGAATATGTTACACAGAAACATACTGGATAGTTGCTAAGCATGATTACACACAGGATTGAGTAAATAGAAATTTATGGGAATGACGGCAAGTGCTGACAAGTTCTGAACGCTTATTCAATGAAGATTTTTCGGGATGACATATTATAAAGAATTTCTCTAGAATACAGAGGTTGCACTTTTTTGAAATGTTTGAGTATGATGATGTTTTTCCTAAAATTTCCCACTTGATTTTGTAGTCAATATTTTTGTCTTTCAATGTCCATATGAATTTGCTGAGCTCGGTGGTATTCTTTTTCGTGGAATTACGGAATGAATGAGTGTGGTTGGCGTATCTTAATTTGAACTCGGTGTCTGCTAGTCCCACGTAGCTCTCTTCTTGTCCATTATCGGCTCTGACTCTAGCTAAATACACAATTCCGTGGGCGCGACATTCACCGTTGAGCGGGCATTGGTCTTTGTTACGGCAATTACACCTGTTACATGTATCTCCGGTCTGGCGCACTTGTTTAATTGAAGCGTTATGCGAGTCAATTACATTTTGCATGGATGGCATACAACTGTATGATATTTTAATAGTGTTTCTGTTGATAATCGGGCGTAGAACATGGCCTATCGGGAAACACTCATCTATAATTTTGAGAAACTGTTTACCCAAGTTTGTTTTTACGTTACTATCATATGGGGGGTTAAACCATGTGATGTTACGGGTTTCTCAAAATTATAGATGAGTGTTTCCCGATAGGCCATGTTCTACGCCCGATTATCAACAGAAACACTATTAAAATATCATACAGTTGTATGCCATCCATGCAAAATGTAATTGACTCGCATAACGCTTCAATTAAACAAGTGCGCCAGACCGGAGATACATGTAACAGGTGTAATTGCCGTAACAAAGACCAATGCCCGCTCAACGGTGAATGTCGCGCCCACGGAATTGTGTATTTAGCTAGAGTCAGAGCCGATAATGGACAAGAAGAGAGCTACGTGGGACTAGCAGACACCGAGTTCAAATTAAGATACGCCAACTACACTCATTCATTCCGTAATTCCACGAAAAAGAATACCACCGAGCTCAGCAAATTCATATGGACATTGAAAGACAAAAATATTGACTACAAAATCAAGTGGGAAATTTTAGGAAAAACATCATCATACTCAAACATTTCAAAAAAGTGCAACCTCTGTATTCTAGAGAAATTCTTTATAATATGTCATCCCGAAAAATCTTCATTGAATAAGCGTTCAGAACTTGTCAGCACTTGCCGTCATTCCCATAAATTTCTATTTACTCAATCCTGTGTGTAATCATGCTTAGCAACTATCCAGTATGTTTCTGTGTAACATATTCTCAGCCACGCGGATGTTTTTCGTTAGATGTCATTTTTCTCCCGACGAGTGAGGGGAAACCATCCCCTCACGAAACAGCCTGTAGAGAAATAAATGTTATGTGATTGAACTCCATCTGATCGTCAATTTATGTAGCTCCGTGAGGCCACGTCGAGCACTCTAGAAGATTATATCGGAGATTTATCCCAATATATATATATATATATATATATATATATATATATATATATATATATATAAATATATATATATATATATATATATATATATATACTGCCGTAAAATGGCTGAAATCATGTCAATACGATGTAAAACATTAAAACAATTTATACTCTACATGTTGGATTCAAAGCATAGATTATAATTTAAACCTTTCACTTATGACTTAAGTTAATGACAACAAACTGCTGGATAATACAAACTTTTGACTGACGGTATTATATATGGGAGTGAATTGTCATAAAAGAATTTAGTTTTGTACAATTTAAACTGTCACTACTTCATTCATCATTAGAAACTGACCGAATAGGACTAAATCAGGCATGCAACAAGGAGGGGGAGGGGGCTGCCTTAAG
The DNA here is from genome assembly GCF_947568905.1 of Ostrea edulis. Classification (NCBI taxonomy): domain Eukaryota; kingdom Metazoa; phylum Mollusca; class Bivalvia; order Ostreida; family Ostreidae; genus Ostrea; species Ostrea edulis. Next base: position 71,452,857 of record NC_079170.1, read on the forward strand.
GTACGATCCTCTCCCATGTGGACTTCGGACTCGGTATGAGACGATAATACTGATTTATAATTCAAACTGTTTCAATTGCGTAAATACCAATGCATTGAAAGATGTGTTGTATATAAAGAAGTATTTATGATATATTTTTTAAATAGACACACGTGCATATGCTAAAATCTTGAATCTTAAAATCCCGCAAGATTATTTTTAATTATATTCTTTTCATTGTGATAAAGTTGAATACCTGTGCTGTACGTTCTCAATCCCAATGTCATGTGTGTTTTTTTAATTCCAAAACATTTTGATATTTCTTTTCACATTACTTTGAATGAATTTCATGTTCTTTTCACTGTGGCATTGTTTAGTGTCTTCGCTGAGCTGAATACACCTTTAGTGTTCTTGGGGGGGATTGAACATGGTGTGTATATACACATAAGTATAGTTTCATGTACCCACTCACTATGCATACAACTGATATTCATTTAATTCATATTTAAACAATGCAATTTAATCCAAATGTAAAGACACAAACATGTGCTGAATGATAAAATTAATTGAATATGGGTTACTCTACAGTTACTAAATACCGTTACACAAATCGTCATTCAAATCGTAGCACCCGTCACATTGAATCATTTACAATTCATGAAAACTTTCGGAGTGAGTCAATTAAACTTTTCAAATAATAATCACAGTGCACTGATACGGCACGCTTTATAAGGAGACGGTCCCGGAATCGGCCTAAAAAAGTACAGTCACCGCACGCGGTTACAAAGCGTTGCACGAATGACGACGCTATGTACCAAAAATTATTGTTACACTGTGTATACCTTCGCCATTTATGCCACTGTATGTAACATACCCTCTCGTTATTACATAGTGTACCGTACCAGTGCATTTTTATTTTTGCCAAAATAATAAGACATGTAGCCTTCTTGTTCATGACGTCGCATAACGTAACGTCAAAATGACACAACGTTATCGTAAACTATACTGTATTAACGTATGTATTATATGAAAATAAAGCTTCTTATGGACATATGATAGTCATTTTATAAAAACATATATCTTATTAGATAACTTTGAGGGATATCTTTTAATTTGAACACGGGGCCGAATTTGGCCACAGACGCACCGAGTCCTTTCTGGATGACTGATCACTAGATGTTAATATTTCCGTTTTCCATTTTTGTTGAAGAAGCAACTGTCTATGAAGTCAAAACGTCTAGTCTTTAATTTATTATTTATTTAAGAATAATTGTGTAAAGTGTTGAAAAGTCATCTGTTTTGATATTGTTGATTTCAGAAAAGTTTTGCGATTTCAAATATACTAAACATTCTGTAGATTTTTTTTAAATCCACATTTGATTTACAACACTTCTGGCATGTGTAGTCGTACAGTGCGTCCTTCACAGCTGTTAATATTTTCGCGAGGAGCAAAGATAGGGGCTCGGTAAAACATTTACTGGATCCAGCAATGTATCTTTGTAAGGATGTTTATGAAGTTTAGGAATCCAGTATAGGTTATATAGATGTCTCATTCAGGCGAGTTTCGTGAAAATTGGTGATTATGCGTGCCGAATTTTTTTTAAGTGGTAACAGAAGATGGTTCTTAGAAAGGCTGAGAGAAAAATGATAGTGATCCATTTTTAAAAGATCGTTCATGTTCGACTACGTAAACTGTTCTTTTTTAATCATCACTACAAAATCATTACAAAAACAAATCATCGAATAAATCAAAACTTTGATTTATACTTATTAGCTCAGTGACGTCAGAACACATTTGCAGCTCTGTTAATACCCTTGATAGTTCTTTTCCTTCGTTTTTACAATACTTGTTATAGAAATAAACTTTCTTGTTAGATTAATTTGATCACGTTTTGATCACATTTCGTTATTCAATAAAAAGAATCATCAAAATATTTTTCCGAAATCACTTAGATAATGTAATGGCCTGTGTATAACATAATATATCTAAAGTCTAAGGCTTTATTACCAGAATAATCTAGATACTAGTGTTTTGTATATCAACAACAGTTTTCAACAACTCAAAATTCCATTTCTAGGCACGAAATGCTTCGAAAGCACTTTTCAGTTAAAAGCAAAAAGATTACGCCTGTCAATGGAAAGAATGAAAATAAAATACCGCCCCATCTTTACTCCCTTAAAAAATATTAACTGCTGTTAAGAGAAGGAGAAACTTCAGAAGTGTTGTGTTACAATACATGCACAAAGTGGTGTACATAAAAGAATTCAAGAACCTTTAGAAGATTTAAAATCACAAAACGTTTCTAAAATTAACAGCATAAAAACGTAATGCTTGTCAGCACCTTACACGACTAATCCTCACGATGGGTTTTGACACCATAGACAATTGCTTCTTTAATAAAAATGGAACTAAGTAATATTCATATCCTGTACTCAGTTATCCAAAAATAACCTTGTTAAACATCATTAAAAATAGGGATCGATATCACCAAAAATTTTGTATCGCGATATATCACGATTTTTTTCATAACATCATGATGATTTTCCGATATTGTAGGGCATTCTGTTTTTCCATAATTATGTTATTTCCATCACTGTTTTGGTGTTAAAACACAAAAAAGCCAAATTCAGTTTATTTTGCATAAGTAACTGTAATAAAACAAGTAACAAAAATTACATAAAAAAATAATCGAATGACCCCCAACCACAAACTCCCTGTCGAGGGCTCATCTAGATAGAGACCTCTAACTGCTGTCGCAGCACAGAGCAGAATTGTATATGGTGAGTCCGCGATTTCCATGCGGGCAAATAACACTAAAGAAGTATATGTAGTTCGTAGTTAAAACCTAACTATTTAGATTAAGATAATTAATAAAAGTATGGATTTTAAGAAACGAGAAGAAAAATATTCCCATTATAATGCAAATTTGCATTTCACTTAATGTTTACGTTCTTGTATTGAGCTTTTCACTGTTGACGTTATGTTTTTCCTACGGTGAAGTCACCGAGTGTACGCGTTCGCGTGGTTTTGTAATCCTGAGAAATCTCTATTTCATGTAAAACTTATACGGTACCAATTTTGATGCACCAGATGCGCATTTCGACAAATAATGTCTCTTCAGTGATGCTCAACCGAAATTTTTGAAATCCGAAATAACTATGAAGTTTTGGAGCTAAATATAGCCAAGAACAGCGTGCCAAAAAAGTGGAGCCAAATTCGTCCAAGGATAAGAGCTATGCATGAGGGAGATAATCCTTAATTTTGAAATGAATTTCTAAATTTTATAACAGCAATTAAATATACATCCGTATTTTCAAGCTAGTAACGAAGTACTTAGCTACTGGGCTGTAGAGACCCTCACCAAAAGAGGTTAGTTTGTGAGCAAACGAACTTTGGCGGAAGTTGACAACCTGTGGTCACGATTAAATTCCTCCGCGTTTAAATACCGTGTTTGAACGCTGTCTAGTTATCTTTTGTTACTTCCTGTAATAGTTAATTTAAAACTTAACAAATATTTGTCAGGAACTTACAAATGTCCAAAACTACCGTCTTTCTCTCCTCCGTATCGCGATATGTACCATTAATACGATATACAATGTACCGGTAAAATGACACATCCCTAATCAAAACTATGCTGGATTTCCTTATTGACAATATTCATGAAAGGCGAAGATAACGTACAGTGATCCATCTCACAGCCTCTATAAGCAATACGAAATACAAAGTTAAGCAAACACAGACACCTGGATATACCAGAGGTTGGACCAAGTGCCTAGGAGGAGTAAACATCCCATATCGAACGGTCACAGCCGCCGTGAGCCCTATATCATGATCAGGTAAGGGGTATCCGCAGTCAAAATCAGTTTACCAAGAACAGCCTAATAATTGGTATGAAGCACGTCAGAAAACATTTCATCCCAATGATGTTTAGGCAAACTAGATTGTTATAACGACCATAAAGTTTGCGAAATGCTGACTTTAACGAGACTGCTGAAACCCCGGCACCATCAACTTGTTTGTCTGTCGTGTTTCATTCCAATTCATAATGCGTTTTTACATACTGATTTTGACTGCACTTTACTCCGTTCATTAAATGAAAATAAGTCCAGATAGCGTGTCTGTCCTTGTATTCTTAATAGGATTTATGAAATTGAACAATGTTCTTTATCTTTACTTCTTGAGTTCTCGTAGAAGGTGTGGAAAATGGACCGGGACAACGGAAAGATAATTGAGACAATTAAAACAATGTCATAAAGTAAAAGCATGTTCAAAAGTGCTAGAAATATGTTGAAAACAAATTAGTTTGACTGGTGAGGGATAATTTAGTCAACAAAAGGGACCGCGATTGGAATTTGATCATTTCCATATATCTAATATCAGAGAATGGTTGCAATTAAAATTTCAAAACAAAATATTAAGAATTTCCCATTGGTAAAGAAAGATACATGGAACCAGCATATGCATTGGTATATTGGCGATGCATATCATTACATCCACTGTCCCATAGTGGAGTTAGATCCCCTCAGGTAGTTTGATTAGTCTTTAATTAGATAATCATTTAGGAATAATTATCTATTCATCTATCCAATTAGTTTATTCATTTATCTATCTAGCTAATTTATTTATGGATTGTTTCTCTTTTCATATTGTATCTTGACATTTTCTTGTTCACTCGTTAGTATAATGTCTATGCACAATTATATTCACTTTTCTGAGAATAGGGCTCAGTCTGGCCTGACGAGAACTTTTTTATTTGATGTGTCATGTATACTTTTATTCAATCGCTGTCTTTGAGAATATACTGATGTTATAACGTGTCTTTGAATATATACAATTCACCCGTACTTAACAACACTCAGATTGAATGTGTAAAGTTCACGAAAGAGAAGCAACCATCTGGTTTTCAGTTTGAATAATAGAGCACAAAATCAATAATGATGCAAGTCGAATAACTATAATTCCATGACGATACGCTGTCCTCATTTTATAAATATCCATTTGATATTTCAACGAATTTAGCTACCTGTCTCCATATGCTATAGAAATTATCAGGAAAAATAAAATTGTGATTATTTCGTGATCTAATCGATGTTTAAATAGAAAAATATTATCATATTAACATTGCGCTGTGTTTAATCCATCCCCAGAAAGAACCAAATAATGCCGCAAAATCAAAGCGTGCAGACCACCTAGACCGTTTCGTGCAGACCGATCACAAAATGGACAAGTTTCACACAAACAGTTCCGTATAACATGTTTAGCATTTCGTGCAAACGGTTCAGCGTCACATACAAGAATCGGTTATCATCGTTGTGTAGTAACACGCTTCGGGGTCAGTAGGTTTTGGTCTAAAAGACTCTAAATATGAATTTTAGAATTTGCTAAGTGTTGGAATGGGTAAAACTCTATAGTCGAGGGAGTATCTCGAGGTAAAAGTAAACACGTCATGGGATCTCCAATGCCTGCTTCATATTTGGATATACGTACATGGCAATTGAACAACTCAACTTTAACAAACAAAATGACTTCGGCTTCCAAATTGTGAACTTCCTATATCTATGTATATGTGTAGCAATCTTCGATTATTACCTATATTATGTTTTATGTCTCTCAACTGATTGCGTAGGCGGGAACATGTGTTGCGTATGATCTATTCTTAGATTGAAGAAGGATAATGATAAATACGTTGATGATACGTGTCTCAACGGTTTCAATTATAGTCGACAATTATAGTCAGCATTTCGCAAATTCTGTGGACGTTATAATGTTGTAATTTGAAAATACCACCTGTCATTAGATTGAATACTGTCTGCTGTGTCTCATACTAACAGGGCTGACAGTATATAATCAAAGAAAAGTCTATGAATTTTAGTACACACACACACACACACACACAGAGAGAGAGAGAGAGAGAGAGAGAGAGAGAGAGAGAGAGAGAGAGAGAGAGAGAGAGAGAATCTACTATATCCCGATTTCTTAGATTGGATGTAGATTGAATGACCATTGTTATATATACTTACGGTTTTCTCCGTTTTCATCGATCTGTTCATAAAAGAAAAAACATATTACAAGGCATGCAGTGCCAAACTATGATACTGTGGAATATTGTTTAGATGTATGCTCATTCTTGAATCATGATTTATTATAATCTTCGGTATGTTCTCCGTGACAGAGTGGTTAGAGCATCGCGCTCAAAATCACATGGCCTCTCACCTCTGTCGGCGCGGGTTCGAATCCCGCTCGCACCGCCAAGTGAGAGAAAGTTTCCCAGTTTACTTTCAAAAGGTCGGTGATCTCTTCCAAGGTACATTGTATCTGGGTTCTGTCTTCCACCAATAAAAACTTGGCGCCACCATATAACTGACATTTTTTTGAGTGTGGCGGAAAACATCAATCAATCAATGAATCAATCGGTATGTTCTTTCATTCTTTTAGGTAAAATGTTTATTTAAATTCAGCAATGAACTAAAAACAATGTATGTGGCATGATATAAGATAAGTAGTACATTTACCGTTTCCAAATATTTGCAACCAGGTTGTGTTTCTGTGTGATTTCCTAGTTTCATCCATTCACAGCAAACACGACACTTAAAGAGTTCTGGATTCAATTCACACACCTCGACTCCGATACAGCGTTGATCCTCATAACAAAAGTTAATACATTTATGCATAGCATTTCCAAAAGATGTTCCATTGGCCGAGAAAATGGTTTGGTAGCCGTCAACAGAGAGCTTTCCGTTAAACTTTAAATGGAATTCCTTTGGAGAACATTGTTGACTTATAGCTTGTTGAATTGCAAAGACAAGACCAGCACATTTTAATATCATCGTTGTTTTGTGCATTTTTAGCACAATTCACCTACTGACGGAGTGAAAGATTTGGCGACTGCTTCAGTGCCGTCCTAGGAAATTAAATAACTTATTTTGTCGTATTTAATTTCGCATCTAGAATATATTGATTTTTGTATATGCTAAATGATAATTTTAATAATTAAAAATAATTGAAAAAAAGAAATTAAATATCCCTCGAACATCAAGTTACTTTATAATGTAAATGAGACTTGGCGATTCCTAGTATGTATTAGAATATAAATGGATGCCATATTTGGCAGCTAACCAATTGACGTTTTTCGTAGAACGTTGTTTATTTTTTTTTCCTGTTCATCAGTTAGATGACGTGTAATCGATACTAGACGTATGATAGATACATTCCTGTAACAGCTAAAAGTAGTGAGGGGACTGAATATCAAAATATGAATATACAAAAAATCTAGGATATCTACTATTTTTGTGAGAGTAAATATCATTTCAGTACGGTTGGACATGGACAATTAACTGTTGAATAGAAATACGTAACGTACCGCTGTACATTTCAGCAGCGTTTACTGAAAGACAGAAGGGGATAGTCAGGGCTATATAAGAAACATTCATGGATCATTAATGGCTCCAATCCCCTAATATAACATATTGTAAAACTATCAGATACGGTAATAAAACCTCATAAACCACCACGCATGTATATCATGCGTTTATAATCACACAACATGTGTACACAACACGTGAGAAATGTGTATTTTGTGTGAAATATATTGACGTGTATTACGTACGTGTACTATACGCTGTACTAAATATGCGTCACTTGCTATATCTATATCATATGTTACCGGAAAGAAAATATATATCGTGTGGCGTGTATATGAATCTATTGATGGTAATAGTTTCATTTGGTGCCGATGATTGGTAAAAGAATTAAAACACAATTTAACCAAATGTGAGGAGAAAGCATTAAAATCATTAAAACCAGATGAACCTATTATCATCAAATAAACAGATAAAGGCGGACATATTCTGACTATTTAGAAAGTTGTTTTCATGGGTTACATAAAAGTCACAAGTGTGACGACCGCCGCGGTTGGCGAAAGGCCGGGGTTTAAATCCCGGCCGCGACAAACCTAAGTAGTTAAAAATGGTAGTGACTGTTCCATCGCCAAACGCTCGGCATCGGGTGTGAATGGCACTGGTCATCGGAGATGGCCTTAAAACGGATGTCCCGTGTCACAGTAGGTGTGGCACGCTGAAGAACCCCCACTGTTCAATTGTCGTAAGCGCCGAGCAAAGGCCTTTTACCGGTCTTAGTGACGTCTCCATAGGAGTCAAAAATTTCCAAGAGGAGCGTTGAATAATAAACAATAAAGGTGTAGTTAAACAAGATACACTCACAAGTGTTACATAATCCACGAAGCTGTAAAAAGCATAAATCTAAATATATTTACCGGATCAAGTATATTCAAGCGCTAAACTAGTCACCTTAGAAGTCGTAAAATGATGCGCAAATGAAAGGTGAAGATAACGAACATAATTTCTATACGGAATCCAGAATAAAGAGTTGGGTAACACGGATCGCTGGATATGCCAGTGACGGGATCAGGTGCCTAGGACTAGTAAGCATCCCCTGTAGACCGGTCAAACCCACTGTGAGCCCTATATATTGAACAGGTAAATGGATTAATCTGTAGTCAAAATCAATGAGACAAGAACGGCCCGACAATCGACATGAAACACATCAGACAGCATCTGATCCAATGAAAGATTGTATTGATAAACTAGATCGTTATGACAACCATAGACTTTGCGAAATGCTGATTTTATACGAGACAGTTGGAACCCCTGCACCATCAACGTCTTTGACAGTAGCTTGCCTTGATTTAAAAACTGACATACGCAGAACAAAGTCTTGCGTATCGAATCAGTTGAGATATGTAAACACCATATGCAGATAATAATGGAATATTGCTACATAAATATGAGAAGATGACGGCGAAGATGCTAAAATCATCCCATTCGCTATAAAGTTGTGTTGTTAATATTTTTCAATAAAATATCAAAGTATGATATGACCTTAAAACGGAGGTCCCCTGTCGCTGCAGGCGTCATTGTATTAAGAAAGTTTTATTGCTATATCCCTGATTGCTAAGCATGTGTCTAAATTTGTTGTACTTTACCTATCATCCCATCTGCCATAACGTTGATCTAGGAACGAATCAAGGATTCGATGCATTAGATTTCTGTAATGAAAAGTGCAGAAAGAAAATTGACCAACGCTTTACTAAGGCGTTTTGATATGAAATGTTCATGTGTTAGCTGATCTGTTTTGATATTTCTATGAAGCATAATTTATTCAAAACATTCTAGGTAATAGGAAAAATTGTCTTGCTTTGGCCGTCCACTCGAAACTAAGATATATTGACGACGTTTTATCTATCAAAAATAGTCATTTTCATTCATATTTATATTCGGTATATCCCTGTAAACTCGAAATAAAAGACACCATAGAATCGTCCATTTCTGCTTTATACTTGAATGTTTTAATGAAAATAGATATTAACGACAAACTAACAATTCACCGTTATGACAAACAGACTAATTTCAGTTTATCCTCTGTTAACTTTCCATATTTACGTAACAATATTCCATATCATCATATACATTTGGTGTTTGTACACCTCAACTGAATCGATACTCAAAAGCTTATTCAATGAAAGGTGAAAATAACGAACAGTGATCAGTCTTATAACTGTTATAAGTAATACAAAATAGAGAGTTGAGCAAACACGGACCCCTGGGTATACCAGAGATGAGATCAGGTTCCTAGGAGGAGTAAGCATGCCCTGCAGATCGGTCACACCCGCCTTGAGCCCCATATTTTAATTAGGTAAACGGTGTTATCCATAGTCAAAAGCAATGTGCCAAGAAGGGCCTAACAATCGGTATGAAACACATCAGACAGCATTTGATCCAATGTTAGGTTGTATCATTATAACGACTATAGAGTTTGCGAAATGTTGACTTTAAACGAGACTGTTGGAATCATTGCATTATCAACTTGTTTGTCAGTAGCCTGCATGATCATTTTTTTTTTATCTTCGGGGCAGGTAATGACAAACAAGTTGATGTTACAAGGATTGGTACAGTCTCGTTCAAAGTTAGCATTTCGCAATTCTATTGTCGTTGATTTGATTGATTTGAACATATTTTATTGTATATACTATATACAAAAGGATTAGAAACAAGTTCTTGCAACTTACGAGTTCTTCTCCTTCTATTGTCGTTAATACGATGAAAGTGAAAATAACGAACAGTGATCAATCTCATAACTCCTATACTCCTAAAATAAAAAGATATCCGTAGTCAAAATCAGGGTGCCAAGAACGACTTAACAATTGGTATGACAGCATTTGACCCAATGATAGGTTGTATTAATGAACTAGATCGTTATAACGACCATAAAATTTGCGATATGCTGACTTCAATCGAGACTGTTGAAACCCCTGTACCATCAACTATTTTGTCAGTAACTTGCCTCGATTTAAAAACTGACGATACGATCTAGTTTGTCAATAAATTATATCCTTGGGTAAAATGCTTTCTGATGTGTTTCCTGCGAATTGTTAGGCCGTTCTTAGCACACTGATTTTGATTACGGTTGACTCCGTACACCTGATCAAAATATAGGGCTGATGATAGATGTGACCGGTGAACAGGGGATGGTTACTCCTCCTTTGCACTTGATTCTGCCCCTGGTGTGTCCAAGAGTCCGTGTTTGCCCCACTCTCTAATTTTCATTATTTATTGGATTGGTCACTGTTCAGCATCTTCTCTTTTACTTCCCCACGATTCATTCCGTGATGCAATCATTTGCATTTAGGAACATTTTTAATTCCTTTTGCTGAAATCCTAATAAGTTGCTATGTGATGAGATTGATCACTGTTCGTTATCTTCACCTTTCATGTTAATGTCTATACCCCAATTGTGATCCCGCTCTGACCCATCTGACGTCACTTTATGAACAAACGTTAACCTTCACTAAACGTGGCTATCTTCATATAAATTTGACATACATGTATTTACTACTTTTTCAATGTTGTGGTTCTTCGGATTCCCCATTAGCCTGGGTGTGTTTGCTTTTATCAATAAACTTGTATAACACGATGATATATGAATATCAATTTGGCTCAAGGGAAGTAATCATCCCCTGTCGACCAGTCACACCCACAATGAGACCTATGTCTTGAGCGTACAAACGGAGTAATCCGTTGTCAAAATAAGTATAGAAAGAACGGTTTAATATCTGGTTTGAAACACATCAGACAGCACATGTATTCGGTAGCATAGATTTGCTACCATTAACATATATTTCTAAATACCTTTAGAGGATGCCTATATAAAAACAAAGTAATTAAAACTTTTAAAGATTTATTATCTTATGCAAACAAGGCCCTTAGTTAGCATGTCCACTTCAAGCTTGTTCACAAATAAAGAAATTCTTGTTTGCACAGTGGTTATCATTCCATTTGCCCACACCCGCCCATTCAACGCAGTCTTCGTTCTTATTCCAATCGTTAGGCTCCCCTTTATTCCAGTTGGTATATTTAATCACTTTGCCATTGGAGAGTTTTAGAAACTTTCCCTCATCCGAGATGTCCGAAGCGCCAATCCAGACCCGAGACATATCTATAAGATAAGATATGAGTTTTGCTTGATCAATAACTATTGAAATGTAACGTTACGCTCTTTTAATTCCTTTTCAACATAAACTATGTTGGAAGTTTCGAATTCCTTCATTACCGATATATTGACTCATTCCAAGGGAAAAGTGGGTCACGATATAATGTATACATTGTGTACCCACCATACGTCATAAAATGCGAAAGAGTTCGACAAAGGGAAATAATTTTGGTGTAACTCGGAACTTGCGTATTCCATCACTGCTGAAAACCTGGAAATCTACAAAATAATGTTTTAAAAGCTTTGTTGTTCCTTCTTCTCTTGAATGTAATCCTTTAATAAAAACATTAGAAAGTTTTAATGATATGCGCATCTGGTGCATCAAAATTGTATAAGTCTTACATTATGACCCCTGGGTCGAGGCCTCTGCTGGTGGACTGTTAGTCCCCGAGGGTCTCTACAGCCCAGTAGCTAAGTACCACGTTATTAGCTTAAAAATACGGATGTATATTTAATTGCTGTGATAACATTTAGAAATTCATTTCAAAATTAAGGATTATCTCCCTCATGCATAGATCTTATCCTTAGACGAATTTGACTCCACTTTGTTTTGGCACACTGTTCTTCCCAATAATAGTTCTAAAACTTCATTGTTATTTCGGATTTCAAACATTTCGGTTGAGCATCACTGAAGAGACATTATTTGTCGAAATGCGCATCTGGTGCATCAAAATTGGCACCGTATAAGTTTTACACGTGTCAATTGAAAGCCCTGGGAGTATTATAAAGTTTTAATGATATCTCCATATAAGTATAAATGCTGAATCACAAAAGTCGGGCGTATAAACACCCTTGAGCACGGCGTTTGCATCACCATTTAAGGTGCAGAATGAAAACACAGCTTCATTGCCCATTCCCGTATCAGACAACGGAAATGTACATCATCCGATACATAAAGAAGTTGATCGTCTAATCAATGAAAGGTGAACATAACGAACAGTGATCAATCTTATAACTCCTATCAGCAATACAAACTAGATAGTTGGGCAAACACGGACCGCTAGACACACCAGAGGTGGGATCAGGTGCCTAGGTGGAGTAAGCATCCCCTGTCGACCGGTCGCAACCGCCGCGAGCCCTATATCCTGATCAGGTGAATGGAGTTATGGAGTTATCTGTAGTCAAAATCAGAGTCCGAAGAACGGTCCAACAATCGGTATTAAACACGTCAGACAGCATTTGACCCAATGATAGGTTGTATTGACGAACTAGATCGGTATAACGACCATAAAATTTGCAATATAATGTCAACCAGACACAAAAATTTAATTCAAAATGCGGGCTTTTCAACAACTCTTCATTCAGTAATTGTATTTTCAATTTTTCGAAATGGACAAGCACCAACTCACTACCTTACAGTGTTTATGCCTACGCTGTTTACCGTTAAACAAATTTAAAAGATACGATGTGTTTAAGGATCAGATCGCACAACTTGATGAGTATAATATCTAATTGAAAGTCAATTCAAAAATTGGTTCATTAATTTTTTCACCATTGCGCACCTCTTTTTTTTTTTTTTTACGATATGACATCATATGTGCTGTTCTGTTAATCGGTTCATACCAAAAGGATTCGGTGGGAATTTTAAAAGCATACATTGAAAAATGTTTCAAAATGTAAACATACGCAATGAATTATTATTCTTTGAAAATATGTAGTATCACAGCTGCAACGGTATGCGCAAAGAAATTTTCACGATGTCCTAATGCCCTTGATTCATTTTGTATGACATGAGACTACATCTTTCAAAAAATGCTTAAATGCAACATAAATATTGCACTATTTTCATGCAAATGCTGCATAATCATCACATGAAACATGACTGAGAGCTAATATACATAATAGAATATTATTATACACCACATGAGACATACAAACACAACTAGAGAATGGTGACTCGCATCATTTTCATCGGTCTTTCTCTTTTCAAACATCATGCCAATAGGGGCCTCCATGACAGAGTGGTTAGAGCATCGCACTCAAACTCACACGGCCTCTCACCTCTGCTCGGCGTGGGATCGAATCCCGCTCCCGCCGGTAAGTGAAAAAGTTTCCCAGTTTACTTTCGGAAGGTCGGTGGTCTCTTCCCAGGTAAATTATATCTGGGTTCTCTCTTCCACCAATAAAAACTGGGCGTCACCATATAACTGAAAAATTGTTGAGTGTGGCAAAAACAGCACAACAACAATCATGCCAATATCATGCAATAACTATACGAAAAATCTCACATGCGCATATATCACCAAAGTTTAATCGCATGTTGCAAATATCATGCAGTCTACCTCTTATTTTAATCTGAAGTTCCAGCCAGTTTTCTTCCAGGGGACCCCAACTTGAGCGAGACGACCACCTTCTATGGCATAAGCGCACTTGGTCTGTTTAAGAAAATAGTTTTCATATAATTCATAACACATGTGGCATACCCTCACATTATCTATTACAGGCACTATCATAATTTATTGCAGACTCTATCATAATTTATTACAGACACTTTCATAATTCATACAATTTTCGCTACTTTAAAAATAACTTTAATGCGACATGACATAGATCAAGGAGAGGTAAGACAAACAACCAATTTAATATACGGGCAAATATATAAAGCGTACGCTTCGTATCCGGGAGGTCGTGAGTTCGAGCCCGTTTGTGTCATTGCCACGTCTAACCGATGACGTAAACATACGCAGTGATTGGTCCTTCGTGAAAACCTCGGTATTTAGAAATGAGAGTCATAGGCCTTTTGTATAAAAGGTGAAAATAACGAACGGTGAGCACTCTCATAACTCCTACAAACACAACATAAAAGTTTGGGCAAACACGGAGACCTGGATATACCAGAAGTGGGATCAGGTACCTATGGGGATTAAGCATCCCCTATTGACCATTCACAGCCGCCGTTAACCTTATATCTTGATTAGATAAACGGAGTTATCCTTTGTCAAAATCAGTGTGCCAAGGACGGCCTAACAGTTGGTATGAAACACGACAGACAGCAATTAACTCAATGATAGGTTGTATTGGGAAACTAGATCGTTATAACAACCATAGAATTTGCGAAATGATAATATTAAATGAGATTGTTGAAACCCCTGCACCACCAATTAGTTTGTTAGTAGCCTGCCTCGATTTCAAAACTGACCATACGCAGAACAAGCTTTTGTGTATCGATTCAGTTGATATATATGAACAGCCTATGCAGGTGCTAATAGAATATTGTTGCATAAACATGTGAAGTTGACGATGAAAAACTGAACTCATCCCGTTTGTCATAACGTTGAGTTGTTAATATCTTGTTTCAATAAAATATCTAAGTATCATATGAGATTGTAAATGGAGGTCCCCTGTCGAAGCAGGCGTTAATATATTAAGAAATTCTTACTGCTGCATCCCTGATTGCTAAGTATGGGTCTGAAGTCGTGGTACTTTACCTAATGCTGCTGACGTCTCAGTGGGGCAT
Source organism: Ostrea edulis (assembly GCF_947568905.1). Taxonomy (NCBI): domain Eukaryota; kingdom Metazoa; phylum Mollusca; class Bivalvia; order Ostreida; family Ostreidae; genus Ostrea; species Ostrea edulis. The sequence goes on from NC_079170.1 coordinate 71,467,859, forward strand.
AAAGCAAACAAAGGAAAGCACCATAGCAGTCATAAATAAAGCAACATTATGCACTTGCTTATATCTGCCCAATGACTACAATCTGTTCTAATACATTCGGACACTTTAAAGTTTACGTACATGTTGGATCACAACAAAGTGTAATGTGGGAAACTTTTACGTCGAACAAATAAGGTATCTGTGAAATTGATTGTTTCCCCATTGTTGGGATCCGGGTTAGAATAGGTACTCAGTACCCCCTTGCTTGTCGTAAGAGGCAACTAAATGGGGCAGTCTATCGGATGAGACCGAAAATACCGAGGTCCCGTGTTCCAGCAGGTGTGGCACGATAAAGATCCCTCCCTGCTCAAAGGCCGTATGCGCCGAGCATAGGCCTAAATTTTGCAGCCCTTCACCGGCAATGGTGACGTCTCCATATGAGTGAAAGATTCTCGAGAGGGACATTAAACAATATTCAATCGATCAATCATCCAATCCCATTGTAATTTGACAGTTTCATGAATTCTAGTAATCAAATTGGATGCTTTCTTTGCCCTTCAGTCGATGGAGGCTGTTTTGTTCATTGAAAGCTTACATGCACATTGCATATAAGTATTACATCTCCGTCATTGAATGCTTCTTGGGTGCATTGTATCAGAAATTGCAATATTAACATTCTTTCTATATCACTTTTAATCGATTTCTTTGATGGATCAACCGGGAAAAATATTTTTAAAAAATGAACAATTTATATGTTGTCTCGATTGTTATTTTATTCTTCCAGACTATCTAAATAAAGACCGCTATGACGATTCAATAGTATTTCCATACGTCTATTTAGACATGCATTGTCTTCTTTTATGTTGATGGTAAATGTTCCGTGTATACTTACAATTGCGTCTTTGACAGTTGCTTTCTCTTTAGAAAAAAAGTAACAGTGACCACTGAACCCGCTCCATCCTTTGGGACACCCTGTAGAAATACAAAGATAATGCATTTATCGCGTGCAAACAGCAATAAACTGAAAATAAAAGTTATAACATTGACACCATTTTGTAATGTCAAACGACATGTAACTACCACAGCAAATTGATCATACCACAATCTATTATCATAATATCGACTGTCATAATGCTGTGTTATTGTGGTCGATTGCCGCATGCAACACTATCAAATTAGCATCCTTGACCAAATAAAGAAAACTACTCTTTTTAAAGGCAAAATACGTTTTTTCCAATAGAAAAAGTCCGTCTTTGTAACCATCTAGGTTATGTACACGAGATATTTCGTGAGAATGAATCTACATGTACTGCGCGAAAACTAGAGTATTTGAAGATAAAATCCATTTGATATGCCAAAAGCCTTTAAGAGAGAGATATATGGCCCACTTCGCTCACCTGGGTAACATTACTTAAACCAAAATGAATTGTGGGACTTCAAAACTAATCAGCTGTTTTAACACAGGAATAACTATATTCATCAGAAGTATGCTTTAAACATTTCATCATTGGATTGACACTATAAATTATGTCATTATATGATTTGAAAATTCAGAGCTTTCTGGTTGCCTGAGATGCACGAAACTGGAAAAATATAATAGTACATGTATGTTCGTCTTCGAGGTAGGATTTTCCAAAAATCGGACCAAAATGAAATGGAAATTTACAAATTGATACGATTGGTTATCACTTTTTGGACCGCCACGGTGATCTATTTGTAGAGCGTCCCCCCCCCCCCGCATTCGGAAGCCCGGCCTCGACAAACCTAAGTCGTTAATCAGGTATTGACAGTTACATCCCCAAAGGATCGGTATCAGGTGTGAATGTCACAGGTCCTCGGAGATGACTTTATAAACGGATGCCCCGTGTCACAGTAGATGTGGCACACTAAAGAACCCTCACTGCTCAATGGACGTAAGCGCCGAGGAAAGTTCTAGATTTGAAGCCCTTCTGTGGTCTCCATATGAGTGAAAAATTCTCGAGAGAGACATTAAATAAGATACGATTACGATATTACTTTTAGGTCGTCCAATAAAAATTTGCGTCTCTGTTTACTTTCACGGGCCTGGTATAGTTTGATAAAATCTTGTAGCCCGTTTCAATATTTCAAATGATTTAAACACATAGCTAGTCTTGGTCGAAAAAGAATCGTTTAGTAGATTCTACGAGCCAGTTTCGGGAGTGACCAGTCAACAGGGGGTGGTTACTCCTCCTACGTGCCTGATCCCACCTTTGCTGTGTCCAGGGTCCTTGTTTGCCTTACGTTTAATTTGTTTTCCTTATAAGAATTACGACATTCATCACTGATCGTCATATTCACTTTCTGATTATTCAGTCGTAAAATAAAACAATTATTGATACCTTTCAGATCAATAAGATGCTTTTGGTTTAAGTTATTGCAAATATTAACTCATATTTACGACGGTATTTTTAAACAATTGTAAAGCAAGTGAAATGGTAAATGGTGTAGACAGATAACTATACTATGTATACCTTTTGAAAAGAAATAACTATTGTTTTAAAATGTTATACGATATATAGCAGTAGAAAATCGATTACTTGAGAAGTTTATTTCCCCAATGAAAAGAAACACTGAAGACAAAATAGCTCCATAGTCAAATCATTAAATTTCTAATCAACCAGGGAGCATCAGAGGAGTGAGAGAAGGAAAGTTAGATTTATACATTCACAAATTGCAGCGAAATTCTTCACAAATGTAAGCGTTTGTGGATATTGAGAAGATATTTAAGGTTGCTCACTACACCAAGAAATAGTTTCTCAAATACTTTTGTCCACAGTCTGTATATTTAAAAAAAAAACCAAAAAACGCGTAAACTAATGAGTATACTTAAACGGTATGTTAACTCCTTCTAATGACGGTTTATAATGAGTATTTCCTACCTGGAGGTGTAAAGCTATATAACTAGTATTAAACTGGGATGAAAAATAAAAAATAAAATGATATGGAAAGATTAAATAGAATGATAAATCAATACAATCTGGTATTGGAGTATAGAATAACGTGAAAAATAAATAAATAGGGGGGGGGGGGTAAGTAAGGATATGATAAATAATAATGAATAAATATAAAAGAAAGAAATCGGAAATAATAAAATTGATTGCTAATGATGATGCTGTGATAAGAAGTAGACAGCAAAAAGAGAGTAACACAAGAACACTTAGTAATAACTGGGGAAGCTAGGTCACAGTAATTCTGGTGAAGTCATTGGGTTTGTTCATGTCAGTGAGGCGGAATGACGTCAGGGTATGCATCCAGAATCTATCTTCGCTATTTCTCCCCACACCAGGCCAATGAGTATTATGGTCAATAACCACTACTGTTATAATATAATATAATATATATATATATATATATATATATATATATATATATATATATATAATTCAATAAAAAAGCAGGAAAATATACAGTTCCAAAATATATCTAAATCACTAGCGCTAGTGATTTAAATATATTTTGGAACTGTATATTTTCCTGCTTTATTATTGAATTATTTTGACTGTCTTTCTATTTGGATTATATTTATATATATATATATATATATATATATATATATATATATATATATATATATATATATATGTGTGTGTGTGTGTGTGTGTGTGTGTGTGTGTGTGTGTGTGTGTGTGTGTTTACTTCTGTGTGCGTTGAACCACGGTAACCCTTGAGAAGTCTGCGCAATTATCAACAGCATAAACAAAGCAGCGAAAGACATCTTGCTGATTTCGATCTGCAATGGAAAGCGTAAGATGAGAATGTAGAAACAAATAAACTCACACTAGGACATACAGATACATGGGTTGGTACAGGCTGTAAAACTTAAACATACAAATACATGGATTTGCACAGACTGAAGTACAGTTGGGCAATTTATATATCAATGCCTAGGAAGAGTAAGGATTCCCTGTCGACCAAATTTATTCAAACGCTCCTGCATAACAATAAATAATCTTCCTGCCGCCTTCAACTCGACATTTAGATATATCGACGATGTTTTATCTATCAGCAATGGTCATTTTCATTCATATGTCGATTCGATATATATCAGTGGACTTGAAATGAAAAAATAGTCTTCAACATCTGATTCATACTTAGATATTTTATTGAACATAGATAATAACTGTAATTAACACCTCAACTATATGATAAACGGAATGAATTAAGCTTTTCCGTCACCGAGTTCCCATAATTATGTAGCGATATTCCACTATCACCTGCACATAGATTTATGCCTCTTAACTGATTCAAGGTTTTTTCTGTGTATAATCAGTTTTCAAATCGAGACAGGCTTTGGACAACCAAGTTGATGTTACAAGGATTTCGACAGTCTCGTTTAAAGTCAGCATCCCGCAAATGCTATGGTCATTATAAAGTTCGCCAATACAACCTTCCATTGGGTTCAATGCTGTCTGACGTGTTCCATACCAATTGTAAACCAGCTCTTTATACACTTATCCATTTACCTGATCAAGATATAAGGTTCACAGTGGATATGACCTATCGGCAGGGGATGCTTACTCATCCTTGGCACCTGATTCCACCTCTGGTATATCAAGGGGTCCGTGTTTGCTCAACTCCCAATTCTCTATTTCTTATATGAGTTATGAGATTAGTCACAGTTAGACTTTTTATTGTAGACTAATGTATTTTGCGCTGTTGAATTTTACTTTGTGATATATTTCTATGTGCATTTTTATGTACACTTTTGACCTCTATTTTAGATCCTAGCCCGGGGTAATCAATGTTGTGAGAAATTATCGCCCAGATGTTATTGTGAAGAGTTTCCATGGTTGTTCCTATAGATCTCCATGTAAAACTTTTAACCTTGTGTAAATCCATCCTACCCGCAATTTTCAATCTGCACTACCTGGAGATGTTTGCACATTGATATGACTCATCACAGACAAGTTGTTATTCAAAACATTTTTGAATATTTTTCTTATGTATCCCTTACCAAATGTGTATCCCCTGTTGTTTCCCTACCCTACTACAGGCACCATAACTTGAACTTGAGTCTACACTATATCAGAAACTTTTCTGTCCTAGTGGTTCTTAGATATTTAATGACCCCAAACTATTGTTGCATTTTCTTTATTATCTCAATTTGGAAGCGTACATTGATGGAAATTCAAATTCCCTTCCGCCAAGAATACTTTGTGACAAGTTTAGTAGAAATTGGTAAAACGGTTCTGAAGAAGTTGAAAAAAGGTAAAAATTGTACGCACAACGTACGATGACGGGTAAAAGAAATATCAATAGGTTCAGGTGACCTAATGATAACAAAAACAGAGAAATGAAAATAGTGTTCTCACAGTGACAACGTCTTAACGTTTTGGCTATATGTATACTTTGAGTGCGTATCTTTATCATTCTTCATCTACGTTGTGAAAAAAACTCACAAGACTCTCATCTAAAGAAATTAGCGTGACAAAAGTACTTACCTTTGCAAATGACTTTGTAGTTTTGCACAAAATGACCTTTTTCTGCCCCTTTTATATAGAAATAATACATAACTGTTTTTAAAACATGTTACATAGAATATGAAACAATGAACATATAATGTTACAAACTGTCAATAGATATTTCACAATACATCGAGTACAGGAAACAAATGAATTCATTCCTGATGCTATTCATAGTAAACACTAGTTATAAGGTACCCCAGTTGTGGGTGTTTTCTAGTTAAATGTGTCACTTTTAGAACAATGAATGCAACTTGTATGCGCTAAAATTACACTGTAAAATATCATAATTCAAAAGCTATTAGAATGACCAACATGTGGTAATATTGATATTCGTATAACACAACAGGTTAGTCAATAACACAATGGTGAAATTCGGGTACAGCACTCCACTTTTTTTCTCCGTTGTTAAGATGGCTTGCCATTATTTTGATAAACCTTCAATTGATTAATGTGTTCATTGCTTTCGCAAAACCGTAACAAAAGTATCTCAGGAAAGCAAGAAAATAATCTTATTCCCAATGATTGAATTTACTTGAGTAAAAAATCGATACTTTTATTTACTAAAATAAAACATCCCATATTGTAATTCAGTATAATAGAATTTGATGAACTAATTGACCTTTTACAAAACAAGTTGCCTACTTTTAAAAACATTTTGGATACTGTTGGGAAAGTTTTCTAGTATGTTTGTTCCTGATAACTTGTCTGGCATATGCCTGACCCAATTAGCGATGGGGAAATTGGTTCAAACATGCACCAGACTAAAGGGTGCTCTCAACGGAATGAGCGATTCAAAGCACTGGCTTCTGCACATACGTAGAATTTTAGTTGCTTAATATGGAAGCGGTGCTCTGTTATTTTTATATTCTATAGTAATACAACCCCGCGTCTCAGTGTGCAGTGTTATATTAATACACTCTAACTTTAAAAAACAAACCCCCAAAACAACAGTTACAAACACAAACAAATTAATAGATATCAAAACCCTAACACAAATATTTCATTTTATTGGGACATTTGAAATGCCATCGAATCCGAAACCCGATCTCCCTACATGTCTGTACGACTGACTGTTCTCTCTCCTTCTATTTCAGATGTACAAACATGGTTCCTTAAATGTGATATTGTGTGTTTAAAGCGAGATCCAATTCACAAGAACTGACACCCGTTTGGAATTGTATGGACACCACAATGACGTTTCGTGTTTTCATGCTTTCAAACAGGCCCTTATTTTCTTAATTGTCCTTGTTTTTTTTTGTTTTTTTGGTCAAAGGCCCTTATCTTCCTTATTAAATATTCAGTTCCCAATAAAACAGTTACATTTTCATGAAAATAGTAATTGTACCTTTTAGCTCATTTGAGCTGAAGGCTCATGTGAGCTTTTTTGTTGTCCGTCGTCTGTCCGTCCGTCTGTCTGCCTGTCCGTCTGTAAACTTTCCACATTTTCTATTTCTTCGCCAGAGACACCGGGCCAATTCCAACTAAACTTGACCAAAAGCATTCTTGGATGAAGGGTTTTGAAGTTTCTAGGTCGGGTTCATTTAAAAATCTTATTCTCAAGAACCACTGAGTCAGAGGAGCTGAAATTTACATGAAGGTATCCTTACATAGTGAAAATTCAAGTTTGTTAAAATCATGACCCGAGGGTAGGTTGTGGCCATGATAGGGGCTCAAAGTCTTACATGCAAATATATAGAAAAAATATTTTAAAATCTTCTGAACAACCACTGAGCCAGAAAAACTGAGATTTACATGAAAGCTTCCTGACATAGTGCAGATTCAAGTTTGCTAAACTCATGACCCCTGGGGTTAGGATGGGGCCATAATAGGGGATCAAAGTTTTACATAACTAGTAAGTAGAAAAAAATATTTAAAACTTTCTCCTTAAGAACCATTGGGGTAAGGAAGGTTACATTTGCACAAAAGCTTCCTGACATAGTGCAGATTGAAGTTTGTAAAAATCATGGTCCCTGGGGTAAGATAGGGCCATCGTATGGGCTAAAATCATAGGATTTAAGGTATTTCATAACACCAAAATTATATGTCTGTGTAGTTTTGAACATGGATCATAAAATAAAAGTGGCATGTGAATTCAGATAACCGGTAATGAAAGGTACCGAGATTCATTTTTACTAAAATGGCAGTCTTCCTAGGGAGTGATGTACATAATTTTTTTGTTAAATTTCATTTTGTTTAAATAGAGAATACTATTCTGCCCCTAACACTAAATACGTTTGTGAGTATCCGAGAGATGCGGTATCCCTAAAAAATATATGAAAAACATTGTCAGGGCTGGAATTCTCGAAAAGAACTTCAGTCTGAAATTTACACAAATTTTGACTGCTCAAATAGATGAAAACTCAAACTTAAGTTTCAGATTTTTTTTACGAGAAATACAAGTCTGTTCTTCCGATTTCCTCTCTGATTAACCTACATGATATTGTATTGTGTACCGGCCTCTGGTTTGAGTGTTTAACCTACATGATATTGTATTGTGAAGTGTTCTATGGTTTGACTCTTTAACTTAAATGTTATTGTATTGTGTACCGTTCTATGGTTTGAGTTTTCATTCTATATGTTGTTGTATTGTGTACTGTTCTATGATTTGAGTGTTTAATCTATATGTTATTGTATTGTGTAGCGTTCTATGATTTGAGTGTTTAACCTATATGTTATTGTATTGTGTAGCGTTCTTCCGTTTGAGAGATTAACCTATATGCTATTGTATGGTGTACCGTTCTATGGATTAAATGTTTAATCTATATGTTTTTGCATTGTGTAGCGTTCTATGGTTTGAGTGTACAACCTACATGTTATTGTATTGTGTATCGTTCTATGGTTTGAATGTATAACCTATATGTTATTGTATTGTGTACCGTTCTATGGTTTGAGTGTATAACCTATATGTTATTGTATTGTGTAGCGTTCTATAGCTTGATGTTTAATCTACATGTTGTACTGTGTAGTGTTCTATGGTTTGAGTGTTTAACCTATATGTTATTGTTTTCTATAGCGTTCTATGGTTTGATGAAATAAACTGATAGGTACTGTGTATTTTGTTATGTTTTTGTAAACAATTTAATAGCATGAATTAAACAACTCTATATATTTTGATATTCTAAAGGAAATTAAGTAGTATTGTGAAAATGTATACAAAAATGCAAAACTCAGAACTTTGTGATGTTGATCTGTCCACTATTATGCAGCTCCCTGCTATTCTAAAACTAGACTTGAAGATAACATTATATCTTGATAAAGATATAGAGGAAGGAGAGGTTTTGAATGCATTAATGAATATGTCAAATAAGAACTCACCTCATAGTGATGAATTTACTACTGAATTTTACAAATTTTGAGAGAGATATATATATATTGAAACTCTAATCATGAAATCAATAAATCAAATATTTCTTCTGAAACAATTCTCAATATTTCAGAGACTCGGCATAATATTTTCTTTGCCTAAAGGAGACAAACCGAGGCATTTCTTACAAAACTGGTGACCAATTACTCTAATGAATGTATTTTACAAATTGATAGCGAGGTGTAATAGCCATAGGATAAAATCCACACTGGGTTTTCTCATTTCAGATACAGAAACAGGCTTTTCTAAAGGGAGATATATCGGAGAAAACACGATTTATTTATGATCTTATGTCTTATACTGACGAAAATAATATACCCGGATTACTAGTTCTTATTGAATTTGAAAAAGCTTTTTATTCCATATCCTGGTCCTTTGTTTATAAGGTTTTACTTTTGTTTGGATTTGGTATAAATATTTCTATCTGAGAAATTTCCAGTCCAACGCGGATGTCATCAGGGAGACCTTGTTTATCCATACAATTTTCTTCTCTGTGCTAAAATTCTTGCAATTTTTATCAAACAAAATCGTGATATATAAGGTATAATGATTAATGATAAAGAACACAAAATATCCCAAACTGCTGATGACACCAGCCTTGCCCTTGGCGGTTTCGCTAGTTCTATGTATGCTGCCCTTGACACATTGAAAATGTATGAAAATATTTTCGTTTACAAATCAACAGTGCTAAAGTAAAAAAAAATCGTTTGGATAGATAAAAACAATTCTGCAGAGGTCTTTCATCACTCCAAATGGAAACTAGTTTGGCGGCAACACATTTTTCTCTATTAGGAATAAATTTCTCTATGGACTTAGATGAGATTTTAGACATGAATTTAAAAAAAAACAATTAAAAAATCTATGCAGTGATTCAACAAAAGAAACGTCGTATTCTTACGCCCATTGGACGAGTCACTGTTGCAAAAACTTTAATCATCCTAATACGTAATCATCTATTTATCTTATTACAAAATCCCTGCCAGGAAATAGTTTCTAGTTAAACACAAAAATCGTTTAGATTAATATGGGGATCAAATTATGATAAAATCAAACGTACAGTCGTCACACAGCATCAAACATGAGGTCTCCATGTGGTGAATCATAACAATTTTATACTTTCACTAAATTGTTCATGGATTCAAAGGGTTATTAAAGGTAGCTACTCATAGTTACCGACAAGATGTTGTACATAAGCTACTTAATACAGGTAATGATCATGTGTTGAAACTTTTAAAATGTACTACAAACAAGTTTTGGAATCCTGGTTATTTGTAACTACAAATTGTTTTAGCAAGCCCAAGCTTACACATTCTGAAATTATATCTATTTGTCGAAATGTGCATCTGGTGCATCAAAATTGGTACCGTATAAGTTTTACATTATGACCCCTGGGTCGAGGCCTCTGCTGGTGGACTGTTAGTCCCCGAGGGTCTCTACAGCCCAGTAGCTAAGTACTTCGTTACTAGCTTGAAAATACGGATGTATATTTAATTGCTGTTATAAAATTTAGAAATTCATTTCAAAATTAAGGATTATCTCCCTCATGCATAGCTCTTATCCTTGGACGAATTTGGCTCCACTTTTTTGGCACGCTGTTTTTGGCTATATTTAGCTCTAAAACCTCATAGTTATTTCGGATTTCAAACATTTCGGTTGAGCATCAATGAAGAGACATTATTTGTCGAAATGCGCATCTGGTGCATCAAAATTGGTACCGTATAAGTTTTACATCTACTACAGCGTGGTTTAATTCTTATGTTACAGTCAAAAGAAAAAATACTTTGATCAAAGAATGGTATAATAAAGTTGTAAAAATTATAGATGATGTTTTGGACAACAATGGTCTTTTATACTCCAGAAAAATTTGCAGAAGTATATTAGATTTTTCATATTTGTTTTTATGAAATATCATAGCATCAATAGCGCAATTTCAAAAGTTTCTGAAAGAGACACAATTTTCGAGGGATGGATTTATAAGATTACAACGCCAGGATTTGCCATTGTTATACAAAATACTGTTGCTGACATATGGATGCAGAAAATCCATTTATATGAATACTAATACAAACAGTGGGGAACGAACTGCTTTTTACAAAATGGAATGATGAAATGGGATTGAAAGAATATACAGATGTAGAGCTAAAGGATATATTTCAATTGTGTTTTAGAGTATCTATCAAATCTTTTACCCATTGGTCACAGTCGAAAATGTTACAGAGAATAGTGCCTCTTAAATCGTATCTGAAGAAAAATTATAGATAATGATATATGCACTTTCTGTAATTTAATCGCATAGATGTCATGTAATGGTGTAGAAACCTTTGTGGAATGTTATTCCAAGTGTTAATAAGTTAGTTATCTCGCAAGCTCTGTCATATTCTGCGGCTGGGGAAGCCGTTTCACTCGCCTGTCTACCTTGTCCCATACATGTTGGTCGGGACTACAGTGGGTAGAGTCAATTATATGAATATTGTGACCCTGCATAATCTTTTGGGTGGTTCTTGCTGTGTGTGGGGTCGCATTATCCTGCAAAAGGGTCATTCCATGATTTGCTTGGATGTGCGGAATTGCCACTGACTGGAGGACAAAGTTTTGGTACCTTGCTGCATTCAGGTTCTGATGGATCGGGATCATTGGTGTTTTTCTGTGAAACGATATTCCTGCCCACACCATGAGAGAACCACTTTCAAACTGCCCTCGCTCTCTCACACATGCGTCAATATACCGTTCCCCAATCCTGCGGTACAACCGGGACTGTCCATCTGATCGCCTTATATTGAATCTGGACTCATCTGTATACTTCAGATGGCGTCTTGCCCACGCTAATCGAAGTTGCCTATGTCTTGCAGACCATACTAATCCTGCATGAGGCCTTCTTGCCCGCAACTCTCCTTCCTTAAGTCTGTTTCTCACAGTTTTACCATTAAGGACTTTTCCATGTGTTCCCAATGTGCGGCTTTCTGTTGCTCGAGCTGTCAAGTGTCTGTCACGTTAATGGCTCTTATGTAGCGATCCTGTTGATGGGTTCTTATACGCCATTTGAGCCGTCGGCGTAGATCCGCTACAATTCCGGTTCCATCGAATTTTCGGATTAGGTTTAGGATAGTCCTGTAGTCTCTATTGAAATTTCTAGCAACCTTTGAAAGTGATCAATTCAATTGAGTTTCTAAATCGTTTGCATACTGTGTAAACTCTGAATTTTTTTCAGAAAATATCGAATGTATTGGAAGAAAGCGTACCTCTCGTAAACTACACCCAACATGGACCATGTAAACTGCCCCATAGCGTTTCTCTGTTAACAGGCACCGCATTTGACTTCAGTAATTTTGTGTTTTTCACATACAAATGAGTGTATTGAGGACAAGAAAACATATTTTTGAAAAGCAAGCCAGTAAAATCAATGGAGCACAAAAGTTTCAATTTCAACAAAATATGTTACGGTCCAGTGGCTACGAACGCGTTCTTGAAATCTGTGTGCCTAAAGGTCAGCGTTTTCTTAGTCTACATATTTATATTACTACGTCAAAACATACAGGTTTTAATGCCAAAACTGTAATTTTTGGAGAGGTATCGTTTACCCATAAAACGTTTGTTATCAACGTCATAATACTGTATGTCAAACAATATATTTTTAGCTGTTTGAAATGTGGAAAAATGACAAAGTTACTTGGATTGATAAACGTTTTAAAAAGCTATTATAACGCTGAAAAATATATTTCTGTTAAGCATTTAGATGTTAAAAAATTTGATTGTCTCTGGGAACAGTGGAAAACTCTGCTGGAAGTATAATGTCGTCGTATGTATGCAATATAGTATACATATCCAAAGTCAGGACTGTATTTCATAATGCCTCTTACTTTTTCCATAGAATGTAAAATTACCTTAACTTTTTTAATTGATGCATGTGTAAGCCAAGTGTGCAAGTTGGTTTGTGAGATCATTTCTGTGCAAAATATATATAATGTTTACATATATAATATTCAACACACATAGCTCAAAAATAAAGCATTATATATAAAAAAACTACTCATTTATGAAACAATCAAATGGGCAAATCTTAACACAGTCATGATTGTTTTAATTATCTTCATTCTGGATTAATTTTAATGAAAATTACTACAATTCCTTCTATGGAATTTATTTCATGGAATAAGCAGTTTCAAAGTCACGGAGACTATGAAGAGATTTGTCAGGAGGTGTCAAAATGTGTTTTACCTCCTCTCCCCTTTCGTTCAACCAATGATATACCGACAAGTCAAGGTGATCATGTTTGTTAACGATATAGATTTAAAAATGATATTAATGAATGGAAGAATGGGACAGCCCACACTTCCAAGTGTCCGTGGGTTAAAATATCGATACCACGTTTTAAAATTGTTTTTGTCTGTTGCTGTAATTAACAACAATATATTTCATTCTGTGTATAAACAATGTCATTGACTATGCTTACGTCTTTCTGCATTGGGAAAAACTCCCATCACTACCATATCGATAAAACGATTTTAAAGCTGTTTTTTTTTTTTACATTACCGCATTGACTTCGTAAAAAGGAAGATTGGATTTCAGAGAGAGAGAGAGAGAGAGAGAGAGAGAGAGAGAGAGAGAGAGAGAGAGAGAAAGAGAGAAAGAGAAAGAAAGAAAGAGAGAGAGAGAGAGATATCCCTTGTTATATATGGCACTGATGGGAGTTTTTCCCAATGCAGAAAGACGTAAGCATAGTCAATGACATTGTTTATACACAAATGAAATATACTGTTGTTGATTACAGCAACAGACAAAGACACTTTAAAAACGTGGTATCGATATTTTAACCCACGGACACTTGGGAGTGTGGGCTGTCCCATTCTTCCTTTTATTGATATCAGTTTTTAAATCTATATCGTTAACTGATATGATCACCTTGACTTGTCGGTATATCATTGGTTGAACAAATCTCTTGACAGAATCTCCGTGACTTTGAAACTGCTTATTCCATGAAATAAATTCCATAGAAGGAATTGTAGTAATTTTCATGAAATTTAATCCAGAATGAAGATATTTAGAACAATCATGACTGTGTAAAGATTTGCCCATTTCATTATTTCATAAATAAGTATTTTTTTAAATCGTGGAATGGCCCTTATGTAGGATTATGCGAGGCCACAAACAGGAAGAAGCACCCAAAAGATACTACAGGGTCACACGATATTCGTGTAATTGACTGGCTCCCTTGTAGTCCAAACCAACATGTATGGGATGAGGTAGACAGGAGAGTAAAACGGTTTCTCCAGCCACAGAAACTGGCAGAGCTTGAGAGATAACTTATTAACACTTGGAATAATATTCCACAAATGCTTTTACACAATTATATGACAATCAATTCGAAGCAGGTGTAAGACAGTTATTCGGGCGAATGGGGGGGGGGGGAGGGGGGGGCACACACGGTATTGATTGTTAAGAATTTCAAAATTTGGGGTACTGTTAAGTTTTCGTGTTTTTAATTGAATGTTTCAATAAATGAAGATTAAAGAAAACTTCACATCTTTTGAAGATGCTTTTCTAAACTTCATAGTTGTTTCGGATTTCAAACATTTCGGTTGAGCATCACTGAAGAGACATTATTTGTCGAAATGCGCATCTGGTGCATCAAAATTGGTACCGAATTATAAGTTTTACATTATGATCCCTGGGTCGAGGCCTCTGCTGGTGGACTGTTAGTCCCCGAGGGTCTCTACAGCCCAGTAGCTAAGTACTTCGTTATTAGCTTGAAAATACGGATGCATATTTAATTGCTGTTATAAAATTTAGAAATTCATTTCAAAATTAAGGATTATCTCCCTCATGCATAGCTCTTATCCTTAGACGAATTTGGCTCCACTTTTTTTGGCACGCTGTTTTTGGCTATATTTAGCTCTAAACTTCATAATTATTTCGGATTTCAAACATTTCGGTTGAGCATCACTTAAGAGACATATTATTTGTCGAAATGCGCATCTGGTGCATCAAAATTGGTACCGAATTATAAGTTTTACATTATGACCCCTGGGTCGAGGCCTCTGCTGGTGGACTGTTAGTCCCCGAGGGTCTCTACAGCCCAGTAGCATCTGGTGCATCAAAATTGGTACCGTATAAGTTTTACATTATGATCCCTGGGTCGAGGCCTCTGCTGGTGGACTGTTAGTCCCCGAGGGTCTCTACAGCCCAGTAGCTAAGTACTTCGTTACTAGCTTGAAAATTCGGATGCATATTTAATTGCTGTTATAAAATTTAGAAATTCATTTCAAAATTAAGGATTATCTCCCTCATGCATAGCTCTTATCCTTGGACGAATTTGGCTCCACGTTTTTGACCCGCTGTTTTTGGCTAAATTTAGCTCATATTTCGGATTTCAAACATTTCGATTGAGCATCACTGAAGAGACATTATTTGTCGAAATGCGCATCTGGTCCATCAAAATTGGTACCGTATAAGTTATACTTTATACCAATCCAAATCCATGTCAAACTAAAAGAAAATAAAACTAGTGGATGAAAACACTTAGGTGGGAACTTAGAAATGTTGTCTAGTATATTTAGTATATTTTTGCCCATGAAGAACACATGTACTATATTCGCTATTACAGAGATTGCATATATCATTACCTATACGTTTGCTTTTCCTCAGATACAATTTAACAGGCACTATTTTCTGTAATATTCTATACTGTAACCAATAGATAGAAGAGCTGGTAGATACTCTAAAACACAATTTAAATATATCATTTAACTCTACGTCTGTATATCTTTTGAATCCCATTTCATCATTCCATTTTGAAAAAGCAGTTCGTTCCACACTGTTTGTATTAGTATTCATGTAATGGATTTTGTGCATCCATATGTCAGCAACAGTATTTTGTATAACATTGGCAAATCCTGGCGTTGTAACTTTCTAAATCCATCTCTCGAAAATTGTGTCTCTTTTAGAAATGTTGAAATTGCACTATTGATTTTATATTACATTTTACATTTTATATTACATAAAACAAATATGACGAATCTTATATACGTCTACAAATTTTTCTCGAGTATAAAAAAGATCATTGTTGTCCAAAACATCATCTATAATTTTCACACCTTTATTATACCATTCTTTGATCAAAATATTCTTTCTTTTGACTATACATAAGAATTAAACCACGTTGTAGTAGATATAATTTCAGAATATGTAGGCTTTGGCTTGCTAAAACAATTTGTTACAAATAACCAGTTTATGGTACATAAAGTTTCAATACATAATCATTACCGGTATTAAGCAGCTTATGTACAACATCTTGTCGGTAACTATTTTTACAAATACGTAACCATGAGTGGCTACATTAAACAACCCTTTGAATCCATGAACAATTTAGTGAAAGTATAAAATTGTTATGATTTATCATATGGAAACCTCATGGTTCACCGAAAGTCAATGAAAGCGTGCAATTGGGGGTTTCAAAATCATGGTTTATCGACCATTCAAAATATATATGGTAACATGCCTTTATTAATGGTAAATATCTGTTGAACACTCACCCCAAATTGTTTCAAGTTAAATATCGAATCAGTTGAGATATATAAACACCATATGCAGGTGATAATGGAATATTGTTACATAAATGTGGGGAGTGGAGATGGAGAAGCTGAAATCATCCCGTTTGTCATACAGTTGAGTTGTCAGTTTGCCGTTAATGTCTACTTTCAATAAAATATCTAAGTATGAAGCAGAAGTGGACGACTCTGTGGTGTCCTTCATTTCGAGCTCACAGGGATATATCAAATCGACATATGAATGAAAGCTATCATTGTTAATAGACAAAACGTCATCGATATATCTAAAAGTCGAAGTGAAGGTCACAGCGAGAGATTTTTTCTTCTCACGTAGAAGTATTTGAATAAATTCTGCTTCATATGAATATAAAAACAGGTCAGCTAACAAAGGAGCACAATCCGTGCCCATGGGAATTCCAACAGACTGTTGGAAGACCTGATCACCAAAGACCACGAAACTATTGTCAGTGAGGAACTCTAGCATATTTTTTATTTCAACTTCAGAGTACTTGTGCGTGGAATCAGAGTGGTGTTTAACAAAGTAAGTTTTTGAATGACTGGTCACTAGATATGAATATTTCCGTTTTCCGTTTTTGTTGAAGAAGCAACTGTGTATGATGTCAAAAATTCTAGTCTTTAATTTATCGTGAGGATTGGTCGTGTATAGTGTTGAAAAGTCATAGGTTTTAATGCTATTGTTTGGGAAAAATTCTGTGATTTTAAGTTTACTAAAAGTTCTTTGAATTTTTTAGAATCCACATTTGATTAACACCACTTCTGGCATATGTAGTCGCACAGTATGTTTGAAGTTTCTCCTTCACAGCTGTTAACATTTTCGTGAGAAGCAAAGATAGGGGCTTGGTAGAGCACTTACTGGATCCAGCAATGTATCTTTGTTTGTAAGGGTTTTTATGTAGTTTAGGAATCCAGTATAGGTACGGTAACTCATATTCATTCAACCCATTGACTGGAATATTAAATGTGTCTAAAACTGAAGGATGGTTTTGAAGAATTTCGTCTTTTGAAAGGGCAGTTGGAGTATAAGTTTGATTACCAAAAGTGGAATTAATGCCAAGTTAACAGATTTTGTTTTACAGTAGGTCAAAGTATGGTATATTTTTCGAGATTTTTCTCACATGTAACCATCGTTACTGAGTCCTTGACATGATAATATGTAAGATA
The DNA here is from genome assembly GCF_947568905.1 of Ostrea edulis. Lineage (NCBI taxonomy): Eukaryota > Metazoa > Mollusca > Bivalvia > Ostreida > Ostreidae > Ostrea > Ostrea edulis. The sequence continues at coordinate 71,485,414 of NC_079170.1, forward strand.
AACATTAATTTTCCATGTATTATTCCATAACTTGTTTTGGAATTGACTGAGCATATATTTTTCTGATTTTCGAAAGACAATAAATACAGGTTTTCAAAGAAAATATTTAATCAACACAACAAGAAATTATCTGCTGTAAAAGTCAGCAATAAGATTTTAAGAGCGCAAAATAAACGATTAGATATCACTTTCAATATCTTTGAAATGGCAGAAAATAAAATTGATTGACAAATATTCTCGAACAGTTCAATATGTATGAAACATGAAAACAAAAGACTAGCAATAGATATAGAACAATAGCTTTTTTGTATGTAAATGAAGTAGCGCTATAATTATGTAACGTATGTTTCAACACTTACTCAACAGTACATCCATGAAAATATTTTGCTAAAACGATGTCATCATCAGTTATTCTTTACGATTGATGTTGCAAAATCATAACGACATCACTTAATTCAATGGAAATACCAATTTTAATAGAAATATAACGTAGTCAAGCAAAATATTTTACCAAATGTGTCTTTTCTTCTGGATTTGCAATAAATGTGCGATTAAAACAAAAGTAAAAGATTGATGTTTCGCTATTTAAATGCTCATGATTCTTATAGAAATAACAGACACATGTTTTGAAACCTGTATTGCTCTTTGTTATAATAAACAATGAAAGTAACGTATGTTTCTTATTTTTCCTTTCATTACTGTAAACACATCATTTCCATTCCAAAAATGGAAAGAAACATATTTATCCATTTTTAACAATCTGTTTACAATAATAATATAAAGAAAATGTTTAATTTCCCAACATTTTGATTAAATGTATACCGAATCTTATGTTTTTGTTGGTTATTTTGGAATACCTTTCCATAGAAACTGTCAGTATAATCCACCACGCGGTGTTATGAATGAATATTTAACGTGAACCTTAAGACATAAATGTCCCCTATTGATTTTGAAGTCAGAAGGACAATGGTTAAACTACTCTGGACATACGCTATTGTCCGTTGAGAAGTCTTTCCTTGATAGACATCAAACTTGAAACACTGGTGCCCCCTTATGAATAGATGACCCTCATTGGATTTCAAGTCACAAGGTCAAAGGTCATACAAAATTACTCAAATGACCAGTTGCTTATAAGTATTTTGAGAGACAAAACTTACACGTATCATTATGGTAGCCTTTGACCGGTAGTTAAACCTTTATTTTCACTGTCTATACAGACATTCTACCTTTTCAGTATTGCCACAAGGGGAGCATATAATATTATTTCTAATACATTTTTTCATGGTTGTTCTTGTTTTAATGCATTTTTTTTCCCATGGTAGTTATTCTGTACTTCTGCTCTCACAAGTGCCATTTCTAAAACATTAAAAACAAGTAGAATGATATTACGTAACGGAATTCCTGGTAACACACGTTACACTCAGATAAAATATTTTTTAACGATTTCTCTATAAGATTGCATAGAACAATCATCAGAGATTAATCCCTTCATTTCTAAGATATATTATGAAAAGATGCTGAATTCTAGCAAATTGATAAATGTAGAGTTGCATAGTTACATGTATCATAAATAGGACAGTAGCAGAGAAAAACATGGCCTATATTTCTTGCAGAGGATATCTGTATATGCTGGTGAATACGGGAACAATAACACATTTGTTTCTTCATAACATAGTTGATATTCAACAAACATATCATTAAAGAGGATATTTTGTCAATATGTAGTTCAATATTTGATGTCTAATCAAGCATTTCATTAAGTAGCATACGTTACACCAGAGGAATTTCGAGATATTTGGAATACGATATACATTCTTTGATATCAGAAGAACAAATTCAGACCAAAGCATTCCATCTGCTTAATCAATATTGTATATCAAGCATTGCAGTTGTTGTAACTGTACTTACCGTAAGAGAAAATTAATCCTAATTCTCAAAGTTTAACACGTATTGACTTTCAAACTCAAATGTTCATAGTAGAAGTTCATGTCGTATACCACATCATGCAGACAGAGAGCAAAAATACGTGGGAAATTGTTCTATCATTCCCTTTAATTAATTTCTCGGTAACGAATGTTACATCACGAATGTTACATCTTGACACGTTTATCAAATTTCAAACCAACCAATGACTTCTGCAAAAGAAATGTTTATATTTTCATTCTCTGTACATTACGAGATTTTCATAAAAGGGGTAGCATTTGCTCTGCAAATACGTTTTCATAAAAAAATTATTGTATCGTATGTTACATTTCTAAAATCGAAATGCAAAAATTTGATAATAATGATGACTTCTTCTCAATGCCACATCCAAATATCGCTTGATGAATATTTTCCCAAAGTTTTTGAATATTTTAGCGCCAAAATAGATCAAAAACATAAAGATAATACAAAATCTTTGTTCATATATTGGGTGTTTAATTGACCCTATGATCACATAATATAATCTGGCGACATGGAGTAATATATACACCACTGCTTAAAATCATACGCAAAAGGTGTTAAACTTTTATTGAATGAAAATTTAGGAAATACAAATAATATAAACGCAAAGAAAATTAAATAACACGCTCTCAGATTTTTATATTTGCTTGTTCAATTTTAAAAATTGAGTCGGCGACAGTCACGTATGTTACAAAATTAGGGTATCTACGCTTCCTACCAAGTTTATAAGTAAAGGGGATATAAAAAATATACCATGCCTAGGGAAGCTATGGGTTCATGAATGTATAGCACACAAAATATATGATTTGATATAGCTTATTTTCTAATAAAGTGCCGGCGACATCGATTGCACGCTTTTATTGACTTTGAGTGGGTTGATGCTTTGTAACGACTGCATGTTTGAGTTTATCACATAGAAATCCAAACAATTTTGTGTTTAACTATAAACTATTTCTTGCCAGAGAATTTGTAATAAGATAAATAAATGTTTACGTTTAATGATGATTAAAGTTTTTGCAACAGGGACTCGTTCAATGGGCGTAAGAATACGACGTTTCCTTTGTTGAATTACTGCATAGATTTTTTTAATTGTTTTTTAAAATTCATGTCTAAAATCTCATCTAAGTCCATAGAGAAATTTATTCCTAATAAAGAAAAATATTTTGCCGCCCGATCTAGTTTCCATCTGGAGTGATGAAAGACCTCTGCAGAATTTTTTTTACCTATCCAAACGATTTTTTTTAAATTTTAGTACTGTTGATTGGTAAACCCAAAATATTTTCATACATTTTCAATGTGTCAAGGGCAGCATACAAAGAACTAGCGGAACTGCCAAGGGCAAGGCTGGTGTCATCAACATGTTGGGATATTTTGTGTTCGTTATCATTAATCACTATACATTATGGATTACGATGTTTTTAAAATAAAATTTGCAAGAATTTTAGCACAGAGGATTGATTGATTGTATTTTGCTTAACGTCTCGAGAATTTTTTACCCATATGGAGACGTCACCAACACCGGTGAAGGGCTTCAAATTTAGGCCTATGCTCGGCGCTTATAGCCATTGAGCAGTGATGATTCTTTAACATGCCACACCTACTGTGACACGGGTCAGTCGTTTTTAAGGTAATATCCGATGACCCGGAACATTCACACCTGGTGCCGAGCGTTTCACGATGGAACTGTCATTACCTGTTTTAACGATTTAAGTCTGTCGCGGCCTAGGTATGAACTCCGGCCTTCCGCATTCGGGGCGAACGCTCTAACCTCTCGGCCAGCACAGAGGATCAACAGGGTATCATTGACGATATCCGAGTTGGACTAGGAATTTCTCAGATAAAAATATTTGTACCAAATGTAAAACTTTATAAACAAAAGACCAGGAAATGGAATCAAAAGTTTTTTCAAAGTCAATAAGAACTAGTAATCCGGGTATATCATTTTCCTCAGTATAAGACATAAGATCATAATTAAATCGTGTGTTTTCTCCGATACATCTCCCTTTAGTAAAACCTGTTTGTGTATCTGGAATGAGAAAGCCCAGTTAGGATTTGATTTTATGATTAAAACACCCCGCTATCGATTTGTAAAATACATTCACTTGAGTAATTGGTCACCACTTTTGTAAGAAATTCCTTGGTTTGTCCCCTTTAGGCAAACGAAATGTTATGTCGATTCTCTGAGATATTGGGAATTGTTTCAGAAGAAATATCTGATTTATTGACTTCATGATTATAGTTTTAATATCACTCCAAAACTTTGTAAAATTAAGTAGTAAATTCATCCCTACCGGTTGATTTGTTTTTCTTCATATTCATTGATACATTCAAACACCTCTCCTTCCTCTATATTTTCATTACGATATAATGCTATCTTCAAGTCTAGTTTTGGAATTTCAGGGACCTGCAGACTAGTGGACAGGTCAACATCTTAAACTTCGGAGTCTACATTTGTGTATAAATTTCCGCAATATTGTTTAATTTCTTAAGAATATAAAGATATATAAAGTTGTTTAATTCGTGTTATTTGATTGTTTACAAACAACATAACAAAATACACAGTTCCTATCAGTTTAATTCACTCAAATCATAGAACGGTAAACAATACAATAACATATAGGTTAAACACTCAACCCATAGAACGCTACACAATACAATAACATATAGGTTAAACACTCAAACCATAGAACGGTACACAATACAATAACATATAGGTTAAACACTTAAACCATAGGACGGTATATAATACAATAACATATATGTTAAACACTCAAACCATAGAACGCTACATAATACAATAACATATAGGTTATACACTCAAACCATAAAACGGTACACAATACAATACCATATAGGTTAAACACTCAAACAATAGAACGGTACACAATACAATAACATATAGGTTAAACAATCAAACGATAGAACGGTAAACAATACAATAGTATAAAGGTTAAACACTTAAACCATAGGACGGTATATAATACAATAACATATATGTTAAACACTCAAACCATAGAACGGTTCCAAATACAATAATATATAAGTTAAACACTCAAACCAAAGAACGGTACACAATACAATAACATATAGGTTAAACACTGAAATCATTGAACGGTACACAATACAATAACATATAGATTAAACACTCAAACCATAGAACGGTACACAATACAATAATATGTAGGTTAATTACTCAGATCATAGAACGCTACACAATACAATAGCATATAGATTAAACACTCAAACCATAGAACACTACACAATACAATAACATATAGATTAAACACTCAAATCATAGAACGGTACACAATACAATAACATGTAGGTTAATTACTCAAACCATAGAACGCTACACAATACAATAGCATATAGGTTAAACGCTCAAACCATAGAACGGTTCAAAATACAATAACATATAGGTTATACACTCAAACATAGAACGCTACACAATACAATAACAAATAGATTAAACACTCAAATCATAGAACGCCACACAATACAATAGTATGTAGGTTAATTACTCAAACCATAGAACGGTACACAATACAATAACATATAGGTTAAACACTCAAACCATAGAACGCTACACAATACAATGACATATAGGTTAACACTCAAACCATAGAACGCTACACAATACAATAACATGTAAGTTATACACACAAACCATAGAACGCCACACAATACAATGACATATAGGTTATACACACAAACCATAGAACGCTACACAATACAATAACATATAGGTTAAACACTGAAACCATAGAACGGTACACAATACAATAACATGTAGGTTAATCACTCAAACCATAGCATGGTACATAACACAATAACATATACGTTAATCAGTGAGGAATTCGGAAGAACAGGCTTGGATTTCTCGGGAAAATCTAAAACTTAATTTTGAGTATTCTTCTATTTGAGCAGTCAAGATTTGTGTAAATTTCAAACTGAAGTTCCTTTCGAGAATTCCAGCCCTGGCAATCTTTTTCATATCTTTCTTAGGGATACAGTACCTCTATGATACTCACAAATTTATTCAGTGTAGAAACAGTAGGACCAAAACAGTATTCTCTGTGACAAAACCAACTAAATGTAACAAATCATTTATGTACATCATTCCCCCTGAAGACTGTCATTGTAGTAAAATAAATATAGCTACCTTTAATTACCTGTTATCTAAATTCACATGCCGTCATTATTGTATGATCCATGCTCAAAACTAAACAGACATATAATTTTGGTGCTATGAACTGTCTTAAATCCTAACACTAATAACTTGTTTTCCTGTTCTCATATTTCAAACTCAACAAAATGTTCACAAAGCAACCCTCGTCTAACGACAGTAAGAAAGACAGTATCGAAGAGATAATATTACTAAGATTGGAGTTCGAAGCCAAATACGGTAGTGCAAATTGAGACTATTTCTAATCCCACTGCTATCCCATGAAAATGAATATACACCTCTCTACAAACGAATAATATAAACCTAATTCGTTATGCAGATGGATGACGAATGTAATTGGTGTGTAATTAATATTTTGAATACCAGTAGTTTCACTGTTGTAAAAACACAAGGTTTCAAGTTATTTTGTTAAAAATAAGGACCTTTTTAAAGGCAAAAATCGTCATATATAAGGGCTATTTTAAAGATATAATAGGATTGTTCAGCCAAAAGAAGGAACGAAGCTTCTTAATAAATAATAAACAAAAATCCAGTAATCCATACTCACCAACAGGTATCCACATAAATTGCAAAAGCAAATTAATGCTAAATAATAGAAATACATCGACTCAACACAATCACTCTCTGAAAGAGTACCAAGGCTTGATTTGATTATTTTTCAACTTTTGAGCAAGTTCTGCTCGTTGAAAAAATACAAACAAGAGGTCATTGGGCCACACCGCTCACCTGAGTCACTTTGCCTCGTATTTAAAGATTTTCCCTATATATTCGCATGTCAAACTTCGATCCCTATTGTGACCCCAATCTACTCTCGGAGGTCATGCTTTTTACAAAATCGAATCTGCACTATGTCATGAACCTTTAATGTAACTGTACATTTTTCTGGCCAGTGATTTTTCAGAAGATTTTTAATGATTTGTCCTACATATTTGTATGTAAAATTTCGATCGCAAACTGTGGTCCCATCTTAACACAAGGGGCCGGGGTTTTTACAGACTTGAATGTGCACTATGTCAGGAAGCTTTTGTACAAATGCAATATTCTTTACCCCAATGGTTCTTAAGGAGAACGATTTTAAAGCTTTTTTTCTTACTAGTTATCTAACATTTTGATCTCCTATTATGGCCTCATTCTAACCCAAGGGGTCATGAGTTTAACAAACCTGAATATGCACTATGCCAAGAAGCTTTCATATAAATCTCAGATTTTCTGGTTCAGTGATTGTTGAGAAGATTTTTAAATATTTTCTCTATGTATTTGCATGTAAAACTTTGATTCCTTATCGTCGCCCCAACCTACTCTCGGGGCAATGATTTTAACAAACTTGAATCTGCACTATGTCAGGAAGCCTTCATGCAAATCTCAGCTCCTCTGGCTCATTGATTCTTGAGAGGAAGATTTTTAAACGACCCCGATCAAGTTTTGCATTTTTTGCGATTATCTACCCTTTGAAGGCGGCATGGTCCTTCATTTGAACAAACTTGAAAGCCCTTTACCCAAGGATGCTTTTGGCCAAGTTTAGTTGGAATTGGCCCGATGGTTCTGGAGAAGGAGTAGAAAATGTGAAAAGTTTACAGATGGACAGACAGACGACGGACAACAGGCCATCAGAAAAGCTCACTTTAGTATTTAGTTCAAATGAGCTAATAAATGAAATTAAGATTTTCATGAAAATGTAAAAGTTTTATTAGGATTTGAAGATTGAATAAGGAAACTAAGGGTCTCTGACAAAAAAAAAAAAAAAACAAGAAAAAAACAAACAAAACAAGGACAACTAGTAATCCTAATTGTTCGCAAAGAATTAGAGGACTTTCCACCTTTTCACGTTTTTTTTTTTGTTTTTTTTTTTTTGCTGACTATTTTCATTGTCAATACTTCTTCACTTTTATCGCCCAACCGAACAACGCTTAAATTCTATATATATATATATATATATATATATATATATATATATATATATAAAACAGTTCCGATCACCATCCAAATACTCCTCGCGATGAGTGCTGCTTAACTTGCATCATTGCGACAGACTCTCTACCACAACACCACACTTACTTGCTTATTAAAGAAGTACAAGTGAATTATAAACTGTTTATGGCAACGGAAGGCATTGTTTATAGACCGTAGGGTACAAGGACAATAAATGATGGAAGTTCAAGGGTTTCAATGCTGGTTTCATGTGTGTTTGAACGTATGACATGCGTGAATGTGCATGGATATAGTGTGAGTTTAGGGGGACGTGCTGAGAGACCACAAGTCATGTGGTGTTGAATTGTGGATAACAACGGTCTCGCATCTGGATGTGTGTGACCTTGACCGTTGACCTTGACCTCATTTTTAAGGTCAAGGTTATCGGTCTTCATGCAAGTGGTTCCGTGTCTCTATATCCATGTTAAAGTTAAAGGCTTAGATAATGATATCGGAGACTTGCAGGAGCAATAACTCTGCTTAAAGGGTTTCGGTTTCCTTCGGTTCACTTCTCACTGCAAGGGTGTTTTACTGAGAACTCATCAGCGAAAGTTTCTTGTCTCTACTATTTTTGGTTCTGTAAGAGTAGCGATAACAAGGTTTTCAACGCGAGTCGCCACAGTTCGTGGAAGGGTCAAAGTTAAGAGTTGTAATTCATAATACGGAAACCAATCCAGAATTCCATGGTGAACCATATAATATTTCAATACTATCTGAAGCGGGGAACAAGGTATCAAATTGATATTTTGTGGTCTTTTTGGATGACCTTGACCTTTAACCTTGACCTATTTTTTCAAGGTTAAGATCACTCAACCCGTTCCAGCCGGTTCCGTCTCTCTACGACTAATACTTTAGTAGTCGTCAATTTCTTACGTAGAAATCGTAAAATATGAGGGGTACTAACTTCCTTAATTGGACTAAGTGACTTCTGTGTTTTAGAAAAGGTTGAATGCTCCTATCATTCACGGTTTTCGAGAAGACTCGATAACAATGGTTTTTGGAGTAAAGTCCCCTAAGTTCGTTAAAGGTCAAAGTTCAGTTACGGAGGGTCAAATCTGAAAATGTTTTGAAATGTCGAATAGGATGATCTACATTGATTTCCGATAAGTCTGGAGGCGTAGAATCACATTTTGGCGGAAATAAAAAAAAAATAGTAAGTAATGATCCTAATTGTTTGCGAACAATTAGAGGGCTTTCCACGTACCATGATTTAAACAAATATTTAAGATTTTTTTTAATATGATGTGAGCATCTCAAAAAGACCTTGAAAATGAAAATGAAATTATTTTCACGACGACCTTGACCTTTGACCTTGACCCCATTTTGAAAGTCAAACGTCATCGGTCTTAAACCAAGCTGTTCTATGTATCTGTCTATATTAATGTAAAAGTTATAAGCTTAAATAATATTAATCAAGACATTCAGGGGTAATAACTATACTTAGATGTTTCCGGTTCCCTTCAGTTAGATTCTCAATGCTAAAAATACTATGAAAGACCATGAAAATGAAAAATATAATTTTGATGATGCCCTTGACCTTTGACCTTGATCTCATTTTGAAGGTCGAATGTCATTGGTCCTAATGCAAGTGGTCCCATGTCTCTATCTATATTAATATAAAAGCTTAGATATTGATAATGGAGCCTTTCAGGGACAATAACTATGCTTAAGGGTTTTCGTATCAGTTTGATTAATTTTTCTGTGCAAGAGGGTTTTTACTGTGAATTCATTAGCGAATGTTTCGTGTCTCTATGGCTTTCCATTAAGGAGTAGCGATAACAAGGTTTTCAATGCGGTCTCCGAAATTCACAGAAGGGTCAAAGTTCAACGTCAAAATGCATACTATTGGAACCAATGAAGAAGTCAATACTTACCCATATAATATTTCAACGCTATCTTAAGCAGAAAGGGAGTATAACAATGCTATGTTTTCCTCTTTTCTGATGACTTTGACCTTGACCTAATTTTCAGGTCAAAGGTCAACGATGCTTTTCCAATTGATCCCATGTCTCTACCACAAACCGTTATCAAGTTCGATATGTTTTGTTTTACGATAAAATCACAAAACATCAGAGGAAATAAGTCCCTCTAGGGGACACCGAATCCCTTCATTTATTCGATTCTACTAATTACCCTCTATGCTTTAGCAAAGGTTTCATCTTCCTATCGTTTACGGTTAAAAGTAGTAGCGATAACAATGATTTCTGCGAAAGGCCCAATAACTCCGTAAGGGGTCAAAGTTCAATTACGCAGGGTGAAATGTATTCGTTTCTCAAGAAGTACTATATGAAGGACTATAACGTTTTTCGATAAGTCTTAAGACGAAAAACTAGTGATCCTAATTGTTCGCGAACAAATAGAGGACTTCCCACCTTCTACCGGTTTTTCAGTAGATTTTAATAGTTCAATTGTCGCTAACAGAAAAAAAATTGATTTGGATAGAAAAGAAATTCAAATTTGTCGCCTTAAGTGTTGGAGTGTTGGAGACCGAGGCCTTGGTTTTGCACGATAGTACAGATCACATATTTGAAAAAGGGGGTGATGATGTTGGATAGCCGACACCTATTAGGTAAAAGTGTAATGGGACTTGTGCATGTGTTTGGGGTGACTTTGGACATGTTAGATATGATATTTGGAGGTACAAAGAAACCGAATGTGACATTTTCAGAGAACACACATGTAGTGCTGACACTCTGCTCATGCATGCTGCCAGAGCCTGTTGAGAAGATGGTGGGCTTGCACTTGATTTTACCGTGTGTGTTAGTGATTGTGGAATTTAATATACAGTTTGTAATTGCTCATCCTGTGTGTTCTAATTTACAGAGACAATGTATTTTAGTCATTTCACCCAAGGAGGCATGCATATGGATTTAGGCAGTGAAAACAGAAGAAGAAGAAAACGGCAGCCGGTGAAAGAAAAAGTGTAGGATGTGAACGGAGAATAGGAATAATGCATCCCATCTGGCCCCGCAGGTAAGTGTTTATTTGTTTACAATGACAGTCAGGATGGAGAAAATTGATGTAGGTAAGATATTTGTATGTGTAGGTCAGATTAGCTAGAATCCTACTGTTGGGCATGAGACCGGTCAAAATAGTGTAAACTGCTGATAACAGACAGGTCTCTTGAGGAGTGAGGGATTTCTTTCCTTGGGACGACAGGCGTGGTGTGTGGATTTGCCTTACTCATGAAGATCCACCCCCTGGATGTGTGACCTTGACCAACATTCAAGGTAAAACATCGAACTCCCTATGGGAGAGGAAATGTGACCTTGAACTCATTTTGAATGTCAGGGAGGTCACGGGGCTTCACGTCAATGATCTCGCGTCTCTATCTAAATCCATAAAAAAATTTAGGCCTTGAATGACGACTTCAGAGACTTTCGGGGGGGGGGAGGGGGGCAGTGCTCGAGGGTCTTCGGTTTCCTTCGGCCAACTTCTCTGTTCGATGATGTTTTATCGTGAATTCGTCGGCGAAGATCTGGCGTCTCCACGACTTGCGGTCTGGTAGGAGTAGCGATAACAGGGTTTCCGATGTGAGTCGCCGACATTCGCTGAAAGGGTCAAAATTCAGAGTTGTTATACGAATGTTTTAGGAGTCGTCAATTTCTAAAGTAGGAATCGTAAAACATGAGGGGCATTAACTCTTATCAGGGCTAACTGAATCCCTTTGTTTAAGGTCTTTATCATTTCTATATATTGACCTCTATGCTTCAGCAAAGGTTTCATCCTCATATCATTTACGGTCAAAATGTAGTTAGTGATAACACTGATTTCTGCAAAAGGTCTGATAACTCCGTAAGGGGTCAAAGTTCATTTACGCAGGGTGAAATGTACTCGTTTCTCAACAAGTGCTATATCATGAACTCTAAAGTTTTTCGATAAGTCTTAAGACGAAATTCTTTTTTGACGGCAGGAAAATAATAATAATGATCAACAGAATAACAATAGGACTTTCCAGTGAAAGGTAGAAAGCCATAATAATAATGATAATAATAATAAACAGCACAATAACAATACGACTTTCCACAGAAATGTGGAAAACCCTAATAGGGCTGCACAGTGTTCGGCGAGACTTCGTGAGATTTCGTTTCTGGAGATAAACAAACATATCGAGTGTCACACGATATCTAGTACGATGACGTTTTCGATCTTATACTGGGGATATTACATATTGGGAACACATTTTTTAGTATCAAATCTTGAATAACTGCTCATTAAGATCTGTTGTTAAGATTATTTACGTAAAAGAGATGTACTATGTCTGTGGTAAAACACGAAACTCAAGGTTCCATGAGAGACTGAAGCTACAGAGTCAGCTGTTACGGTATGTTAAATTTTAGTCCTTTGAGAGGTATAATATAGATTTTAATTAACAAGAAACTAATTTTTTATTTCCGATTATTCTAAAAGCTATGTGATGAAGTTTTAAAGGTAAGAAAAACCATACACCCCCCCCCCCCCGCCAAACACGAATTAAAATTTTCCGCGGCTAGCAGGTTACCGTTATTGTCAAACCTTGAGTATGCATATAAAATAATAAAAAAAAAAATCATTATCATAATTGAAAACCTCATAATTATATAACTTTTTTAAATTCTACTTTTCAAAATGTATTCATTTCAATTATTAGATGTATAGGAATGTCTTGAAAACAGATGTCTGACAATCATCGATGCAAGATCTTAAGTCTGTACCCCCTCGGGCTCAACAAAACAAAAAAGATGGGCTCTATTCCTTGCACTGTGCAGATAACTGAATTGTCAACAACAGGTAATCACATTTTGATGGGTTACTGCTAAGCTTTACATGTAAGAAATGTCAATATATAGCATACTAAGATTTGTTTTCTTATAGATAAGTGCTTCTTTTTTATGTCAGCATTTTATAAGATTATTCTGTTTCAATCTTCAACAGCAATGCATTGGGAACTGGTTCCTGACCACCTGTACCCATAGACTTGGTGTGTCTACTGTGAAGGACCTGATTTCAAGCCATGACTCTCTATCTACTTCATAACCACAAGACAGGCACTAGTTATAGATAGACTTGTAATCTCATGTCATTGCCAAGAATATATTGTACAATTTGTGTGTCATACATGATCAAATACTACCACTCAAGAGGAAAAATCAATTAAACGTAGGCTTGACTTATGTACATAAGTATCTACATTAAATTGTATGAAAAGAAAATACATGATGTTGAAGACTTTTATTTTATTTTTAATATTTAATCTGTATTTGTATATCATAAGATATTAAAATCAACAAGAGCAAAGCAGCTTTCATAATCTGCCCTGGAATGGATTGCTCTGGTAATTCGTTAATCCAGTGTCACTTTTCACAATCCAATAAACCACTAAGCAGTAGGCCCATTATCTTCAAATAAACTGAAATTAAAAAATATCACTGTAAATAGCAAAGAAGTATAGTGTACAAGGAAATAATAAATGCATTGTGGAAATGAAACTCCAGAATTCAGTTAAATATATGGAAATGAAGAATTACACATCCCTTCCATTGTTAGATTCAAGCATATTTTTCTTCATGTGCACAACTGTTACAAATAAAGTTTGAGATTAAAAGATTGATTGATGTCTGATAAAAATCTAAATTCTGATCTTGATGGGTCAAAAACAAATCAATGCATGAAAAGGTGTTTTCTACATGGGATATACTTTAATGGTATCTAAATATTGATATTGAATAAAAGTTAATCACAGAACTACATGTACATGTATTAAATAAATGATTATATTGCTTTATAGAATTATTTGGATCAATATTCATCAAATTTAGTTTCGTAGGTAGGGGTCTTAGTGAAAATACTTACATGTGAATTAATGTAGCAATTTTAGTGTTTTGTCATACATTTAAAATTTTGCCCAAATTCTTAAATGTGACAATAACAATATCCGAAACCCACTCAATCAAAAGGTATTCTTCATAATCATAATTCTGACCTGTGTTTTAGATTTATTTAGGTCATGCTAATGATGCTTTGGATTCTGGTATGAAACAAGTTTTACACAAGATTTCAGAATTGAAAACGTGCAAATGATATAAAACATGAGATTCTACCGTTACATGGAAATTTTAAGGTAAACTATTTATGAATGCGTATATAAAGACATTTTACAGACTACATGTATATTGTATCTCCGTGGATAAACTCGATGAGAGTCTAATAGACCAGTTAATATTATTATTAAGCTTGTCAGCAGTACCGTATGCTGTATTTCATAGATCCCATCTGTCTTCTCCCATATCATTGACGGATCTAGGATTTCCGAGGGGGGGGGGGGCATGTAAAAATCAGGTTATGAAGTATTAGCCAAAATACTCAGTTATTTTGGGTGCCAAATCTGGAGTTTTCATCTATATATGCCAGTAATGCCTTTGTGGCGGAAGAAAAGGGGAGGGCTAACAATCCGCCATTATATGAAAGTCGAAGCTATTAAGCAGATGTTTAATGGTGAAGAGGGGGGGGGGGGGCGGTGTCTTTATCCTTCACACCGTCCTTAAACAGCTATTGATTCTGTTGTTTTCAGTCATCTCTGCAAATGTAAATGTATATTTACGAAATATTTATTCGTGAAATACAGAGAAAACGTGTAAATAAATGTTTTGACATCGATTGTTTACATTAGTACCTGCATTGTTTCCCCCGTTTTTTTTGCCAACCCGGGAGTAGATAGGATCCTGGACAGCTTACATGTTCGCTGTAAACCACGTTGACAACACGCAAACACGAATAAAAAGTTATGATCGTTTCTTTTAACTTAAATAAGCCTATTCATAGTCTATTGCTATGCTGAGAGATGTGTGCTTGTCTCCGGAAGTTCTCCACCGGAAGCGAGACTGCGCGAGACTGTGTGGCCCTATAGCAATAATAATAATAAACATATCAATATGACTTTCTAGATAAAAGTAGAAAGCCCTAATAAGAACCAGAACAATATCAATAGGACTTTCCACAGAAAGGTGGAAAGCCCTTATTAGGAAAATGAGGGACTGTTTGAAAGCATGAAACACGAGACGTCTTTGTGGTGTCCATACGATTCCAAACGGGTGTCATTTCTCGTGAATTGGATCTCGCTTTAAACACACAATAGCACATTTAAGGAACCACTTAAGGAATCATGTTTGTACATGGAAACAGAAGAAGAGAGAACAGTGAGTCGAATAGACAAGTAAGGAGATCGGGTTACAAAATTATATGCATGTGCAGAAGCCAGTGTTTTGAATCACCTATTCTGTTGAGAGCACCCTTTAGTTTGGCGCATGCCTGAACCAGCTCCCCCTACGTTAATTGGGTCAGGCATTTGTCAGACAAGTTAGGGGGAACCAACATACTATAAACTGTCCCATCATTATACAAAATATTTTAAAAAGTATGTAAGTTGTTTTTTAAAAAGCCAATTAGTTCATCAAATACAATATTCTACTATACTGAATCCCGTGAGGATCCGGGTTAGAATAGGTCCTCAGTACCCCTTGCTTGTCGTAAGAGGCGAATACATGGGGCGGTCCTTCACCGGCAGTGGTGACGTCTCCATATCAGTGAATATTCTCGAGAGGGACGTTACACAATCTTTAATCAATCAATTAATATATTATACTGATTAACAATATGAGAGGTTTTATTTTAGTGAATAAAGGTATCGATGTTTTTACTCAAGTAAATTCAATCATTGGGAATAAGATTCTTTTCTTTTTTTCCTTGGGGTACTTTTGTTACGGTTTTGCGAAAGCAATGAACATATTAATCAATTGAAGGTTTATCAAAATAATGGAAAGCCATCTTAACAACGGAGGAAAAAATGTGGAATGCTGTACCCGTATTCGACCATTGAGTTATTGACTAACCTGTTGTGTAGTACGAATATCAATATTACCACATGTTGGTCATTTTGATATCTTTTGAATTATGATATTTTACACTTAAACAGGCGTGTAAGCACTGACAAGTTACATTCATTGTTCTAAAGGTAACACATTTAACTAGACAATACCCACAACTGGTGTATCTTATAACTAGTGTTTACTATCGATAGGATCAGGGATGAATTCATTTGTTTCCTGTACTCGATGTATTGTTGAAATATATATTGACAGTTTGTAACATTATATGTTCAATGTTTCATATTCTATGTAACATGTTTTGAAAACAAATATGTATTATATCTATATAAAAGGAGCAGGAAAAAGTCATTTTGTGCAAAACTACAAAGTCATTTGCAAAGGTAAGTACTTTTGTCACGCTAATTTCTTTAGAATGAGAGCCATAGGAGTTTTTTCACAACCTAGACGAAGAATGATAAAGATACTTACTCAAAATATACATACAGTCAAAACGTCAAGACGTTGTGACTGGGAGAAAACTATTTTGATTCCTCTGTTGTTTTTATCATTAGGTCACCTGAATCTATTGATATCTCTTTTACTCGTCGTCGTGCGTTGTGTGTACACTCTTTATTTTTTTCCATTTCTCCAGAACTGGTAGACAATTTTCAACTAAACTTGTCACAAAGTATTCTTGGCTGAATGGAATTTGAATTTTTAGCAATATACGCTTCCAAAGGAAGATAATAAAGAAAATGCAACAATAGTTTGGAATCATTAAATATCTTCTAAGATCCACTGGGATAGAACATTTTCTGATATAGTGTAGACTCAAGTTCAAGTTATGGCGCCTGGAGTAGGGTGGATGAACAACAGGGGATCAAATTATGTTATGGGATACATACGAAAAATATTCAAAAATGTTCTTAATAAGAACTTGGCCGTGATGAGTCATATAAATGTGCAAGCATCTTCAGGTAGTGCAGATTGAAGTTTGTGCAAATTGTGGATTCCGGGTAGGATGAAACTACAAAAGGGCAAATACTTTACATGAAGATATATAGGAACAATTTTGGGAACTCTTCACAATAACATCTGAGCTATAATTTCTCACTATATTGATTACTCCGGGGTAGGATTTGTCTATAATAGAGGTCAAAACTGTACATAAAAATTCACATAAAAATGTATTACAAAGTAAAATATCACAGCGGAAAATACATTAGTCTACAATTAAAAGTCTTAGATAAGAGTGAATAACTCATATAAAAAATAACAAACACGGACCCCTTGACATACCAGTGGTGGAATCATGTGCCAAGGATGAATAAGCATCCCTTGTCGACAGGTCACATCCACTGTGAACCTTATGTCTTGATGAGGTAAATGGATAAATGTATAAATATCTGGTTTACAACTGGTATGGAACACGTCAGACAGCATTTAACCCAATGGAAGGTTGTATTGGTGAACGTTATAATGACCATAACATTTGCGGAATGCTGACTTTAAACGAGACTGTTGAAATCCCTATAGCATCATCTTGGTTGTCAAAAACCTGTCTCGATTTAAAAACTGATTATACAGAGAAGAAACTATTGCGTAGTGAATCAGTTGAGAGGCATAAACCTATATGCAGGTGATAATGTAATATTGCTACATCAATATGGGAAGTTGGTGACGGAAAAGCTGAAGTCATTCCGTTTGTCATATAGTTGAGGTGTTAGGCACAGTTAACATATATGCTCAATAAAATATCTAAGGATGAAGCAGATGTGGAAGACTAATATTTTATTTCAAGTTCACTGGGATATATCAAATCGACATATGAATGAAAATAACCATTGGTGACAGATAAAACGTCGTCGATACATCTAAATGTCGAGTTGAAGGCTGCAGGGATATTAATTCTTCTTATGTAGGAGCGTTTGAATAAATTCGGTCGACAGAGGATCTTTAGTCTTCCTAGGCACTGATTCAACCCCTGGTAGATAAAGAGGTTAGTGTTTGCCCAACTGTATATCTAAACTATAGCATGTACAAATTCATGTATCTGTATGTCTAAATTTTACAGCCTGTACCAACCCAGGTATCAGTATGTCCTAGTGTGAGTTTATTTGTTTCTACATTCTCATCTTACGCTTTCCATTGCAGATCGAAATCAGCAAGATGTCTTTCGCTGCTTTGTTTATGCTGTTGATAATTGCGCAGACTTCTCAGGGGTTAACGTGGTTCAACGCACACAGAAGTAAACACACACACACACACACACACACACACACACACACACACAGAGAGAGAGAGAGAGAGAGAGAGAGAGAGAGAGAATATTTTTCATCTGAATATAGATAATGCAAATTTCACACATATTCTAAAACGCCTTTGCTCTACGTGGTACATGGGATTAAAAAACAAAAACAAAAATATAACTAGATGTCGTTATTATAACGTCATAGTAAAATACAACGCAAGATATTTTGGCGCAAAAAATATTAAAAAACATTTCTGTTTTTTTTTTTTTATAAATTTTTCATCTGAATTTTCCCCCCTATATTTTGCCTATACCAGGAATTTGTTTTATTATAATATTCCAATATATATATGAATGAGTTTGAAATTCAATGGGAGCTAGTTAGTTGGCAAAAAATGTTTTAAATCCGCCACCTACTTCCAAGAGAAGTTAATTCTATAATTTGTAGTGTCAATCCGATGATGAAATGTTTAAAGCATATTTCTGATGAATAAGTTACATGTATTCCTGGGTTAAAACAACTGGTTAGTTTTAAAGTCCCACAATTTATTTTGGTTTAAGAAATGTTACCCAGGTGAGCGAGACTTTTGGCATATTAAATGGATTTTATTTTAAAGTGCACCAGTTATCGCGCAGTACAATATGTTGATTCATTTTCACGAAATATCCCTTGTACATAACCTATATGGTTACAAAGACGGACTTTTTCTATTGAAAAAAAAACAAATTTATTTTACCTTTAAAAGGAGTAGTTTTCAATATTTGGTCAGGAATGTTAATTTGATAGTGTTGCATGCGGCAATCGACCACAAGAACACACTATTTTGACAGTCGATATTATGATGATATATTGTGATGTGATCAAATTGCTGTGTTAGTTAGATGCCGTTTGACATTACAAAATGGTGTCAATGTTATAACTTTTATTTTCAGTTTATTGCTGTTTGCACGCGATAAATGCATTATCTTTGCATTTCTATAGGGTGTCCTAAAGGATGGAGCTGGTTCAGTGGTCACTGTTACTTTTTTTCTAAAGAGAAAGCAACAATCAAAGACGCAATTGTAAGTATACACGGAACATTTACCATCACCATAAGAGAAGACATATGGAAATACTATTGAATCGTCATTAGCGGTCTTTATATAGATAGTCAGAAAGAATAAAATGACAATTGGGACAAACATAATGTGTTTTATTTAAATTGTTCAAAAAGTTATATTTTTCCGGATGATCCGTCAAAGAAATCATTACTTCGATTAAAATTGAAATAGAAATAATGTTAATATTACCAATGCAATTCTGATACCCAAAAACATTCAATGACGGAGATGTAATCCTTATGTGCAATATGCATGTAAGCTTTCAATGGAAAAAACAGTCTCCTTAGACTGAGTGGCAAAGAAATCATCCCATTTTGATTACTCGAATTCATGCCACTGTCAAACTACAATGGGGGAACCCCCAATTTCTCGACCTTATTTGTTCGACGTAAAATTCTCACACTTTGCATTTTGTCCTGAACAAACATTTTCGTAAACTGTCAAGTGTCCAAATGAAAGGTGAAGATAACGAACAGTGACCAATCTCATAACTCCAGTAAGCAATACAAAATAGACAATTGGGCAAACACGGACGCCTGGACACACCAGAGGTGGGATCAGGTGCCTAGGAGGAGTAAGCATCCCCTGTCGACCGTTCACACCCGCCGTGAGCCTTAGATCCTAGTTAAGTAAACGGAGTTTTCCGTAGTCAAAATCTGTGAGCCAAGAATCGGTATGAAACATGCCAGACAACATTTGACCCAATGATAGGTTGTATTGACGAATTAGATTGTTATAACGACCAAAGAATTTGCAAAATGCTGACTTCAATCGATACTGTTGAAACCCCTTCACCAACAACTGGTTTGTCAGTACCTTGCCTCGATTTAAAAACTGAGTAAACGCAGAACAAGTCCTTGCGTATAAGAACAGATTGTATTCACTTGGCAGAAATGTTGCTTTATTTATGACTGCTATGGTGTTTTCATTTGTTTGATTTATACCCCACTGATATTGAGACGTCTGCAGCATTAGGTAAAATACCACGACTTCAGACCCATACTTAGCAATCAGGGGTGTAGCAGTAAGAATTTCTTAATATATTAACGCTCCATTTTAAAGCTCATATTATACTTAGATATTTT
This sequence comes from Ostrea edulis, assembly GCF_947568905.1. Lineage (NCBI taxonomy): Eukaryota > Metazoa > Mollusca > Bivalvia > Ostreida > Ostreidae > Ostrea > Ostrea edulis. The sequence goes on from NC_079170.1 coordinate 71,505,793, forward strand.
ATTGAAACAATATTAACAACTCAGCTTGATGACCAACGGGATGATTTCAGCTACTCCATCGTCAACTTCCCATACTTCTGTAGGAATATTCCACTATCACCTGTGTATGCTGACTTTCAACTGATTCGATATGCAAAAGGTTGTTCTGCGAATGGTCAGTTTGAAATCGAGGCAGGCTACTGACAAACTAGTTGATGGAGCAGAGGGTTCAACAATCTCATTTAAAATCAGCATTTCGCAAATTCTATGGTCGTTATAAAGATATAGTTTCTCAATACAACCTATCATCGAGTTGATTGCTTTCTAATATGTTTCATATCGATTGTTAGGCCGTCCTTGGCACACTGATTTTAACTACAGATAAATCTGTTTACCTAACCAAGATATAGGGCTAACGGTTGTTGTGACCGGTCGACAGTGGAAGCATATTTCCCCTCAGCACCTGATACCACCTCTGGTATATCCAGGGATCCGTATTTGCCCAATCTTCTATGTTGTATTGGGTATGAGTTATGAGAGTGCTCACCGTTCGTTATCTTCACCTCTTATAAAATGACCTGTGATTCTCACTTCGAAATGTCGAGAGTTTCACGAAGGACCAATCACTATCTGTGTTTACGTTTTTGGTTAGACGTGGCCATGGCAAAAGGAGGCTCTAACTCACGACCTCCCGGATACGAAGCGTACGCTCTATATATTTGTCCGTATATTATATTGTTTGTCTTACCTCTCCTTGATCTATGTCACGCCATTTAAAGTTATTTTGAAAGTAGCGAAAATTGTATGAATTATGATAGTGTCTGTAATAAATTATGATAGTGTCTGTAATAGATAATGTGAGGGTATGCCACATGTGTTATGAGTTATATGAAAAATATTTTTTTTAAACAGACCAAGTGCGCTTATGCCGTAGAAGGTGGTCGTCTCGCTGAAGTTGGGGGCCCCCGGGAAGACAAATGGCTGAAACTTCAGATTAAAATAAGAGGTAGGATGTGTCTCAGGAGAAATACAAGCACAGCTAGAGAATGGTAACTCGCATCACTTTCATCGGTCTTTCTTTTTTCAAACATCATGCCAATAGCATGCAACAACTATACGAAAAATCTCACATGCAAATATCATCAAAGTTTAATCTCATGATGCAAATATCAGGCATTTTTTATGTAATATTGTGGTGTATATTAATATTCTTTTATGTAGATTATGCAGCATTCACATGACAATAGTGCAATATGTGTGTTGCATTTAAGCATCTCTTGAAAGATGTAGCCTCATATCATAAAAAATGAATAAGGGGCATTAGGGCATCGTGAAAATTCCTTTGCACATACCGTTGCAGCTATGATACTCTATATTTCAAAGGATAATAATTCATTGCGTATGTTTAGATTTTGAAACATTTTTCAATGTATACTTTTAAAATTCCCGCCTTCTCCTTTTTAGTAAGAACCGATTAACAGAAAAACACATGTGATGTCATATCGTAAAAGAAAATGAGTGCAAAAAACAATTAATGATCCAATTTTTCAATTGGCTTTCAAGTAGATATTATAGTCATCAAATTTTTTTTTAAAAAGTTGTGCAATCTGAACTTTTAACAGATTGCATCTTTAAATTTATCTAACTGTAAGCACCGTAGACACAATCACTATAAGGTAGTTGTTACAGGTTGACCGGGTTGGCTTCCAGGATTAACAATCAAAACAAGATTTCAAACGTTGCACTTTATATTGCAGACATTCTACATAGTCATTATCCACTGCTGGTTCAGGTATTCGTTACTAGCAATGCATGTTCACATTTGGTCTGGTTTACGTTGAACACCAAGTGCCATGAGTCATTACACCGGGACCTACATACACAATAAATACACATTTAGTTACACACGCATTAATACAAGTCATTACTCATATAGTCCACCATACTTAGGGGAACTTATGTAATTAAACGTGGCAGCGCTGCCTTACTTAAACTTGCATAAAATGCTTACATCACAAATTACACTCTCAGTTCACTCGAACTAAACTGCATTAACTGTAACTTACACACTTTAGAATAAGTATGAATTACATTCACATTATGGTGCTAAAAATACGAGAGCCATACGAATACGTTATACACACTACTACTTCCTAAATAAATACACACTATACAAACGAAATAAGTTATCAAACAACATTAAACACTTTGAAACAACAGTTATCACAGGACCGTAAAATTAACAAGAGAAAATGTAAAAGTAAAATGCTTTACTCACCTCAGAAGTCGTGTCTGTACGAATTTCTAAGTTTAACTTAGGAGTTTGACCAAAACAGAATTTGCAGGAACTCGTGCTACTGTATTGCGTGGAACACGGTCCGAAGAGAGTGAAATCCTAAACTCAGGTCAATAAATACAGATACTGAGAGGTTCTTTGAAGGGTGTTTGACTAGAGGGGTCCTCCACAGGAAAACTGAAAACATACTATACAAACATGTAACACCGTAAAATGTGACAGTAGTGAGGCAGTGCTAATCCATTTCGAAAATTGAAAGTACATTTACTGAATGAAGAGTTGTTGAAAATCTCGCATTTTAAATTAAATTCTTGTGTCTGGTTGATAATATATTGCAAATTCTATGGTCGTTATAACGATCTACTTCGTCAATACAACCTATCGTTGGGTCAAATGCTGTCTGGCATGTTTCATACCGAGTGTTAAGCCGTTCTTGGCACACTGATTTTGATTACACATAACTCCATTTACCTGATTAGGATATATAGCTCATGGCGATTTTGGCCCGTCGAAAGGGAAAGCTTACTCCTCCTAGGTACCTGATTCCACCTCTAATGTGTCCAGGGGCCCGTGTTTCCTCAACTATCTATTCCTTATAGGAGTTTTGACATTGATCACTGTTCGTCATCTTCACCTTTCATTAGTTACATGATTATCTCTTCTATGCAAGGTGAAGATAACGAACAGTGACCAATCTCATAACTCCAGTAAGCAATACAAAATAGAGAGTTGGGCAAACACGGAACCCTGGAAACACCAGAGGTGGGATCAGGTGCCTAGGAGGAGTAAGCATCCCCTGTTGACCTGTCACAGCCGCCGTGAGCCCTATATCCTGATCAGGTAAACGGAGTTATCCGCAGTCAAAATCAGTGTGCCAAGAACAGCTTAACAAGCGGTATGAAACACGTCAGACAGCATTTGACCCAATGCGAGGTTGTATTGACGAACTAGATCGTTATAACGACCATAGAATTTGCGAAATGCTGACTTCAATCGAGACTATTGAAACCTCTGTACCATCAACTTGTTTGTCAGTAGCTTATCTCGATTTAAAAACTTACTATACGCAGAATAAGATCTTGCATATGGAATCAGTTGAGATACATAAACACCATATGCAGGTGATAATGGAATATTGCTACATAAATATGGGAAGTTGACGATGGAGAAGCTGAAATCATCCCGTTTGTCATACAGTTGAGTTGTCAGTTTGCCGTTAATGTCTACTTTCAATAAAATATCTAAGTATGAAGCAGAAGTGGACGACTCTGTGGTGTCCTTTATTTCGAGCTCACAGGGATATATCAAATCGACATATGAATGAAAACTATCATTGTTAATAGACAAAACGTCGTCGATATATCTAAATGTCGAATTGAAGGCCACAGCGAGAAATTTTTTCTTCTCGCGTAGAAGTTTTTGAATAAATTCTGCTTCATAAGAATATAAAAAACAGGTCACCTAACAAAGGAGCCCAATTCGTGCCCATGGGAATTCCAACAGACTGTTGGAAGACCTGATCACCAAAGACCACGAAGATATTGTCAATGAGGAACTCTATCATATTTTTTATTTCAACTTCAGAGTAATTGTGCGTGGAATCAAAGTGGTGTTTAAAAAAGTAATTTTTTGGATGACTAGTCACTAGATATGAATATTTTCGTTTTCCGTTTTTGTTGAAGAAACAACTGTCTATGATGCCAAAAAGCTTAGTCTTTAATTTATCTTGAGGAATGGTCGTTTATAGTGTTGAAAAGTCATAGGTTTTAATGTTATTGATTTGGGAAAAATTCTGTGATTTCAAGTTTACTAAAAGTTCTTTAGAATTTTTCAGAATCCACATTTGATTAACACCACTTCTGGCATATGTAGTCGCACAATAAGTTTGAAGTTTCTCCTTCACAGCTGTTAATATTTTCGTGAGGAGCAAAGATATTCTATGTATCAAATGATGTGCCATTACGTTGGAAATGGGCAATAAAGGTGTGTTTTCATTCTGCGCCTTGGACCATGATGCAAACGCTGTGCTCAAGGCTGTTTATACGCTCTATGTTTGTGATTCAGTATATAAACTTATATGTAGGTATCATTAAAACGTTTTTTATTAAATGATTATATTAAAGAGAAGAAGGAACAAAAAAGCTTGTAAAACATTATGTTTTAGATTTCCAGGTTTTCAACAGTAATGGAATTGATCACTGTTCGTTACCTTCACTTTCACACACAACACTGAATCAGATAATTAACATCATCTGATATCAGTTTGTGTTAACTGTATATAAGCTATCCAGATTCTGCTTGAAAGCATACTTTATATATTGAATTATAATATTCAGCCTAAAAACTGATAACTTTATAGATATTTCGTACATTCATCTTACTTTTCGTCTTCAGTTCATGCGAAAAATTGGAATGGAATTCTTGTGAATTTGAAATATATGTGACCCACTTTTCCCTTGGAATGAGTCAACATATGTGTAATGAATGAGTTCGAAACTCCTAACATAGTTTATGTTGGAAATGGAATGAAGAGAGAGTAACGTTACATTTCAATAGTTATTGATCAAGCAAAACTCATATCTTACTTTATAGGTATGAATCGGGTGTGGATGGGCGCTTCGGACATCTCGGATGAAGGAAAATTTCTAAAACTCTCCAATGCCAAATCGATTAAATATACCAACTGGGGTAAAGGGCAGCCTGACGATTATAAGACAGAGGACTGCGTTGAATTGTTGGATAGGGGCACATGGAATGATAGAAACTGCGTATACAAGGATTTCTTTATCTGTGAACAAGCTTGATGTGGACGTGGTAACTAAAGGCTTTGGTTGCATAAGATAATAAATCTTTAAAGGTTATAATTACTGTATGTTTTTCTTTGTCCTCATCACGATTTTTCGAAGTATAGGTGTATGCATACGCTAAAAGGTATTTAGGAATATATGTTAATGATAAAAAACATGTGCTACGAGCACTGTCTGATTTGTTTCAAACCAGATATTAAGCCGTTCTTTCTATACTGATTACTCCGTTTGATCAAGACATAGGGCTCATGGCAGGTTGACTGGTCGACAGGGGATGCTTACTCCCCGTGAGCCAAATTGATATTCATATATCATCGAATTATACAAGTTTATTGATAAAAGCAAACACACACCTAGGCTAATGTGGAATCATAAGTGTTTAAGTGTTTCAAAATCACATTTTTTTGAAGAAATATTCTGAAGAACCACGACATTAAAATGCTAGTAAATATGTCAAATTCATATGAAGATAACCACGTTTAGTGAAGGTTAACGTTTGTTCATACAGTGACCTCAAGGAGGTCAGAGTGGGATCACAAATGGGTTATAAACATTAACATTGCAACTTATTGGGATTTCAGAAAAAAGAATTAAAAATGTTTCTAAATGCCAATTGATTCATGGGGAAGGAAAAGAGTAACGAACAGTGACAATCCAATAAATCATGAAAATTAGAAAGTCGGGCAAACACAGACTCTTGGACATACCAGGGGCAGAATCAGGTGCCAGAGAGGAGTAAGCATCCCCTGTTCACCGGCCACATCTATCATGAACCCTATATAATGTCTGACGTGTTTCATACCTCTTGTTGTGCAATTCTTGGCACATTAATTTTGACTATGGATAACACCGTTTACCTGATCAACATATAGGGCTCATGGCAGGTGTGACTGGTCGACAGGGGATGCTTACTCCTCCTAGGCATCTGATCTCACTTCTGGTATATCCAGGGATAGAATACTATTGACTTGTATCGGAAAGATTTTAATTGCATCTTGATGTAAAAGGAAAATATTTTAATTGCATGTATATTTTAGGGAGCAATGTATACTCATCACCATGGAATAAAGAACTATAACACGATTATAGGGTGTTATTTAAAGACCTTCATAAATTCAAACAAACCTTATTACCTTTACCCTTACCAAATACTTCCCTCTTTCTCAAATAAAGACACCGTAACAAGTTTCACACTTTATTTGTCTTATTGTATACATATCAATATATGTGCTTACCCCAACCCCACTTGTGGCAATTCTTGGTCTTGGTAACGCGGCTGAATTAAGGCTTTCCTCATAAATACCAGTGCTGTAAAAATGTACTTTACCGCACTGGCACATTACATGACGTTACAATAAAAAATACGTCATGACGTACATATCTACATTCCTTTTGTGGTTAGTGACTCTCACAATAAACTCATTTGCATAAACGGGGTTTCCGTACATACAAATTTCATCACTGGCACGACACTCCGAGGTTTTTGAACGAAAGATGTTTGACTTATGTGACATGTGAACTTCAGTGCAAATGGAAAGTTAGAGGAGCAGGTTGTGGCTTCAACAGAAAACATTTTTTCAGGCTAGATTCAATTTCGTATATGCAAAAATCGCCGCATCTTGCATATTCAATGCAAAAATTCGACATGTTACAAGTCACGATAAACTTGCTCTCATCACTTTCCAAATTAAGAAATTAATATGTTTTGAAGTTATATTAACTTCAACTTGCATTTGTATCTGGATACTTGCATACATACACGGTACGATTTTATCTTGATATTTCATCACGTGATATACAGCTAATGTAGAGACTGTCGGTCTGGTGAAAAATGTATGGGAGGTCAATATGCACTTAATTATATATACATATTTTTTGTATATAAGGGTTGTGTGTACAAAATTTGTCAAAAATTGATATGTTTATAATGCTTTTTTCCTCTGACATATTTATATGGCCCTACTTAACACAACTGCGAATTAAGCAACGTGTATATGTGTTGTAGATTCAATATTACAATTGATTTACAATGGAAATGCTATATGTGCTTTGATACCAAAAAAGGTATAGGCCAAAAATACATCATTGCCTTACTGAATTGAAAATTCCATAAAATTAGAAATTCAAGCAAATTTAAACATTCCGATTGACGGCAATGATTCACATTGCGTATAAGTCCAATTCCCCTTAAAATGCAGTAACTGTATTCACTCATTGAAAGATCAAAATCCAGCCACAACACTTGTAAATAAATCAATCATATGGATATGCATTCAAAAATACATTAATTTCAAAAATGTTGGTAACTTGGATCCCGGTTAGTAGCAACCTAAAACCAGACTTGAAATTAAAATTCACTGTCAATGTCAACTGGACAAGACAAAATACCAGTAAACAAGAACTGGACGCACATTCCTCCACATGGCGAAAGTGGTCAAATGAATACTTCAAGAGAACACTGAAGCCACCGCCACCACGTGGGGGTAGCGCCAGTTCCTGGTGCCAAGACCTCGCCACCTTTAATACAATTTAGGATAAACTTGAGTTTCTGAGGAAACAAACTGGTCCATTTCTGCACAAATCGTATTCAGAAAATATAATTTCCTATATCTGTCAAATGCACTCCATCTGATAGGAAAAACAACTCATTTCCAGCCTTTATTTCAGTATATTTGATGTAACAACCACCATTTTTAATTACTTCTGATGCTATAGAGTTGTTCAATCTCTTTAGAGCCGTGTTCATTGATTCCATATGATCAGAATACTTCCATTTATTTCTAGGTAGTAACTGTGACCTGATCAATTCTATTGCAACAACTCAATACGACCAAGAGTCCTTTCCATTTGCTGAATCAAGTCCCTTAATGGCACATTCCCAATATCATTAGCCCCACATTGTAAAATCAAATAATGAGGTACATCATTAACATTCGAAGCGACTTGATTTTGCTGTATACCCCCCCCCCCCCCAAATCATGCCACCTTTACCCTGCCGCCATATGCAAGGTGAAGATAACGAACAGTGATCAATCTCATAACTCCAATAAGCAATGCAAAATAGACAGTTGAGCAAACACGGACCCCTGGACACACCAGAGGTGGGATCAGGTGCCAAGGAGGAGTAAGCATCCCCTGTTGACCGGTCACATCCGCCGTGTGCCAAGAACGGCTTAACAATCGGTATGAAACACGTCAGACAGCATTTGACCCAATGTTATGTTGTACTGACGAACTAGATCGTTATTACGACCATAGAATTTGCGAAATGCTGACTTTAATCGAGACTGTTGAAATCCCTGTACCATCAATTTGTTTGTCAGTAGCGTTAAAAACTTATTATACGCAGAACAAGCTCTTGCATATCGAATCAGTTGAGATACATAAACACCATATGCAGGTGATAATGGAATATTACTACTCAAATGTGGGACGTTGACGATGGAGAAGCTGAAATCATCCCGTTTGTCATACAGTTGAATTATCAGTTTTCCTTTAACGTCTACTATCAATAAAATATCTAAGTATGAAGAAGAAGTGGACGACTCTGTGGTGTCCTTTATTTCGAGCTCACAGGGATATATCAAATCGACATATGAAAGAAAGCTACCATTGTTAATAGACAAAACGTCATCGATATATCTAAAAGTCGAATTGAAGATTCTGCTTCATATGAATATAAAAACAGGTCAGCTAACAAAGGAGCACAATTCGTGCCCATGGGAATTCCAACATATGCGACATCCAATTCTTTCCAGACCCAAGTTGACACCAGCTGGTCTACCTCTAGCAGCAATGAAAGCATTCTTTACAACTGATGATCCTACACATCATATCATACAATCTGAAATGACTTTGTTTATGTTAGATTTTACCTGACAAAATTGAATTAAGTTGCATGAAAGCATATTTTAACAGGGTGTAATAGCATTTTCCCCTAATGTATGTTTGGTATGATTTGGCCTTCCATCTGCCAGCTCGACATATTTCATCTTCTGACAAACCCAACATAGCATCGGTGGTTGCTGCCACAGTTAGAAAGGAATTAGATTTGAACTTGCAGGAATCAAGACCTAAAGCTCTAGCTGTAAACTGCGCCCTGATAAGAGACCTACCGCCAAAATGACAAAATAAAATGCCAGGAACTTCAGATCTTACATTCAAATAATCTGATACAATGCTGACTGACTTGATATTAGAGTGGAACTTGTTGTTTTCAATAATGATAATTTCCCCTTTGCCATCTTGATCTGTTTTAGAATGCTTTAGGAATATTCTTAATTTGCTTTGTTTTGGTAAGAATTCTAAGTCCTGAAAGCTGACTGCATGGTTGGTATTATGAGAACTACCACCTGTTAACTCCCCCACTCTGAAAACCCAGAAAAAGGCCATGGAATATGCAGCCGCAGAAAGCTGGGAAAATGTATAATATTTTCTCCAATAAATCTAAAGTAATTGGCAATCTTGAATCATGGTTGCTAGCCTTTCTCCTATAACCTTCCAACATTTTCCTAACCAAGAAATTTTGTGTTAGATCAAAATGATTGCAAAGCTTTTAATGGTATGATATTCCAGCAACATATAATTTTGCTGTATTTTGTGCAACTGTCATAAAAGCTACAAACTGGACAATGTAATCTAATGTTGGTGGCCATATCTTTTCTAGCTCAAAATAAGAAAGAAAATCTTCAAAACACTTCATTCTTTGACTATATGAGGCCTGTGTACTTTGTGCAGTGGCACATTTTAGCAAAAGATCTACTTCACTCCTAACATTGCTATGTGAAATTCTACGGGTATAAGCTCTGGATCCTGGTATGCTTGTGGTGCCAAGGTGCTGAATTTCTGAGATTGTTTCCGAGATAAAGCATCAGCTATGCTGTTTACCTTACCGAAATATGTTGTGCTTTGAACATGATATTATTCTCCAACAACAAGGAACCATTTTTCTGACCAATATCCTCTTGGATTTTGAAGTTTGTTTATTAATTTTTTTTAACGATATACACTAAAGCACGGTTGTCGGTACGCATAATTGTTTTTTGGTTTTGAAACAACTTGTGACCCCGCAAAGAAATAGACAGCAAATTAGGCACCAATTCTAAGAATAACATTACTTTACATATTTCCTCTTCCCAATATGTGGGGCTTGACCAAAAATAGAAAGGGCCATTGCAATAAGCCCCACAACCTAGAGAACTCTTCCCTGAATTATCTGTATACAAATTTATGTTCTGATTGCTTATCCATTATATGTCAAGTACCCAAATCAATAGCATTAAAACCTATGACTTTTCAACACTATTCCTCACGATAAATTAAAGACTAGACTTTTTGACATCATCGACAGTTGCTTCTTCAACAAAAACATAAAACGGAAATATTCATATCTAGTGATCAGTCAGTCAAAAACTTACTTTTTTAAACACCACTTTGATTCCACGCACAAATTCTCTGAAGTTGAAATAAAAAATATGCTAGAGTTCCTCATTGACAATATCTTCGTGGTCTTTGGTGATCAGGTCTTCCAACAGTCTGTTGGAATTCCCATGGACACGAATTGTGCTCCTTTGTTAGCTGACCTGTTTTTATATTCATATGAAGCAGAATTTATTCAAAAACTTCTACGTGAGAAGAAAAAATCTCTCGCTGTGACCTTCAATTCGACTTTTAGATATATCGATGACGTTTTGTCTATTAACAATGATAGCTTTCATTCATATGTCGATTTGATATATCCCTGTGAGCTCGAAATAAAGGACACCACAGAGTCGTCCACTTCTGCTTCATACTTACATATTTTATTGAAAGTAGACATTAACGGCAAACTGACAACTCAACTGTATGACAAACGGGATGATTTCAGCTTCTCCATCGTCAACTTCCCATATTTATGTAGCAATATTCCATTATCACCTGCATATGGTGTTTATGTATCTGAACTGATTCGATATGCAAGAGCTTGTTATGGGTATAGTCAGTTTTTAAATCGAGGTAAGCTACTGACAAACAAGTTGATGGTACAGGGATTTCAACAGTCTCGATTGAAGTCAGCATTTCGCAAATTCTATGGTCGTTATAATGATCTAGTTCGTCAATACAACCTCGCATTGGGTCAAATGCTGTCTGACGTGTTTCATACCGATTGTTAAGCCGTTCTTGGCACACTGATTTGACTGTGGATAACTCCGTGTACCTGATCAAGATATGGGGCTCACGTCGGTTGTGACCGATCAACAGGTGATGCTTACTCCTCCTAGACACCTGATCCCACCTTTGGTGTGTCCAGGGGTCCGTGTTTGCCCAACTATCTATTTTGTATTGCTTGTAGGAGTTATGAGATTGATCACTTTTCGTTATCTTCACCTTGCATCAATCTGACTCCATTGAAATTTTATAAGAAATAAAGCTACATTCTGACATCTTCCTTAAATTCCTCAGCAATCTTAATATGGTGGTGGACTTTTTCATGCCGTTTGTTGCGTCATAAAACCTCCTATTAAATATCCTAGCATTAGGTACACCCTTACTGAAAAAATTAAGACTACCTACCAAGCTCTGAATTTCCTTAGGCTGAAGAGACCTTTTCAACAAGGTAAAATTTAATAAACTTTTTAATTGTACAACCTTGTCTGAAGGAATCCTAACCAATATATCAACAGTATCTATTTCCAAACCTAAAAATACAAATTTTGCTGCTGGCCGGGCCTACTAAAGTTTTGTCATGTGCAAGTGGTAGACCAATGTGATCACTCAAGTTTGAAAAGCCTTCCATTAACCTTAAACAGTCATCTGAACCTACATGACCCAAACATGGAAAATCATCTAAATAATGAAATATTGTGTCAAGCCCAGTCCGCCCTTTCAACTCCCAATGGAGGAAAGTAGAAAACTTTTTAAATAAACAACATGCAATAGCACAGCCCATTGACAAACACTTGTCGATGTAATACTTTGCCTCAAACTTAACCCTAATAAATCAAAGTCTCCAGGATGAATGATTAATAATCTAAATGCTGACTTTATATCCATTTTTGCCAACTGTGTTCCTTTCTCACTATTTTAACTACTACCTCTAGGGCCTGATCTAATTATATATATGCTACAGAACACCTATTCGGGTCAATAAAATGATTAACACCCTGATTTTCTGGAAAAGACAAATGAACGATTAGTCTCCATTTTCCATCTGCCTTTGGTACTAGCCCAATAGGTGAAACTTTTAAATTAATAATAGGTCTACTGTCAAATGGCCCAGATATACGACCTAGTCCTACTTCACTTAGTATTTTATTTTTTGTTTCCTCAAAATGATCACTAACAGAATTGAGATTTCTTGATTCTCGGCCTATTCGGGAACCCTCATAACCTAATCGAAAACCAAACTGAAAACCATCAGCCAATATTTTGGTCAGCATAGTTTTTCAACAAACTAATTAATTTGCCAACTCTTTTTTACCTAAACACCAAACCTTAGAAGGATCCTTTATTACCCCTACTTTGATACACCCCCTTCTTCTCGAGCTGTAACCATGGACTGTGTTTCATCTCCCTTGGGCACGAAAATTCTGAGGGCCCCCAAATCCCCATTGAAAAGGATCCCGTTCCTTATTAGAACAGAGTGCATAAGGATGACTACCATTGCATTTGATGCAGGAATGAAGATAACCACAGGGAGTTTTGAAACAGGACCCCTGATAATTGTATGTGTAACATTTTCTAAACTGGCCCTGGTTAGCTGGTACAGCAGTCATGTCCTTTGTGTTAATATTCACAACATACAAAAGCCAGAGTTCAGAGTCCCCTTCACTCCAAAAACCTGTAAGATGCCTAGCCATTTTCAGCCTAAACTGTTGGTCATATCCTTAAAACCCTGATTTGAACACCTACTACATGCCAATCTAACATCTCTCATATATTTCAACAGTTCCAAATTTTTTACAGGGTGTGCTTCCAAATAAACACTTGAGAAAATGAGAAAGGCATCAGCATCAGTCCATTGCTCAATATTATTGATCTTCTTCCTAGATTTTTCAGCTGCCTGTAATTCGCCAATTTTAACAAGTACTAGGGTTTGTTTCTGAGGCTCATTGTAATTTATGAGCATCTTGTTTAGCTCAACATATCTCCCCCCCCCCCCCCCTTATAATTTTATTTTTCAATTCTTGGTACACATTGAGGCATAAACTATTTTTTTAGCTGACAATTGAGCAAGTTAAGTTAGCCCCACCATAGACTAGAGAAGGTAGACTATCCGACATAGAAGACATACCTATTTCCTCTCTATCACCTCCCTGACCAACTTGTGTTCCTTCTTTTATAGGTGTGGGGCCCTTTTGTTGAACTGATGGCTCAGAGGAAACAACTTCAGAAATGTCAGTTACTTCCAAATAGGATTCTGTGTCGTTTTTCCTTGCCCTCACTGGTTCCTTTTTTCTCTCCTCTCCTCTCCTGCGAGTCGTCACTCTTTCCGTTGAGATTTGTTTTGATTTCTGTATTTTCCCCGTTTTGCCTAGTCTACAACTTAGGATTTAAAACTAACTTTCTGATTATATTCGAGCATGTGGTAACTCCATCAATGGTGCTTCACGTACCCTGTATGTATGGTGAATAAAATTAAAATCCATTAACATCGAATAATATTAATGATTAATCGACAAAATATTAAGTCAAATAAATGTAATAAAAGGCTTAAATTTCACTATATCAATATATCCAGATTAATCCGATGAACTACATTGACTCAAAAATTATTTGTGCAGAATTTCAAACATTCGCTTCTACACGAAAATATTGAAGAGGAAGTAGAAGTTTATAACAGTAAAAATAAAACCTCGCTGCAGCTGCAAATTCCGGAATAAACATCTGTCAATATTTATTCTGGCTTAAATAACCTAATTTATTGTACATCAATAAATTGTATACATTGTTTGCCCAAATCTCTATTTCGTATTGCTTATCAGAGTTGTGGGATTGATCACTGTTTGTTATCTTCATATTTCATTGAATAAGCTTTTGCGTATCGAATCAATTGAGATGTATGAACACCATATGTATAGGATGATATGGAATATTGTTACGTAAATATGGGAAGCAGACGATGGATAAGCTGAAATCATTCCATTTGTAATAACGGTGAGTTATTAATTTGCCGTTAATATTTCTTTTCAATAAAAATCCAAGTATAAAGCAGAAATGAACGACTTTGTGGTATCTTTTATTTCGAGATCACAGGGATATACCGAATAGATATATGAATGAAAATGATTATTGTTGATAGATAAAACGTCGTCGATAAATTTGAATTTCGAGTGGACGGCCAGATCAAGACATGTTTTCCTCTCACGTAGGTTTTGAATGAATTATGGTTCATAGGAATAGCAAAACAGGTCAGCTAACAAGGATCATTTCATATAAAAATACCTTAGTAAAGCGTTGGTCACTTTTATTTCTGCACTTTTCATTGCAGACATCGAATGCATCCAATCCTAGATTTGTTTTTAGATCAGTGTTATGTCAAACGGGATGATAGGTAAAGTACCACAGATTCAGACCCATGCTTAACAATCAGGGATGTAGCAGTAAGAATGTATTAATACATCAACGCCTGCAGTGACAGGGGACCTCCGTTTTTAATGTCATATCATGCTTAGATATTTTATTGAAAAAGATATTAACAACTCAACTTTATGACAAAGGGGATGAGTTCAACTTCTTCACCATCAACATCCCATATTTATGCAGGAATATTCCATTATCACCTGTATATGGTGTTTACATTTGTCAACTGATTCGATATGCAAAAGTTTGTTCTGTGTATGGTCAGTTTCTAAATCGAAGCAAGCTACTGTCAACCAAGTTGATGATGAAGGGGTTACAAAAAGTTCTTATAATCAACATTTCGCAACTTCTATGGTCGTTATAACAATCTAGTTTCTTAATGCAACCTAGGATTGTGTCAAATACTTTCTGACGTGTTTCATGCCGATTGTTAGCCCTTCTAGTCTTACCGATGTTGACTACAGATAACCCCGTTTACCTGATCAAGATATAGGGCTCACAGTGGGTGTGACCGGTCGGCAGGGGGTGCTTACTCTTCCTAGTCACATGATACACTCTGGTGTTTCCAGGGATTCGTGTTAACCAACTCTTTATTTTGTAATGCTTGTAGGAGTTATGAGATTGATCACTGTTCGTTATCTTCAACTTTCATTTGCGCATGATTTTACGACTTCTAAGGTGACTAGTTTGGCGCTTGAATATACTTGATCCGGTAAATACAAAAATGTATATTCAGATTCATGTTTTACAGCTCCATGCATTATGTAGCACTTATGGTTGTATCCTGTTTAACTACGCCTTTATTGTATATTGTTTAACTTCCCTCTCGAGAATTTTTTCACTCGTATGGATACATCACTAAGACTGGTGAAGGGCTTCAAATTTAGGTCTTTCCTTGACGCCTGTGGCCATTAAACATTCTTAAGCGTGCCACACGTACTGTGGGGCATCCGTTTCTAAGGCCATCTCCGAAGACCCGTGACATTCACACCTGATGCCGAGCGTTTGGCGATTGAACTGTCACTACCATTTTTATCGAAATGATATCTGCTTTCACAAAAATAACAGATATCCGGGATTGGCTAAGTTCCAAACGTAATTTCATATTCATCCACCTCACTAATTCTACCTCTTGCAGGAATGCATCTATCAAACGGCTAGCATCGCATTTAGTGCATTACACGTCTTTTACTGATGAACAGAAAAAAATATACAATGTTCTACGAAAAACATAAATTGGTTAGCTGACAAAAATGTGACATCCATTTGTATTCTAATCAATACTAGAAATCGGCAAGTCTCATTTACATTATAAAGTAACTTGATGTTCGAGGGATATTTAATTTCTATTCTTCGAATTTTTAGATTAAGAATGCAAACTAGCATATACAAAAACAATATTATTTGGATGTGAAATTAAATACGACAGAATAAATTATTTAATTTCCTAGAACGCACTTACGCAGTTGCCAAATCTTTCACTCCGTCAATAGCTGAGTTGTGCTTCGAATGCACAAAACAACAATGATATTAAAATGTGCCGGTCTTGTCTTTGCAATTCAACAAGCTATCAGTCAACAATGTTCTCATAAGGACTTCCATTCAACGTATAACGGGAAGCTTTCTGTTGACGGCTATCAAATCTTTTTCTCAGCCAAAGCAACATCTTCTGGAAATACTATGTATAAATATATTAACTTTTGTTATGATGATCAACGCTGTGTCGGAATAGAAGTGTGTAAAACGAATGCTGAGCTCTTTAAGTGTCGTATTTGCTGTGAATGGGTGAAACTGGGAAATCACACAAAATCACAACCTGGTTACAAGTATTTGGAAATGGTAAATGTATTACTATATCCTATAGCATGCAACCGACATTGTTTTTGGTTCATTGCTGAATTTGAATAAACAGATAAAGATTATAATGAACCATGAATGAATCAAACATTATTCAATAGTATCATAGCTTGGCATTGCATGCCTTGTAATATGTTTTTCTTTTCTAAACAGATCGATGAAAACGGAGAAAACCGTAAGTATAAAAATGTTCATTCAATCTACATGTAAGAACTCGGGATTCAGTAGACTCTCTCTCTCTCTCTCTCTCTCTCTCTCTCTCTCTCTCTCTCTCTCTCTCTCGCTCTCTCTCTGTATCTCTCTCTCTACTAAAATTCATAGATCTTTATTAATCTATATACAGTCAGCCCTGATAGTATGAAACACAGCAGACAGTATTCAGTCCAATGGTAAGAGGTATTTTCAAATTACACCATTATAACGACCGCAGAATTAGCGAAATGTTTACTATAATTGAGACCGTTAAAACACGTATCATCAAGGTATATATCATTATATAAAACTTATACGGTACAAATTTTGATGCACCGGATGCGCATTTCGACAAATAATGTCTCTTCAGTGATGTTCAACCGAAATGTTTCAAATCCGAAATAACTATGACTTTTTAGAGCTAAATATAGCCCAAAACAGCGTGCCAAAATAGTGGAGCCAAATTCGTCCAAGGATAAGAGCTATGCACGAGGGAGATAATCCTTAATTTTGAAATGAATTTCTAAATTTTATAACAGCAATTAAATATACATCCGTATTTTCAAGGTAGTAACGAAGTACTAAGCTACTTGGCTGTAGAGACCCTTGGGGACTAACAGTCCACCAGCAGAGGCCTCGACCCAGGGGTCATAATGTAAAACTTATACGGTACCAATTTTGATGCACCAGATGCGCATGTCGACAAATAATGTCTCTTCAGTGATGCTCAACCGAAATGTTTGAAATCCGAAATAACTATGAATTTTTAGAGCTAAATATAGCCAAAAAGATCAAGGAATAATCACAATTTTATTTTTCCTGATAATTTTAATAGCATATATAGACAGGTAGCTAAACTCGTTGAAATATAAAATACATATTAAAAAATGGGCAAACGCATTGCGATGGAATTATAATAATACGACATCCATCATTATTTATTCTGTGTTCTATTCAAACTGAAAACCAAATAGTTGCTTCTCTTTCGTGAAATTTACACATTCAATATGAGTACTGTTAAGTACGGATGAAATGTATATATTCAAAGATACGTTATAAAATCAGGACATTCTCAAAGACAGCGATTGAATAATGTAGGGTTATTGAACTTATATTGGTGAATATTGGCACGAGTTGGCTGTCAAAATGCACGAGCTTGCGAGTGCATTTTGACAGCCAACTCGTGCCAATATTCACCTATATAAGTTCAATAACCCTTTTATTATATAGCTCAAGTATCTAGTTGTTAAATTATATCCCTTTTCACTCAAACTACTCCAAAATAAACGAGAATTCATCATTATTGGCAGTGTGCAATAACAGCATGCATTTCTTAACTGTTCAAAATTTAACCCGTCACTAATGCATGAAGCAATCTGATTTTGTAAATGGGGACATCATAATTTATGTACAGTAAAACATTTTGCTTAAGTAAATATCAAATACCTGCTCTGTCGGATTCGGAGGGCCGTCGTCTGCCATTTCGGCTTGTTTACGTCGTTACGGTAACGTCAATATTGAACGCTCATACTCGGAATGTTTCGGGCGCATACACTTTACGCAATGCAAAGTTAGCGTTCAATAAATTCTCAGGATATTGAACGCTAACATTCTCTAGATTTTACGCAGATTTTATATTAGACTATTTATTAGCTATATAATAAAAGTATATATCACACATCAAATAAACTAGTTCTTGTCAGGCCAGACTAAGACATAATCTCAGAAAAGTTAATCTAATTGTGCAAAGACATTATACTAACGGGTGAACAAGAAAATGTCAAGATAAGTTCTGTATAACAATATGAAAAGAGAAACAATCCATAAATAAATTAGCTAGATAGATAAATGAATAAACTAATTGGATAGATGAATAGATAATTATTCCTAAATGATTATCTAATTAAAGATTAATCAAACTACCTGAGGAGATCTAAATCCACTATGGGCCGGTGGATGTAATGACTACGCATCGCCAATATACCAATGCATATGCTGGTTCCATGTATCTTTCTCTACCAATGGGAAATTCTTAATATTTTGTTTTGAAGTTTTAATTGCAACCATTCTCTGATTAGTCTAGTCAATCTATGATTTAAATAACATGACCTAGAACAAATTGCAACAGAAAGTTTCTTGGGTTTTTAATGAAGTTCAAAGTGATCTGATCATCATATGAAAAATCTCCAAAAATCCAAAATGAACTTTATAAGATTTTTGGGGAGAAAATACGGAATTTCGATTAAAAATCGCTGAAAACTGGAAAAAGTCACTAATTTAAATCATTTCATTGTTAATGCAATCTAGAATATTTTATGATTTTTCAATTAATTTTTAAAGCATTTCATTAAGATAAAATAAAGACATAATATTTCTTTTCATAAAAATATACGAAATTCCCATTCTCAGAAATTATTAAATAAGCAATTTGTAGTTTTGTAGTTTTTAAAGAATATAATAACATGTTATCAGTAATAGAGTAAAAATACATTATAGTTTATTCAGCTACTCATAGTCTTCAAGATCGGAATCCAGCTGGTCATCAAGAGTTGTTGTAGACATATTACAACACGTATTCCCTCTACACTCTGTGCAGGCCACAGAACACTCCAATCCGTGTTTTCTACAGTTACAACGATTAGTTTCACAGTTTTTCTTGCATTTGCAGTATATTGTCTTTAGAAGTTCATCAGGTGCGGGTGGTAAGCTCGATCTGATTGGGAAGCACAAGTTGTTTTCAACTGACCACCCCCAATCTTTCGCTTCCATACCATCTGCTTCGCCGATCCATTGTTTTAATTGTAGAAATACTCGCAAGATATGAAACTTCGCGGCATTGGAGGTCGGAGGCAAACAGTGTACCTCAACAAATTTCGAGCTTGTCATTACTTTTGCTGTAAATTTTCTGAAACGAAGCAGATTAAGACCCTTATGTGGCACTCCGTTATAGAGACAAACTAGTGCCTCTTCTCCTATTCTGCTGGCTTCCTCTTTTGAATTCGCATTCAGAAACTTGTTAGCAATATCCTGGAAATAAGTGCCGTTCACTGCTATCTTTAAGATCTGTCCTTTCCCTACACCAAACAAACGGGAGGTGGTATCGCATCCTGATATAGCATGAACAAACGGCAAGATTTTGCACAAGTTCTGGCCCATAACAATTTTGGCTTTCTTTAAATCCCATGTTCTGACTTTCCTTGACGACGCCCTCATTTCAGACTGGAAGATTAACTTTTCATACGTGACATCCATGTGATAACATAGCAATACCAAAAGATATGTGTTTTCCCCAACTAAGACTGTATTGGTAGTCTTTGAACTCTCCACTGCTGTCTGTGCGATTAAAACATCTGCGTCATCCTGGGCATGAATAGCTTTACAGCCTTGAATAGAGAGGTGCTTTGCAAGGAGTGTAATGAAGTTCTGCTTGTTCTCATTGTTTCCCATGAAGAGATCTTTCTTTGACTTGAAGGGGGTTTCCTCGTGAAAGTAAACTTTTGTCCCATAAATCCCCTTCGTCCGTCTTTGATGAGTATGATCCTTTGTCGAGGGTCCATTTTCATAGCCATCAAATACAACAATGGCATCACCATACCTTTTCCTGACATACTCAACATACATGTTGACGATTGTCCCAAAGGTCGCTCCTCTGGGCCATGGGATGCGGTGAAGCAAAGATCCTCCATCAAGAACATACTGCACGTCTGTTGTAGTCATATATTCTGCGGAGCAGTCTCCGAGTGCTCATAAGGCTTCAGCAAGGTTGGATTTCTGGGGTTCTCGCATGACACCTGATGATTCAAACATGGAAGAGGGAAAATTGCTCAGTTCATACTCGAAAATCCTCGAAACGTCTTCTGTTATATTTCTTGCGGCTGTAATAAGTCTTTGAAAGAGAAGCTGAGAACTAACATTCAGACTGTCACCCTGTGTTTTAACTTTAAGCTTTTCATTAAGAGTCTTAACTTGGAGACTTCTTTTAAATGATATTGAAAATGCATTCTGGCCCTCCATATAATTGACGATGCTCTGTCCAACGCTAAGGGCATGTTGAACATTTACTTCATTTGTAGCCGTGACGCCAGTCTCTATATTACGAAGAGATACATTCTCAGAGAATGGGTTTCTCTCGTTGAGAAACTGAACGACCGTCCTCAAATCTCTATTATCCCGTTCTTGTCTTGAATTCGTGCTTTCCTTGTGTTGATTACTTGTCCCGTACTGCAAATTTTCAACTCTCTGCATGGCAGAATTTATACCGGAACATGCCAGCATTGACAATAACCACTGTGCTCTCTGCTGTTCCGACATTCCTTTTCCTCTAGTCATCCCTCCTGTTGTTTTTATGCTCCTCATCAGAGTCTGCTCAATGACCAAGTCACTTGATATTCCTGCCCAATACCTATTGCTTCTTCGTATTACATGGTTTCCCTCGCAAAACTTCTGATATATGTCTGGATGATCTTTTTCTAGTAAATCCATTTGCTGAAGATAGCAATATGCAGATTTAAGGTACAGATTATGACCTGTTGCTGCGAAGAATGGAAGTATTTCTTGTACACAGTGAAGATGCAAATACCAATTTCCAGTTCTTTCTGCCTAATGAACCTCCTCATAATGTCAATCATGTCCAGGTATTGGATCCATAACTTGGCTGTGGGGTATTTTGACAAACGCTCCATCTCTTTTCTTACCAGGTGGTTGATTTCTGTTAAATTTTCATCATGTAGAACATCATCTATTCCTATTTTGTCTTCGGGGATCCCTGTATATAGTGTTAAAGCTTCCTGAAATCTTCTTTTAGCAGTCAGATCACCCGAGTCATTGTTTGATTCGTCATCATCTCCAACATTTAGGTCAGCGCTCTTTTTTGTAGTTGACGAGGTTTCATCACTGTCAAGGGTTTGCAGAGCAGGAACACCAACCAACCTTGAAAGCATTATAGTATATAGAGCACAAGCTACAATAAAATGCCCTCGAACAGCTCTTGACACAGCCTTCCCCGTCATCATATGCTCTATTGTGGTTGAAGCATATATATTTTCAAGAACTTCAAACAGGCCAGTTGACTGCATAACATGGCCGATACAACCAAGGAAACTCATTTGTGTATGGAACCCTCCAAGTCGTACGATTGCTGCTTTCAGTGGACTGTCATTTGGTTCACTTTGTATGATCATCAAAGCCTTCCAGTATAGGGGCTGGTCGAATGTGATAATTGGCGTGGCGGAAAGACGTGAAGCCTCTTTGCAAATGAAATGGAGGGTTGAATAAATGCACGATAGATCGCTTGGATTCATATCGATCATTGGCAAGAAGCAAATAGACGATTGGCCGGGAAACGCTCCTTCTTGAATAGTTTGCATGAAGCCTGAATACATCAGCTTTCGTGATTGAAGTGGCCACGATACCTTTAAAGGTGTCTCTAATTCCTCTGTTGGGTCTCTGCACTTGAAAGATCTTAATTTTGCCAGGTTGAGCAGGGGTGTTTCATAAGGCGACTTGTAGAATTTGATTTCAATTTTCCCAGATTCCACGATTTCCTCAGCAGTTGCATTTATTCTTGGAACAGGGTCTGTGAAATCGACACCCGGAGTGATTGTAGCGATAATTCCCATTCCGTGGAATGTATCGTGACCATCCAGTGTCTTCAAATTGTGGTCAACGTTGTCCGCCGTAAACTGAATATTGCTGTCGATGATTTCATCAGGCAAATATGTTTTCAACGAGACAGCTGCACTTGACTCAAATTTCAAAACCTTGTTGTAAGAGGAACTGAATCCAAGATTGTACAAAACATCAATCAAATACTTGGATGCAAAGTGGTGATGTAACTGGATTCCCAGTCCAATCTGAAGTGGTGAAAGGAGCACTTTGGGTCTCACAGCTTGCATAATTGCCTGCCCTATGGATGAAGTTTTGACCGCAGACTTTTTCCCTTTGAACAAAATATCCATAAAAATTTGTAAGGACTCCGGAAGAAATTCCTGGTTTGCGGACAAAGATGACAATGTTTGAGGATCAGGATACATCTGCTTATTCGTGGGAACGCTTTTAATATCGCTTAAAACCAGTTTTGCGGCCGTTTCAATGATCCTCCTTTTCCTTGTTTTTAAATCTTCTTCTTTTGGCTGAGTATAAAACTCGTGTAGTATTTCTGATGCTGTACTTTTGAAAGTAACAACATCAGCTTTACCGTTGATTTCGGAAATTACAATGGCCGAGCCAAAGTGTTCAAGAAGTTTCTTCTTCATATACTTGGTACTGTATGGTTCTTGGCTGCACATTTCTGACATTTTCAGCACTAAATCAGTCACAGTAACCTGTTCGTCATCATTGTCTTCTAACCAACTCACTGTTTTCATGAAAGCATTCGTCTGTGTAATATTCGGAGGTCTACCTTTGCCCAACTTTTGAAATTTCACATCCAGGCTCTGCATCTGTCTAGGGACTTGTCTGCCAGTTCTAAAGTTTGTACTGCATATTTGATGATAAACGGCATCCACAGCTGGAAAATCTCGCCCAAATTCGATTCTGTCAAGTACGTCTTTGCCCCACTGATCATTTCTTTCATGACATACCGCTCGTACAGCCGTCTGAAAGTCGAAAGTTCGTACTTGGAAACAGTCTGAACCTCTTTTCTTACCGTCGACTTTTGCCGGTAAAGTACAAAACAGGCAATGATCTTTAAAGGAAAAGGCATTTGTCGGTGATCGTAGCTGTCTTGTTTTATCTTCCAATACAGAGTTTTGCTCAGTGCGGCGTATCTCTTTGTGGCGACAAAAATCTCTCCTGCATGATTTATGAACATGTTGTCCTGGCCTTATTGACATATCTTTCTTGAGTGTTTCGCTTGCTTTCTTGATACCATCACATCCCTTCTCCCTGAGTAAAACAGTGTTTTCTTCATCGTCCAATGAGTCTTGGCAGAAGACACAAATTTGGATTTGGCCTTCCATTTGTTTTATCTAAAATTGAAAAATTATATACTATTTTAGATATAGTTGAAACAGAATAAACGGTATTTTTAAATATCCATTTCATAACCATAAGATTTAAGTTCAATAAAATGAATGTGACTTTATTAAAGAAATACATGTTAATGCAAACAAAACTTTAATTAACCAATAATCCCGACAATTGAACATCAGCAGAGACAAAATACGGCTTTAAGTACTTACTTATCGATCATACCTTCGATCTAAGAAGTACAACATGGATTTCTTCCGATAGATTCCCGTATTTAACCTGGACAATAGACGTTTAAATATTATTGATCTATAACAATAGTATTATCATTATCTTTTTTTGTCTATTACATTTTTATCATTATTGTTGCAGTGTAAGAAATCTATGTATAAATATATCGCATCATAAACTTTTAAAACATCATTTTATTGAACGAACGGTGTTCCATACAAAAATATTTTCGTCAGTATCGTTAGTTTTATTTTACGTGCATATTTTATTGAAAAGAGATTATAATTCAAAATAAATATTCATTAAATGAATTATTCTTTGAAACTCTGAAGATACGCTTATGAAAAAATGTGTACAAAGCGAATTTTGTTTGAGAATGGTGCATTATGGGAATTTCGTCTGCTTAGTCTAGTTTTATGTATTATTTGTCCTGTTTATCAATTTTAAAATATTTTAATAGACAATGCTATGGTTTTGAATGGATGGGTTGTAGAAGTTATCAGAAAACAACATCAAATTTGACTTTATCCTTACCAAAACTAAGGCACAGTCACCATTTCCAATTTACCATCTTCGGATGATCATAAACAATTTATCTACGGAGGATCGCGCGGGACATTCGAAAGTTGAAAAAACAAACAATTTTAGATTTCAATTTTCATTGTTATTACATGGAAATTTTTTGGCGATTTTTTATAGAGAAATTTATGAACCCAAGTGAATATAGTGGTATGTTTAAAATTTCTGTTGCAATTTGTTCTGGGTGCAATGGACTATTCACTGCACTAGATATTAGATACATGAAAATTATCAACTTCCAATTTTGGTTCCTATTGTTTGCACACTTATCCCTCACCATTCAAACTCATTTGTCTTCAACATATTGAACATGATTTTACTTTATGACACTGGTGTAATTGTCACTAGTATCTCTTTCCATTGCCCCGATCAATTTTCCACACCTTCTACGATACCTAAATAAGTGAAGATAACGAACAATGATGCATTTCATAAATCCTTTCAAAACCACAAGGGCAGACACGCTACCTGGACTTCCCAGAGGTGTTATCAGGTGCCTAGTAGGAGTATCCATCCCCTGTTAAACGACCACGGCCACAGTGAGCACTATGTCTTCATTTAATGAACGCAGTGAAGTGCAGTCAATATCAGTATGTAAAAAAATGAAACACGGCAGACAGCATTCAACACAGTGATATACTGACAAACAAGTTGATGGTACAGGGGTTTCAGCAGTCTCGTTAAAATCAGCATTTCGCAAATTTTATCGTAGTTATAACAATCTAGTTTGCCAATACAACCTATCCTTGGGTCAAATGTTATCTGACGTATTTCATACCGATTATTGAGTCGTTCTTGGCACACTGATTTTGACTACGGATATCCCTCTTACATGATCATGATATAGGGCTCACGGTGGTTGTGACCGTTCTACAGGGGATGTTTACTCCTCCTAGGTACCTGATCCAACCTCTGGTATATCCAGGTGTCTGTCTTTGCTTAACTTTTTATTTCTATATTGTATTGCTTATAGGAATTATGAGATTGATCACTGTATGTTATATTCACCTTTCATGAATATTGTCAATGAGGAAATTCAGCATATTTTTGATTAAGGGTGTGCTATTTTACCGGTATATCATAATAATGATACTATCGCGACACGGAGGAGAACCAGACGGTAGTTTTGGATATTTGTAAATTCCGGAACAATTACGTTTATGTGCTAGGTTTTAAATTAACTTTTACAGGAAGTAATGAAAGATAACTAGAAGGTGTCCAAACACGATAAAAACACCGAGGAATTTAATCATCCTCACAGGTTGTAAATTTCCGCCAAAGTTTATTTGCTCGCAAACCAACATCTTTTTGGTTAAGCACTATGGAATAAAGATTTTTCAGGATTACAAAACCACGCGGACGCGTACACTCATTGACTTCACAGTAGGAAAAACATAACGTCAACCTTTAAAAAGCCCAAAAACAAGAACGTAAACATCAAGTGAAATGCAAAATTGCATTAGAATGGGAATAATTTTCTTCTCGTTTCTTAAAATCCACACCTTTATTAATGCTCTTATTTTAAATATTGTTAGGTTTTAACTACGAACTACACGTACTTCTTTGGTGTTATTTGCCCGCATGGAAATCGCGGACTCACAATATACAATTCTGCTCTTTACTGCGTCAGCAGGAAGAGGTGTCTCCACAAGGAGTTTGAGGTTGAGAGTCATTTGATTATTGTTTGATCTGATTTTTGTTACTTTGTTATATTACGATTACTTATACAAAATAAACTGAATTATGTTTTTTGCGCTTTAACATCAAAAACAGTAATGGAAATAACAGAATCATGGAAAAACAGAATGTCCTACAATATTGAATATTATCATGATAGCATAAAACAAAAATCGTGATATATCGCGATACAAAATTTTTGGTGATACCGATCCTTATTTTTAATGATATTCAACAAGGTTATTTTTTGGATAACTGAGCACAGGATATGAAGATTACTTAATTCCATTTTTATTAAAGAAGCAATTCTCTATGATGTCAAAAGCCATCGTGAGGATTAGTCTTTTTGCTTTTAACTGAAAAGTGTTTTTGAAGCATTTCGTGCCTAGAAATGGAATTTTTAGTTGTTCAAAACTGTTGTTAATATACAAAACACTAGTATCTAGATTATTCTGGTAATAAAGCCTTAGACTTTAGAGATATTATGTTATACACAAGCCATTACATTATCTAAGTGATTTTTATTAAAGAAGCAATTGTCCATAATGCAAGGTGAAGATAACGAACAGTGATCAATCTCATAACTCCTACAAGCAATACAAAATATAATGTCAAAAGCCATCGTGAGGAATAGACGTGTAAGGTGCTGACCAGCATTACGTTTTCATGTTGTTGAATTTTGAATCCTTTTGTGTTTTTAATTATTTTTTTAAAAATATTCCTGAATTCTTTTAGATTCCACATGAAGTTTCTCCTTCTCTTAACAGCAGTTGATATTTTTGAAGGGAGTAAAGATGGGGCTTGGTAGAACATTTATTGAATCGTGCAATATATCCCTGTTTGCAAGGGTTCTATGCACTTTTCAAATAATATAGGTGTGGTATTTCGTTTTCCTTCTTGCCATTGATAGGCGTAACATTTTTGTTTTTGACTGAAAGGTGATTTCGAAGAATGTCGTGCCTAGAAATAGAACGTTGAGTTGTTCAAAACTGTTAATATAAAAAACACTAGTATCTAGATTATTCTGGTAATAAACCCTTGAACTTTGCATATCATATACAAGTTATGCAAATGCCATTACATTATGCAAATTATCTCAGAAAAAAATATGCTGTTGGTTCTCTTTATTGAATAACGAAACGTGTATTGTAAAAACGAAGTAAAAGAACTGCCGATGGTATTAAAAAGCTGCAAATGTGTTCTGAAGTCATTGACCTAATAAGTATAAATCAAAGTTTTCCTGTATTCGATTATTTTTTTTTTTTTGGTATATATAGGAGCATTTTACCTAGTTGAACAATCTTTTAAAAATGGATCACTATTATTTCTCTCTCAACCTTTCTAAGAACCATAGTCTGTTACATGTATCACTTAAAAAGATCCGACAGGCATCATCACCGATTTTCATGAACCTCGCCTGAATGAGACATCTATGTACACTATTTCAGAAAATACATCTAACAATTAGATGCTGATCGTGTTTGCTATGGTAACCTGTACAAATTTTATAACAGTTGGCCCTTTTCTAGAAGTTTGTAGTTTTTTCCCCGAGTTCAATAGAAAACATTATGAATAGTCAGAAAATTCTATTTTTCATAGTAATTGATAAAAAAGACCCTATGTGTTTTATTTAAGAAATAAAATGATTAATGGACAATCCTAAGTGATTTTTATAATTGAATAAATCTGCAAAATTGTGTTTGAATTCAATAGTTTGAATGTCTTCATAAATTTTATTCGCATTCAATATTAGTTATACCGTACCTATATTGGATTCCTAAACTTCATAAAACCCCTTACAAACAAAGATAATTATACCTTGCTGGATCCGGTAAATGTTTTACCAAGCCCCCATCTGTGCCCCTCATGAAAATATTAACAGCTGTGAAGGAGAAACTTCCAGCTTACTGTGCGACTACCAATGTCAGAAGTGTTGTAAATCAAATGTGGAGTCTAACGTCACACGATCATTCCTCACGATGAATTAAAGACTAGACGTTTTGACTTCATAAACTTGCTTTTTCAAAAGAAATGGAAAACGTAAATATTAAGATCTAGTGATCAGACATCCAAAAAAAAATATTTTAATGAGCTCTATATCTTGATCAGGTAAACGAAGTATCCCGTATTCAAATTCCTTGTGCCACAAACGGCTAACAATCGGTATGAAACACGTCAGATAGCATTGGACCCAAAAATAGGCTGTATTGACAAACAAAATCATTATAACGATATGGTGTGGTGTAACAGTATGCCTCGGGGTTTGTAGTTCTCTTGGAAATATTCTGTATCAATAATACATTCATCTAGAGACATAACTTTTTATAAACGAAATGCAAATGTTGAGTGTTTTGTTTTTGTTTTGTTTTACTTCATTTAAAAAATAATCTTATTTACACCCATGTCTCTCCTTTTTTAAAACACAAAAACACACACATTCTACAGGTGTCCGGGTAGCGCAGAGGTAGTGATCTCGCTTCTCACCGCTGCGACCCGAGTTCGATCCCCGTGATCGGCAGTGGTTGTATTGGAGAGGGTATGGCAGTCACCCGTGCGGACACGTGGGTTTCCTCCGGGTACTCCGGTTTGCTCCTACATAAATGAGGCCCTAACGCAGACATCTGTGCATCAAAGCACCCCACTGGAATTAAGCTTTCGAGCTTTCATGGGTTATCCTTGGTATTTATGTTTGTAAGTATGTATATACCGAATAAATATTTATTTACAGGTTTACTAGTTTTAACAGTTGCAGTATCCATTAAATTGAGCACAAAAAGCTGTCAAAGGATCAAATGCTGTAGATGGAATCACGACATGTAACAACGATTCCTTATTAGCAGCTACCGAATCAGGAAAAGCGTCATGGCGAAGAATCGGCTTGAAAGGAGAAGTTACGTTTGAATAGGTCTTGATATACAACAGACAGATTATACATGGTATAAGCAAACATGTTGAAATACCTATTTAATAAAACAAATATCAATTCTATCTATATATAAATAGAAGTCAAAAATAAAATCCAATACACAATATATATATACAAAAAATTCACTTTATTTTATTTGTATACCTACTTTTTACCCTACGCGGGGTTCAAATAACGACCGGCGGAACCAAATCACTTAGCAGTGTGTAACCAGAAAGCTAGACCGCTTTACCATCTCGGCAAATCTAGACAAATACCAGTAACATTTTATTATACCAGAGACTATTTAGTTCTGACCTTTGCATTGATTTCAAATGTTTTGCGAATTAAAGCTGATATGAATTAATAAATACAGTAGAATTCTGTGTCCGCCATATTTCTTTGTTAATCCGCCATATTAGGTGAATGTTCTATTGTTATATGTATCAGGGTTCGCATGGTGTATAAGGGGACGAGTTTTGCTACGCTTCACTTCACATCAGTGTCTTCGATTTACCTGTTCGGGTACCTTCGACAGGTAACACGTACATCTCCGATACAAATTTATAGCACATCATGATGAAATGAAATCACGTTTCGGAACACCATGTAATGCTAAAAAATACAATAAACATATCGTATATTAGTAAATCATTCTAAAAGCTTTGGATAAATAGATTTAGAATGGCTTTTCTCTGTGAATGTACATGTACGTATATTTGCAATAAATATGTCAAAACTATACAAAAACTCGGATAAACATTTCATATATTATCTATTATTGAAATGGAATAAGCAAAGGGTATAAAATTTATACACTTCACATTTACTTCAAGCAACAGGCAAATACATAAATACATGTACTACTGTACTTATAAACATTGCATGGATGCTCGCCATGAAAACGCGGACGCCTATTTACCCGAGTCTAGTTGTAAAATCTGTAAAGGACCACAGATGTACGTGTACACTTGTCGAAAATATTATAAGTAGTAATAAAAATTCCTTTATTTGCATAATCCATGAAACAAAACGATAAACTCCATTTGTATTCCAAAAGGAAACAGCATTGTCCAACTTAGTCCGTGCCGAACAGTTATCTTCAATCAGGGGAAGCATCAGAGTATATTATTTACCCTGTATTGTGCATGAATCCTTATACCGTGTGATTACTGGTCAGAGCAGATTTATAAATCATGAAATCATTTAGGTACATCAATTGTTCATGCATATATACTTTGCATATACAACACTGTACTAGTGTATGGGATGAGAGAGAGAGAGAGAGAGAGAGAGAGAGAGAGAGAGAGAGAGAGAGAGAGAATCTACTATATCCCGAGTTCTTACAGAGAGAAAGAGTACGCAATAATTAAAAATTAAACATATCATTTAATAATGTTATTTCAATTGCTTCATTTTATGTTAATTTGGCGCTCAATAGATCTGATACATCTATGCGATTTTGCGTTATGACATTTTGCGTTGAACTCGACGCAAATTGTACTAATGCAAAATTCAATCATTAAGTTTATCATATTATGCGTCGTTATCAGGGTCTGTCCCCCAGCTTTATTAACAATATCCATTATTTGCTATTTTGTAATGCAAATAAAAGATATATTGGGTGACCCCTGACTTGAACCCAGCTTGAAAGTTCTGATATAATTGTAAACGACACACTACTACATCATGAGAAAATGAAGATATTAACCATACCATCCCACCCCCAACGCTTGAAAAAAAGCAGTGTAGGGGAAATCATTGAGGCAGTCAAAGTAAAAGACTTTTTAACCCCCACCCCCGACTTAGGACTTGGAACATCGGACAAAACATCTGGGTTGGTTTAGGTTTTCTGTTTTTGTGTGATTACTGTTTTCGTTCATCTTTCTTAATTATTATTTTGAATGGGAAGACATTTTGAAGAATCCATTTTTCCATCTTTCTTTCCTGTTGTACCCCCAATGAAAAATGACGATACATGCCTGGTTATTATATTTTGTTTTGCAATACATGCATGCATACTAATTGTATGGTGTAGAATTGCACCCTTTACCAAGTTTTCTTTCATTTACACGTTGTAAGGAATGGTAAACCAACATCCCAAAACAAAATGCATAAAGAACAAGATATTTGTAAGTTTATGAACTTCATTCACGAATACATTAATACACGTACACTGTATTCAGAAAAATCGCATGCATTGTAGGACTATTGCATATGTGTTTTAACGTTTCTGTAACATGCAATGATTACGTTCAGGCTTGAGTGTAAATTATCCATAGACATTTCATTTCCTAGATCTGGCCCAATGGAAACATATACTGAAACTAGACATACCTCTATACGTCGAAATTTTCAAATTCAAATACATTCGATAAGATGCACATGCACTTGTTTTACACAGATGGAGGAAAACCAATTCTTGGTTAACGGTACAAGGTTAGGGGAATCCGGGGAGAGTAATTTGCAGTGAAAACAAGGTGCAAAAATATATATATGGGCAGAATTAGGTTCGTCTAAATTTTAAAAAAATTAATGCTTTAGAAAGTCACAAAAACTTTAGACTTTAACACTTCAATTTACAATACGACAAATAGTTTTGTTGTTTGTTTGGTGCTTATGAATTTTTTTCAATACTGTACAAACAATCACAGGGGATTCTTATCCATTTTGTTCTCAATTTATATGCTATATATAAATTATATATAGATTGAGAACAAAATGAATAAGAAGACCCTGTGGTACAATAAATGATTCATTGTATGTTTACGGGTGAAAATTCTCTGTAGTTCTTTTTATCATAAAGTCTTCATTAACATTGGGATTTGGAAATTTATTGTTGAGGTATTAAATTTTAAAATACCAGACACACAGACATATGATATCTGATTATATTTAGACTAAGTGATAAAATTTTGTATTAGTGGCAAACAGCAAATATAATCAGTGCTAAAATATTACATCACTGTGTCACAACTAGGATTATGTACAATATTATATATATTGTTCTAATTTTCTCTTTTGGAACATACCATTGCTACAAGGGGATTATCATATGAATTTATTTTTTTTTAATTAGATAGGTGCGCATGGTGGTGGTGGGGTTAAATTATCATTATATTGAAATGCATTTTATGTTCAAAGGCAGTGCTGTTTAAACCCAATTTTACAAACTTTAAAGGTTTGGGCATTTTTATCATACAATTCGTAACTTGAAAAGATTGAGAATTAAAAAAAAAATACGTAGAGGCAGTCGACTGCTGAGAGCATACAGTCCAGAGCAGTGTCGTGCATCAAAGGTTAAGCAAATCATAGTGAAGGCAGTAGAAATAAAATGTATTTATTATATATCTAATAAATAGTCTATTATAAAATCTGCGTAAAATCTAGAGAATGTTAGCGTTCAATATCCTGAGAATTTATTGAACGCTAACTTTGCATTGCGTAAATTGTATGCGCCCGAAACATTCCGAGTATGAGCGTTCAATATTGACGTTACCGTAACGACGTAAACAAACTAAAATATGTCAGACGACGGTCCTCCGAATCTGACAGAGCCGGTATTTGATATTTACTTAAGCAAAATGTTTTACTGTACAAAAATTATGATGTCCCCATTTTCAAAATCAGTTTGCTTCATGCATTAATGACGGGTTAAATATTGAACAGTTAAGAAATGTGAACATGCATATGCTGTTATTGCACACCTTCACCTTCACATTAGATGCCAATATTGATGAATTCTCATCTATTTTGGAGTAGTTTGAGTAAAAAGGGATATAATTTAACAACTATATACTTTAGCTCGTGCATTTTTACAGCCAACTCGTGCCAATATTCACCAATATAAGTTCAATAACCCTATAATATAGCTTAAAAATATTTCAGTCACATTCATGTACATACATGATTTAATGAATTTTTATATAAAACCCTGAGAGAAAATTCATGTCATGAGTATTTGGCAAATAGATATTCTTTAAATTGAACCTGATCAAAGCATGAACATTACAAAATATGTACATACAAGAAGCTGCGCTCGCTCAAACGGCAGCACTGTCAACATATTATAAAATTATGAGATGAGCGAATTTGGTTTTGACTCGAATTTCCTCGATAAACACACATACATTATATATATTATTCTTTAAGAGAGTAACGTACTGGTTAATCAAATACATTTAAGGCGACAACGATGTAGAAACATAATAACTTGATCTATATAACCGAACGAAAAACACAAACCACCCACCTTGTTATCACAATAACTTCTGAGTCTTCAGCGGCATGCAGCATGTGCAGATAGAAAGATGTAATCTAAGTCCTTGAAAATCTTGGCCTAATAAATCTTCATCAACGAAAATCTTGGGTAATAAATCTTGGCGACGCTTGGGAAATCTTAACAGCGTTTTTTTGTTTGAATCATTAAAACATGCAACTTGGCCAGGCCAATCATGGCGACGCTTGAATAAATCTTGACTGCTTTTGGAAGTCATATATCCTGGCGCAATGCAATCCTGACTTGGCCAGGATTGAAAATCATGACCGACCAGGTTATCAATCCTGACTTGGCCATGTTTGAAATCATGACCGACCAGGATTGAATGGTCAGGTTATCCTGACTTGGCCAGGATTGAAAATCATGACCAGAATTGGATGGCCAGGTTATCAACCCTGGCTTGGTTATGTTTGAAATCATGACCGACCAGGTTTGGGTTGCCAGGTGAGGATTGGATGACCATGTTATTGGCTAGGATTGAAATCATAACCTGACCGGCCAGGATAGGATGTGCCAAGATTGAAAATGATGGCTGGTCATGTTTTCAATCCTGACTTGGCCCGGATAACACATCCTGGCCGACCAGGATTGATTTACAATGAAATATATAGAACACGACCTGAAGGTCCCATATGGCTTTCCATAGAAAATGATTTCAATGAAACAAATTTTACAGATAACCATTATGAATACGAACAGAGTATTGCTGATAGTGTAAGAAAAGACTGAAAAATCAGTTACATTTCTGGAGAAATATGAATTGTTATTCTTTTATTTTTGATATTATAGAAAACGGCTATAAACTTCCATTTTATTCGACCCCGCCAGAGGCCTTATTGACTAATAATCGATCGTCACTCGTGCATGGCGAGTTCGTGGAGGTAGCCATACATGATTTATTGGTCAGGGGTTTAATTGTAGAGTGTTCGATTGGACCCATTGTTGTTAATCCCCTCACAGTATCAGTACATAGCAGCGGCAAGAAACGCTTAATACTTGATTTAAGGCATGTAAACAATCATTTATGGAAATTACCTGTAAGATTTGAAGACATTAGAACTGCTATGCACTTTGTAAACGTCGGAGATTTTTGTTTCAAATTTGATTTAACTTTGGCGTATCATCATATTGACATTTTTGAACCGAATACTCAATACTTGGGTTTCTCATGGCGATTTGATGATAAAATCAAGTATTTCAGGTTTCTTGTACTGTCATTGGTTTAAGTTCAGCCTGTTACATATTCACTAAGGTCACTCGACCTCTTGTCAAAAAGTGGAGATCAGAGGGTAAGCAAGTGCTTAGATGATGGTTTTGGCAGTCATTCAATTTTTGATAAATGTATTCAAGTCGCCATAGAAATTAAGCAAGATCTTATCGACAGTGGATTTATTCCAAAAGTTGAAAAGTCAACGCGGAACCCAGTTACTATATGACTTTTTTAGGATATCATTTGAATTTAAATACTGGAATTATAAGTACATGTATACCAGAGAAACGGTTGAAGAAAATCAGACATTTTATTTCAGATATTTATAAATTTCTACAGAAATATGGAAAAGTTTCCAGTCATATTAGTAGCCAGTTTGGTAGGCCAACTAATTTCAATGTCTTTTGTCGCATGAAATGTTGTGTATATCATGACTAAATTTTTGAGTGCAGACATTTTACAAGCCGCATCATGGAACGAATTGATCCGATTAAACTGTTATAGTTTAAATCAAATTAAATTTTGGGAAATTAATCTTCACAAAATTACTGATAGAACATTCAAAACCGATTTATCTGTTCGTTCCGTGATTTACAGCGATGCTAGTGGCACTGATTATGGCGGTTATGTAGTAGACAGTCCTATTGATGTTTCTCACGGCATGTGGGATGATACAGAAAGAAACAAAAGTTCTACATGGAGAGACCTTGTTGCTGTACACAGGGTTTTTCTGTCTTTTTTGTCTTCATTAGAGAACATGTCCATCAAATGTTTTCCTGATGATAAAAATGTCGTGAATATTGTAGAAAAGGGAAGCATGAATGTAGAACTGCAAGAAATAGCTGTAACTATTTTTGATTTGTGTTTAGCGCATGGAATTAGTTTACACACTGAGTGGGTTCCACGGTCAGAAAATATCCTAGATGATCAGATTAGCAGAATATTGGACTGTGACGATTGGGCGGTTGCCGACTCCATTTTTAGTTATATACATGTAGATTCTATTTGGGGTCTGCATGAAATAGACGTTTTTGTCACTAATCATAATAACAAATTGAAAGTGTTTTATTCCAGATATTGGATGCCCGGTGCAATGGGCATTGGTGCATTTACTGTTAACTGGCAAAGTGTCAATGGGTGGTTTGTTCCGTATGCATGATAGCACGAGTCATTTTGTATTTGAAGCACTGTAGAGCTTCTGGATCAGTGGTTTTGCCTCATTGGCCTTCGGCCAGCTTCTGGCCTTTGATAGTTGATGATCGCGGTTTTATTAAGGAAGCTATCGCTCATGTGGAGCTGCCTACTGATGAAGTTTTATTATGAGCCTGGAAAAGCTGGATAAATCTCCCATTCAAGATGTTAGCAATAAGATTTGACTTTTTTCATTGACGTACTTTCTTATTTGCATGTGCAACCGGAACCAAACTGTTTGTATATCCACAGTGCTCCCTACCTATATCGAACTATGCAGGGCCTTCACAAACTTATAATCATTTGTTTTAGAATGTCACTAAATTCAATTCAATTCCAAGTATATTCATAGGCCCATGAATTTAACAGAAGCAGAGCACACTGCATATACAAAATAGTATAAATACTAAGAATGGTTCAAGATATTTGTCAACCCAGGTTCGTGTATTCTTGAACTATGTCACTTATGAGACCAGAATTCTTGAATTAAAACACCAGTGTAAGAGTTAATTTACAATTTATTAACATATCAAAAGTTAATGTAATATAAGAATAACAACTTTGAACTTAGAAAAACTTAACAAGTGGAAATAATGAAAAATAACCTGAGAATAAGGGAAGGAGTAGACCCAAGCAAAACAAAATATATCAATAAAGTACACTAATGGACCTCCATACTCTTCAAATTGATTCAGAACCTTGAAAATAACGTCAAAAATATCCTACACTATCCCTCATGTAGCAATATAAAACTACTACCTATAAATTATAAGTCCTATGTAGAGAGAATCGTATTTAACAAAATAAATAATATTTCCCTAGGTAAGAGATCTACTTCACCTTGAGCCTGACTTTAAGGTTCGGTTTCAATATCAAAAAGAATTTAATTCCTTGTCAAAATGGACAGTAATAGAAAATTAAGAGAGAAAATCGTGCAGCAAAAGCTCACACACTGCCTAGCTAATATTAGTATGGAATAAGAAAAGTGGTCGAACCTGGAGATTCTTTACCACAACCTAAAGTAAAGTTAAACGAGCCGTGTTCACGTTTTTATATCCCCTTTAACCAATCAAACTCGACTTCACAATACCCCGCCCAATGAGTGAAACATGAAATCTAAAACGTTTAAAGCTGAGACCCTTGACCATTAATCAGGAACATTGTTTATAAGTAGAGAACTAGAGGACCTTTTCCTGTCAAAATACACGTGCTTTCTCAAACCAAAATAAACGTGAAAATATTCGAACACAGGAAAGAAATCAAAGAATTAAGGACAGGAAAATAACTGAATAGTAAAGGTAACATTATTTACGATAGATATAAGAAATTTAGACACGTTTTGGAATTATAAAAATCAAAACTATTACACATGATTATTCGTTAACATATATATCATTTTGAAATTCCATCTTTACATTTGTTTTTGCAGGTTTATAAGGATGATATTTCTGAGCTTCCTGAAGAATTAGCTGGCAAAATGGGACAAGTAGCTTCTCTTTTTTCGGAAAGTCGTTCTGCATCAACCGTTAAAGGTTACTACGTTGCTTTCATGCGCTGAAAAAATGGGGGAGTGATAATTATATTCAGGAGAGTTTACCAGCTAAGCCACTTCACGTAGCTCTGTATCTATCCTACTTGTCACAACACTCAAAGACACACAGTCCCGTCACGCAAGCTTTTTACGGGATAAAGACTTTCAGTGAGTCAAAATTTGGGTCTTTAACTTTGTTTTCATTTTTTATTCCCGTTCTTTGATCTTTCGACATGAGCGCTAACCGCGTCATCATCCACTTTATATAACGTGTTGTTATGTCTACAGGTTCTCAGGGGTGTCAGGAGAAATATAATTCTACTCGTTTGAATTTATGAATTTTTGAAAATTTAAAGAGATATCTCTCTAACTTAAAGAGATATCTCTTTTTACATCGATAGAGATATATCTCTTTACGCTAGAGAGATATCTCTTTCTCACTGAGAGCTATCTCTCTAGCTTTGAGATATATCTCTCAAAGAGAAAGAGATATCTCCCAAGCTTAAAGAGATATCTAATTTGTGTAAAGAGATATCTCCCTAGCTTAAAAAAGATATCTCTCTAACTTACAGAGATATCTCTTTAACCAATAAAGATATCTCTCTTATTTAAAGAGATATCTTATTTTACGAATAAATAGTAAAAGGGCTTGCCATACATATGCAATAGTAACGAGGTACAAAATGACTGTAGAAAATAACAGGGACGTGGTTAAAAACCTGATATATATTGTGTATGCTGTAAAATGGCCATTATAGACATATAACACTATCTCATTAGGAGGTGAAGCCGGGGGTGGAGAAATGAAGAGGCAGTTGCTTATCAAAATGACTATCCAACCACTAACACATACAAAGTACTTCCGGGTTTGATGAAAAATGAGAGGGTTCCAATTTTCTTTACAAATAACCAAAAACCTTTGTAAGCTGATCAAAAATGTGTGATAGAGCGAGAAATGGAGTCCTGTTGTCATTAAAGAATACTCACTACTGCAAAAACTTTGCTTGTCTTTAAAGCTGGAACATATTTATAGAGAATAGCAAAAACGAATCCCAGTCCTACCAAAAAATCACTCACACACAACATAAGAACTAAGAAGAGGTAAATGTTAAGTCTTATCTTCTTTTCCTTGACAATAAGAACTAATATTCCACTGTTGAACATAAGAGCCAGAATTCCAACCACCATAAATAAGCCATGACAGGTAATGGATAATGATCTTGTTCAACATGAAACGAAGAGTTTAAGGTCGTATATGGTCGACAGTATTATGTTTGTACCTGCACCCGTTTCGAAACCATCAGACAACTAATATGTCTATGTTCGACAAATATCTCATCGGAATCTCAGTTAAAATTATTTACCGGGCCAGTCCATAGAAAATTGGGAATGATATTGGGAAAAAATGTACTATCAAAAGATAACCATTGTATTTTACACAATCTAGGCTAAGCAAAATCAGACTTCGTAGATACTCGCCGTATACTCTATTGTAGCGATTATGAGCGTATTTAACTAGATTGACTCTCACGTTTGTATTTTTTATGGGATTTACTAGTATGAGATTGATCAGATTCAGATTCAAATGTGTTTAGCTAGATATATATTTCATTGAAAAATGCCATTTTGAAAAAAGAACAACGAAAGTTTAGACAAAAGAGAAAAACTTATTGTGCACAACGTTATTTGTACCCCCCCCCCCCCCACCCATTATTTTTAACATCTACATGTAGATACAATATCATAAAATGTAAATTAGGCCTAGTAGTTCATGTAATTTCTTCACAACATATGTCAAATGCGAAATCGAAATATTACGGTATAAAGTGAGGTGTGAAATTTTGCCTTAATGATTCATGATATATTAATTAATGTAGCACTTAAAAGCAATTAGGATAAGGAAAAACTTGTACTTGTTTGCATAATGAACTTGAAAAAAAAAGCTTTGGAAATTGGACTGACCTCGCAATAAACAAAGTTTTATCAATATGGGTT
This sequence comes from Ostrea edulis, assembly GCF_947568905.1. Taxonomy (NCBI): domain Eukaryota; kingdom Metazoa; phylum Mollusca; class Bivalvia; order Ostreida; family Ostreidae; genus Ostrea; species Ostrea edulis. The sequence goes on from NC_079170.1 coordinate 71,545,052, forward strand.
TTTTAAATTGAATTCATTTCGATTTTTATTATATTTTATTTTTCCAAAATATTATAGTGAAGAAATGAAATGATGAGTCCCTTATAAATATAGTATGAGTAGGACAATATTAGAAAGATATTTCATTTAATAAAATCAATTTGAACTAGGTAATGGGTGACATTAATTTTTATTTGCAATCGCAAACCCAATGCATACAATGTCGCATTAAAGCATTCAGTGGTGGATGTAGAGAGGGATGGATTGCATCCCCCAGTTAAAGTTTTTATAATTAAAATATCTCTCTCCACTTGTTTTGTAGAATGCCCCGTTAATCATCACTTTGCACTTTGTTTGGGATCAAACAGGATGATGCGTCGGGGTTGATGGAAACCTGATCCTCGTTAATTAAAGTGTCACTCACTGATCATCGTGTCTTGTCACAAATCTCAGTGTCTCTTTTCAGTTTCAGTGTCCAAATTCTTCAAAATTTAGGGCCTTTTGGGAAAAGAAACATACTTAATCCCTGTCCCGATTTCACATTGCAGTTCAAAGCAGCGCATTGTACCATAAATGCAGGGATTTTATATGTAAACACTATAAAAGCCTATAGCAATGCAATGGAAAGTTCATAAGCTACGAGCGATAACTCACGTCACAACACATTTATCGATCGCTCAGGTAAAAGTTTGATAGCGCCGTGTAATTCACGCCAAATGATTTTTATCAAAATTGCCTTCGAAATTAATCCATAAGTGTACGACAGACATTTTTCTGTATAAAACTCAAGTTTTAGGAAAATCATCGTACTTGACCTTTAACCAATAGAATGCTTTCTTTGTTGTTTCATCGGGTAATGAAGGTAGCTAGCACTGCGTAAACGGTTTATGCAATTTTTTTCTGCAGTGATTGCTACCTTCATCACCCGATAAAACAACGAAGAAAGGCATTTTATTGTTTATATTCATTTTTCATGTATCAATTAAAGATATAAACTACAGTAGATATCATATGGTTGACGCATCTGTTACGTAAAATAGAACAGCAAATGCACCCTTTGACCTTGATGACACTCCATATTTGGTGATTTTGCAGACAGATGGTACACAGGCACTTGTTTCTGTAAATGACTTATGACCTCTTATAGTATACAGAGGTCATACGTCATTTACAGAAACAAGTGCCTGTGAGATGGTACTAGAAAACCAGATCTAATTAGTTTTAATTTTTTGGCATAGAATTGTGATATTGATTTATTTAAGGTGAAACATCAAACATACACACGCACACACAATACACAATGCGACGTCAAAGTGAGATTAGTTTGGTTAGGCTGTCAGACTCTCGATCGAAAGGTCGTGGGTTCGAATCCTGGCCGAGGCAGGGCCGACGTTGTGTCCTTGGGAAAGGCGCTTTACACGAATTTCCTCACTCCACCCAAGTGTAAAAGGGGTACCTGGCTATAGACAGTGAAAGATATTGTCAGAATGTTAGTGCTCCAGCACCTGTAACGGCACGGCAGTTTGCACTGTATGCTTCCCAGGAGGCTGAGAAAGTTCTAGATTGATATAAGGTCTGTTGGGGTAATAATGTATTGCAAACCGCTTTGAGCAGCACACGCTGGAAAAAGCGCTATATAAAACCAATCACGTTTATTTCCCATCCCCGGGTCTGACTTTTGAAACAGACCAGGCAGGCAGGTGCGCATTTTTTTTTTTTGAAAATTTTCTTTGGAAACGCCTATGAAAAAGCAGCTGAGAGCACCGATAGTCATTTGCAATACTGTACATCAGAAGAAGAGTATGCCATGTATTAGTCGAGCTTGTTTTTATGTTGGTCACTGGATTGACATGTCTGCTGGCATTTATAATTCATATCCTGGACATGTTAGTGTGAATGCACTCGGTGGATGCAATATTTTGGTTTACTTTATGAATACAATGTACTTAAATAGAAACATTACATCTTTTCAAAGAAAACATTAAAAACAAAAACATTTATTTTTGACTTAGCAGAATCAGAAATGTACTTATTAAAAAAATAACATTTGTTCATGAAAACCTAACTCGAAAGTCACGCCGTTTGTTAGCTTATCCGACACAGTGACAGAGACCTCGTCCTACTTATCTATGTTGTGATCATCATCTGCGGTTAAATCATTAGAATAACTGTACAGTCGATTTACCACAATCGGAACCACTTTTGATGTTTGTTTCTTATCCTTACAGTATACGACAATGCGATCTCCGTGTCGCTCATCTTTGAAATCTCCCGACAACATTGAAACTTCGAGAGATAAATCCCGGCGACTTCCAAAAATAGGGAAAGTAAAATTTGGAACGGACACGATTTTTATTCCAGAAATTAAAAAAAAACGCGATTTTTTGGTAAACATTTTTTTTACCCGTCCGGGGGAGGGGAAACAAACGTATTTTTATTTTTAGCCTTAGTCATTTGTACTACTTCCATCATTTTTTATGAGGTGAAATTAATAAAATGACGCAAATTGTTAAGGGTTTTTGGAAAAAAAAAAGTTCTCCCAATAAAGTAATTGAAGAAATCTAAAGATTCTGTCATTTATTTCTCCGGGAGTGGAAAAAAATTGTTGCTTCTTTTATCGCTTAGTACATTTTTTTAAACAAGATACCACGATTTACCTTAGATTTGAAAATTTTAGAGGGGCGTCGGCTGTAGTACACGCACTCTTTTTCAATATTTCAATCCACTTTGATATACACTATAAATAGTGTGCTTCTTTTTAAACTTCGGTTATTGAAGCATATTCGTTATATAATTAATTGAATAATTTTATAATTCAGTTATTTGATGATGCATACGTAGCAGTCCTTTGTAATTTATCGAAGAGAAACGACAATTTTTAACATTATCATTTCATCACCAAGACGATTAAAGACGGCATTTATCATAATTCCTTTTTTATAATCAAAATGTAAAAGCATACGTTTGGGGGTACATTATATACTTTATGGAGTATAGTTTCTTTATTTTCAGAGTTTAGATTTTTATTCAAAATTGTATGGCTCTTGGGTGGCCAGAGCTGGGCAACGGAATCAATGATTAATTTTATAATTATTACTAATTACCGACAGACATAATCAACTATAGTTTTACATGTACGCGTACGCTGTTTAGGTACGAATTTACCAAACTAAGGGGACCTACTTGTTCCGATTAAAACATCACGATCACAAAATGCAGCAGTTTTTCTTATTATGTGGGCATAATCGATGTTATTCGAGCCGCGGAATTTACGATAGCATTTATTCCGTATGTGTGACCTTTAAAAACGGAATACACATAACATGATTAGTTAACATGTGTAAAAATTTAAAAATATTAGTATCTAGTTAGTCTGTGTGCCGACTATATATAATTATATATCTTTATACATATAACCATGATAATGATATTGTTAAGTACGGGGATCGAAGAACATGATTATGCCACTTTTAAAACCCAGTATTTACAAAGGGGCTGTGGAAATAGGTCAGTGTCTTCGACCGTGTTTGGGTTCCGACATTTACAAAACGTACTAGGTTTTCCGTTTTTTGGCAGGTGAAAACTCTGGTACGTTTGTAGAAGAATTTTCAGAAAAGTTTATGTACCTAGGTGACGAACAGTAACTTCTGCAAATTATGTGTCATTAAGAGAGAAATCTCAAAAAATCGCTATCCGGGACTTTCGGGTTTCGGCCGTACTACATTTAACACTCAGCATACCACCCACCCGTGGAAAAACCCGAATGCGTAACATTTACATGACAACGACAGGGGTGGTTCAAACTAAAATACCTTAAGTTTCTTGACGATCAGAACTTTATGAAGAACGCAGGGAACTGACTGTTTATGGCAAAAGGATATGCAGTTATCAATGAACACACAATCAGGTAAATATATCAATGTATATATACAATTTTACTTTCGGTTAGGGGGATAGGAAAACCCGAATATAGATAACACCCTCGTTTCCACAGAAGTTAAGTTTGATTCTTATTCAGACACGGTTTTACGTACCCTCCTGTGTGGGGGTGTTGCTAAAACGTGGAACGGAAAATGAGACGGAACGGAAAACATTATATGCATTAATGTTATGAGGTCAACATTTTGTAAAATAAAAAGTTCATCATGAACAAGGAAAGCAGAAATTACACACAGAGAGCGGGAAGTCATTCACAAAATCCACCGTTTCATATACTTCATAGTAATAAATATGTATCTTAAAATCATTAACTTACCATGAAAAATATTAATAGAGAAAATATTTTTTTTTAAATCATACTGAAAAAGACTTGAATTTTCAAATTTCATATTGATAAAAGCCCCCCCCCCCCCCTTCCCTCCCGAAAACAACATTGTAAAAGATAAAATAAATCTTTCAACAATTTTCCCCAAAGATAGCCTTCTTAAATCGAACTTGCTTTTATTTTTAATTTAGTTCTACTTCGGGTATAATATATGACTGTATGTATTTATGTATCACATCAAGTTTTAAAGCGAACGAGTCCAGTGTGTATTTAATGGTTTGGCTCGTTTGGGATGAATTTATGTGAAAGTTCGTATATTTACCGATATCATGCGGATTAGTGTTGAACCCGAAGAGATACAGCGGAAAAGAAAGATTGAAACAGAACTAATAAAAACTAAGGTGAAGTTTACGATCCACAGTATGAGGAATTAACAGATATGAAATAGCCAAAAGACTAACTGACAATTTCTGCTTGAATGGAATTAAAAGGTTGTGTTATCATTAATCTAAATATTCAGATACAAGTATTTAGAATAGACATAAACTGCTAGAAGTCCTAAAAAACAATATATCAAACACAAGATGTGTAACTTAATGCTGACTTAATAAGATCACGAATTGTCGTTGTTATATCCTGTTGTAAGTATACACATAATATTATGTGTAAATTTACACGTAAATGTGCGTTAATGACGTTTTACCATCAGATGGGGGGGGGGGCATATAAAGTACATGTGTTCTTTCCATTCTCTAGCTATAGGTGGCATTGCTCGCTAGCACATCTGTCAATGCCGACATTTCGAAATTCTTGCAAAACGCTTTATAAATTCTTCTACAAACATTTCACTTCGCTTAATCGATTAATGATGTAGAATTTTAAGATAAAATTGTTTTATCTCTTGTATACTCTTGTATACAAATTCCTAGAATTTGGATTTTAATCATAATAATGTATTTATTAGTGTCCAGGAGTCCGTGTTTGCCCGAGTATCTATTTCGTATTGCTTATGCAAGGTGAAGATAACGAACAGTGATCAATCTCATAACTCCTATAAGCAATACAAAATAGATAGTTGGGCAAACACGGACCCCTGGACACACCAGAGGTGGGATCAGGTGCCTAGGAGGAGTAAGCATCCCCAGTTAACCGGTCACACCTGCCGTGAGCCCTATATCCTGATCAGGTAAACGGAGTTATCCGCAGTCACAATCAGTGTGCCAAGAACGGCTTAACAATCGGTATGAAGCACGTCAGACAGCATTTGACCCAATCAAGGTTGTACTGACGCACTAGATCGTTATAACGACCATAGAATTTGCGAAATGCTGACTTCAATCGAGACTGTTGAAACCCTGTGCCATCAACTTGTTTGTCAGTAGCTTACCTCGATTTAAAAACTGACTAAACGCTGAACAAGCTCTTGCATATCGAATCAGTTGAGATATATAAAAACCATATGCAGGTGATAATGGAATATTGCTACATAAATATGGGAAGTTGACGATGGAGAAGATGAAATCATCCCGTTTGTCATACAGTTGTGTTGTCAGTTTGCCGTTAATGTCTACTTTCAATAAAATATCTAAGTATGAAGCAGAAGTGGACGACTCTGTGGTGTTATGAGATTCATCACTGTTCGTTATCTTCGCCTTTCATGAAAGCTTCCTGACAAAGTGCAAATTTGAGTGTGTTCAAATCATGGCTCCTGTGGTAGGTTGGGGCCACAATAGGGAATCAAAGTTTGTTCAAGTCATGCCCCCCCCCCCCCCCCCAAGTGGAAGTTGGGGTCATAATAGGGGATCAAAGTTTTACATGGTGATAAATAGAAAAAAAAATCTTCAAAAATCTTGTCAAGAAACATTGGATCAGAAAACCTGACATTTACTACATGAAAGCTTCCTGATATAGTGCAGATTTAAGTTTGTTCAAATCATGGCTCCTGTGGTAAATTGCCCGGGGCCACAATAGGGGATCAAAGTTTTAAATAGAAATATATAGAGAACATGTTTAGAATTAAAGAACCATTGCGCCAAAGAAGTTCTTTTACATGAAAGCTTTCTGAGATAGTGCAAATTCAAGTTTGTAAAAACCATGGCCTCCAGGGTTAGGTTGCCCATATAGGGACTAAGTTTCTCTCTCTCTCTCTCTCTCTCTCTCTCTCTCTCTCTCTCTCTCTCTATATATATATATATATATATATATATAAGCACTGAGAAGGCCACGACACTGTTGGTATTTAAAACTCAAATTTTTTACGCAACCCGCGTCTTTATCAAGAGACATATATTACATAAACAAATAACACACCACGAAAAACGACAAGTATCAATAAACTACATTGGTAACAAGAATAATACACTGTTGTACTAGGTGATAAAAATGGTGGTTTTGTTGTAAAGCGTGTTTACTGACGTCAGATGGTGTAGAAAGTTTGTACCATGGTCGGGTCGGGATGAAAATAGAATTATTCTTGAAATTACAGAAATCAGATAAATTTAGAGGGAAAACTTCTAAAACAATGTGATTATGAAATAAAATAGTGGGGAGATAATGATATGGAGTGATTAAGTTCAAAACAATAGTTGGTAGTCCGTACCATTGATGCTTCAGATATGGTAAATAGTGCTGGCAACGAAAAATAATATGATTGCTAGAAGAACACGATTAAACAACAAAGTCAATCAAAAGACACAGATCTCACATTAAAATCAACAATCCAAGAGGTGAATGGGAGAGAAGTCTAAGGAAAAAGATACTGTATTATCTTTTTCAAGTTAAAATATTTTTCAAGGTCAGACAATTTAAAGCCCATTCTAGAAATTCTAATATCGCAACATAAAGATCTATGCGAATTCGAACTTATGTTAATTTGGAATAATGTTTTAACATTGTTTAGAGGTCTCAAGATGATAAATAAATAATATACTAATCTTCAAGGTCAATACCTTTTTTCTTATTGTCACCCCCCCCCCTTTTAAAAAAGAGAAAAAAGCCGCAATGTCAAGACTAGAATATGAGAGAGAGAGAGAGAGAGAGAGAGAGAGAGAGAGAGAGAGAGAGAGAGAGGGGGGCAATATAAATTCATGATTGTAGTGATTTCTATTGATGTTCTAACATAATAAGGACGTATTGAATGCCAAACAATAATTGCTATATTGGATATATATATATATATATATATATATATATATATATATATATAATGTCTTTTCACCTTGGAAAAACCGAAACAATTTTATTTGGACCACCCCAAAAATTGAAAAGTGTTACGAGTTTTAAAATTCTATGTAATGGTCATGAAATCAAAGCATCTGATAGTGTTAAATATTTAGGTGTATAGATAAATTTCTATCATGTGAAAATATTGTTTCAAGCATCATTCAAAAGGTAAATGCTAGACTTCATTTTTTTTTTACAGAAATGCATCTTGCCTAAATTTACAGCCAATAAAGATCTTATATTCTGCATTAATACAATGCTATTTTAATTATGCATGTTCTTCTTGGTATTGTGGTAATGGCAAACAACTTTAACAAAAATTGCAAGTAAACCAAAACAAAGTTTTATTTCATGGTAAAGCCCCACATTATCTCTATGATCAACTTGATCTAAACAATAACACTACTAGAAGTGCTACAAACAAAATTTTTTAGCATACCTATATAAGATAAAAGGCAAATAATCTTCTTGTTTTTTTTTTACAATGCTATCAAGGATTGGAATAACTTACCATTAGGTGCAAAAGAGTTGTCAACTAAGCAAAGTTTTAAAAAAGCTGTAAAGTCCTTATTAGACGGCAAGGCAAGGGGCATAACCAGATAACATGTCCAATTTTGTTTAATACTTCCTAGTATTTTTTTTTTACAACTAGTATTTTTTTTATCACTTTAGTATTCTAGTATAAAATATGTCTGGAGCTTGTCATTTTTCACTGCATTATGCAACTATTAATCAAAACCTGCCAACATTCCAACTGTTAGTAATGTAATGGTTATTCTTTTTGTCTGTTGATCATATATATTGTATAAATATAAGGACCCCATTGGAAATAAACTAATTTCAACTTTTATGGGTTATCCTTAGGTTAAGATATCATTTGTCATGTTATTCATAGTCACTTATTCTTTAACTGTTATACGTGCATGGTGCTATAGATTATGACAGGTTTCAATTTGTTAGGTCACCTGAGTAAACTCAGGTGACCTTTAGATTGCAATTGGTGTTCGTCCGTCGTCGTCCGTTGTGCGCCGTGCGTTAACAATTGAACATTTCTAACTTCTTAATATCTACCAGTCCGATTCTTTTCAAATTTAATATAAAGCAATATATCATTGGGACAAGGGCGATATGAATTGAAAATCGCGGGACTCCAGCACCCCTGGGGCCCTAGTGGCGGGGCAAAAACTGCCCAAAATTGACGAATTCCCCAAAATCTTCTCAAGAACCACACATATAAGAAAAACTAAATGCATGGTGATGTAGAGCAGGAAGACCTCTGCAAAAATGGTAAATTTCATGATCCCCAGAGTAGGAGTTGTGACCCCAGGGCGGTGTCAAACTTGTTATATAGTGTTTATGTGTAAGACTCTTAACTTACATCTTCTTTAATGCTATTGATTCTAAATTGAAAGTAAACAGATGTTTAAGAAGAACAGGTAGTCCTTTACCAGAATTGTAAATTGATTATTCCAGGGGTAGCGGTTTTGGTATCAGGGCGGGGCCAAAATTGTCAGTTATTAATGTGTGAACAATAGACATTTTTAACTTCTTCTTGATAACCATCTTTCCAATTCTTTTCAAATTTGGCATGAAACATATTTGGAACAAAGGGACTATTAATTGTAAATTTCAATATTCCTGCACCCCTGGGGTCTTCGGAGCAGGGCAAAAACTTCCCCAAAATAATTTTTTTTCAAAAATCTTCTCAACCACACACATATAAGAAGAATTAAATGCATAGTGATGTAGAGCAGGTAGGTTTCTATCAAAATTGTAAATTTCATGATCTCCTGGGTAGGGATTATGACCCCTAGGGTGGGACCAAATTTGTTATATAGTGTTTATGTGTAAACCACTTAAATAACATTTTCTTTAGTGCTTTTCATACTAACTTGAAACTAAATGGATAGAGGAGGTAGTCTTTTACCAAAATTGTAAATTTGATTTTCCCCAGAGTAAGGGTTTTGACCCAAAGGTGGGGTCAAACTTTGTATATATAGTATTTATGTGGAAGTTTGCTGATACTTTATAAAATCTAAATGCATACTTGGGAATAACAGACAAGGATATTTTTTTTTTCATATCAGTCTTTAATTCCAAAATGCATTACTATTTCGGGGTAAAGTCTCCACAGAGACCCCCTTATAATCTTTACCTAGGGTGCCAGGGGCTCCCTGGATTAGATGTATATAGGCATAGGTATACATATATATAAATTTATACATATAAATATCTACATATACAAAACACAAACATATATGCATACTCATTCAAACACAGACTCATATAGTATACTGTTATATAACAAAATTTATTAACATGTTATGGCTAAAAAATGTTGTTATTTTTACGGAAAAACAAACCAACAACACAACAATATAATAATGTACATAAAGAACCTGAAACTGCCATGTGCGGGGTTAGCAATTCAAAAGTTCATATCACAAATAGCAGACAAGGATATACAAAAAATGGTGAATTCCATTAAGACACGTTAAAGGAAAGTTAAATAGAACAATTTCAACAATGCTTAAGAAGTTACTTGAGGAAATCATGACAAAAGCCAAATATGCAACCAACTGGTGCACATTGTCTAAAAGGCGTAATGAACCACAGTTCTGTTCAAAAAACAAATCAAGTGTCTGTTTCTATCCCATTTGTATTTGCTGGGAAGTCTAACAACAAATGTGTGTTCTGTAACTGTAAAACCGGCCTCAGAGTTGTACCAAGAGAGGGGAGAGTTCATGCTTTTATCATATCCGATATATTAGTACCAGTAGGTTGTATAAATGCTGTTCAAAAACATTTGTTGGGGGAAAACGGAATCCAAATTAAAGCATTTATACAGCACCATACAGAAAACGCTATTCCAAATTTGATTTACACCACAAAACATGTGAGGTTTCTCATTCACATCAGTAAATATGTCAATGGAAATGTGGAGAACATACTGTTGGATGTTGCGAGCATATATGCAGTGTCATTTGGTACCTTATGTACTCCAGGCATCAGTGTAATTATGAGTTTGTTAAATACCGCGTAATGTCTGATAAACATGATGCTGGCTGTGAAACCAATTCTGATGATGATCTGGATTCAATATCATTCTTTGAAGTATGATCTATATATTTGTTTTGAATTCTAAATATTTTGGACAGCGTTTTAGTACGGTACTGTGTAACTACGGTTACCATCAATGTGGATTTTAAACTCCCGATTCGCAATAGGTTCCCAATCATGAAAAGGCTATATTGTTCATCCATCTTCTTTGTATGCAGTCATCCATGATTTCTGCTGCAGTTCTAACTGAAAGCACTATTTTAAAAAGCCACAAATAAAACAGTGAACGCATCCGAGTTGGTGATGGCTGGTGAAAGCCGAGAAGTCAAATATATGGAAAAAAAGATGTGCAGACTATTTTTGAAATACAAATAAGAAATATTTAACTGAATGAGAGTTGGATCCCATTAGCATAAGTGCCAGGGGTCTGCCCAGACTGTCTGCATACCCTTGAACCATTTAGATTGTGTAAGTACATTCAGAAGTAAATATTTTTGATATATCAATAAACTTAAACTATATAAATAATGTTGATATTTTGGTAATGATTTAATTTTTTTTTAAATCATCACACCATTTTCCTGTCAAAACATATTCAATAGTAGTGTTGCTCTGACAACCAATTTGATTATAGATACTTGTATAGCATAGTGTCAGAAAGGAGTGTGAAACTTGTGAATTGTGTTTTATGCTATATGTTTCATTGAATAAAAAAACACAATACATTAAAAATTGTTCATTAGGTATATACATACATACAAACAGAGATACCAAGGATAACCAATGAAAACTCGAAAGCTTACTTTCAATGGGTCCTTCATTGCACGGTTGTTGACGCTAGGGGGTCATTTATATGGGAGCTAGGAATCAGAAGTACTCGGGGGAAGCCCGCGTGTCCGAGCGGACGACCGTCATACCCTCTCACATACAACCACTGCTGATCACGGGGATCAAATTCGGGTCAACGCGGTGAGAAGCAAGAGCGTTACCCGGACACCCCGTTTCTTATAAAATATCTGGACATGATCCTCATCAACCAATGATAGGTGAAATACATGTCTGATGATTGAAAGTTTACTTGCAGTCCAATTTAAGCAGAACTGATATTGAAAGTATGAAATTCGATAGAGCATTTATCGTTATAGAAATAATAGGGGGCGAAGCCCTCTCACGACCCGAAGGGTCGTGAGGAAGCTCTCACTATAAGTAACACGTATATATACGTATTTAAAAGGAAAATATAGAAAATTAATGAAAAATTAAACCATGCCTATTGAACTTAATGTTGGTCCCAATGGTGTCGATTCTAATATCAGCTTGGGGACATTTATTTCTCCATTTTGAATCTCGTGTACCCAAGTTCACCTCGTTCTGATATGTTACATTTAACGCGATTGTACCATGTCACATATGTTTGTGAATTTGCTAAACACCGACGCTAGATATCATATGACGTCACAATCCACTGTTTACATCAGTTTCCCACATTCAATGAATAAGCACACGTTAGGTACTAACTTCGGGGTGTGTTTTGTCCATTGTGGATCTAGATACTAATGCCAATACTTTTTGCTTTGCCCTCAAACACGGCCACGCCGTCAGACATATTAGGTCATGATTGATTAATAGCGAGCGAAGTTTGCGTCGCGACGACCTTTCTCCAATGATTACACATAAAAGTCGCGCGATTTGCTCTTCATCGGCTGAAAAAAGATGAGTATTATCCGTAATGCTTCTGGCAAACTGTCGCCGTCACTGTGGTATTATACTTCATTGACAATCCTGTAATTAAAATGTATTGATTAGATTGTTTAGAAAGTACCAGAAACGTTTTTAAATCCAAGACATACTTTCTCATAGATTCGAACGTTTTGTTACTGTTTGGTTTGAAAGAAGAAAAACAAGCATCGCAGCTAATATGACGTCACAATGAAACTGTTAACATCCACCGCGTTATGTTCCCCATGTTAAATGAAGAGGCCGATATAATGCCTCTAAGTCAGGTTACAAGATGTTTATGAGATTTGCTCGGCCCAACGGTCACATCTTACATCATATTAGGTTTAAGTTAAACTTGTTAGAGTTTACAATCTTTTTGCATATTCTGAAAAAAATAATTCTTACCTACCTACCCTATTTTTTTCTGGATCATTAGCGGAAACTCAACAGTTTTGTCTTTGGCCGACAGCTGATAAAAGATAAGTACTACCCGTAATGCTTCTGAAAAAAATGTCGCCATCACTGTTGTATTCTTTATGGACAACCCCGTCATTAAAATAATTTGAGAAAGTACCATAACAGTTTTTTTAAATTCCAGACAAGCTTTCTCATAGCTTCGTGTGTTTTCTTTCGTGGTTTAAAAGAGGAAGAAAAAAACAACAACAATGTAGCTAATATGACATCAGAATATAACTGTTTACATCCACCCAAACTCCCCTTCTAGGCCTCATTAGGTCACCTACGTATAGACCTCTCCTATGTGACGCACTACAATACACAGATTTGTATTTTATGAATCAGTGTTTATCATGCGGGCAAATAACACGAAAGAAGTAGTTCGTAGTTAAAGCTTGAAAGTATTGACATTAAAGACCCAACTTTAAGTTAACGCCCCCAAATTTTACCTGTGTCGCGATCAATGATAAGACGCTGGTCAATCAAACTTTTAACAATAGAGCTTAGATTGATTGACGTTTGCAGAGACCGTGGTCTACAGCTACCTGAGAAAGATGTTTAGAATATTTTAATTTCTAACGTCCCCTATACAATGCAATTTATCATTGTATTTTCTCTCTCCATCTTTATACATGTATTATAGGTTAAACAATCAGAAATCAAACAATAATAATAAAAAAGAAAAAAAAACCAAACAAACATAAGTTATTGGAATATTTTTTATTAATGATTTATTGTGGCTTTATATTTATAAAAACATGAACAATTCTTTATTGGCGCAGCACATCAACATGTATAATGGTTATATTGCCCATGCGTAAAACTGTTACAGTAGTTTAAAAAATGCTTCTGTTTGAGATACCACATGGAGTATAAATTACACAATCAGAAATCAAACAACAGTAAAAAAGCATAAATAAGTTATTGAGATATTTCTATTTATAATTTATCACGGCTTTATATTGAGAGAGAGAGAGAGAGAGAGTTACTGAGATATTTCTATTTATAATTTATCACGGCTTTATATTTATAGAGAGAGAGAGAGAGAGAGAGAGAGAGAGAGAGAGAGAGAGAGAGTTGTTGAGCTATTTATAATTTATCACGGTTTTATGTTTATAAAGAGAGAGAGAGAGAGAGAGAGAGAGAGAGAGAGATGTGTAAAACTGTAGCAATACTATAGGTGAAATAATATGGCATGGCAATAGTGTTGCATACGTATGACAATAATTACTCATTTAGTCAATGATTGAGAGTAAGGGAGAGAGAGAGAGAGAGAAAGGGGGTAGACTAGCTATGTGCCAGCTTTTGTTTGGGATACCATCGTTACACAAACACTACGTCCACAGAAACCCTAAAGAGAGAGAGAGAGAGAGAGAGAGGAGGGGGGTATACTTCGTGTCAGCTTCTGTTTGGGATGCCATCGTTACACAAACACTACGTCCACAGAAACCAGAGAGAGAGAGAGAGAGAGAGAGAGAGAGAGAGAGAGAGAGAGAGAGAGAGAGAGGGGAGGGGGGACTTCGTGTCAGCTTCTGTTTGGGATACCACCATTACGCAAACACTACAGCTACAGAAACCCTACAGACAGCCCATATTAAGGGGTATCTTGACCATTCTTCATTTGGTTGTACATGTACACAGATCTACTTGGATTTATTCATTCTCTCGAAACATGGATATTTTACCTACTATACCCACGACACCGCGAACTCCCAGGACACGCCGGGTAATATTATATTTAGGAAATTATTTATATACGATATATAACAATTTAATTAGAAGTTTTAAAAAGCAAAGGTTTAGAAATGGGCTAAAGCTGTCATTTGCAATCCATAAATATGACCAAGTTTGAAGGTTTACGGGAAATAGAAATGCGGTATGCATGTAGGTAGAAATTTTAATTATTTTTTTTGGCACAAATGAAGACACTAAGCATAATTTGTAATAACCTGGGAAATTTCCTGTGTATATCATAAAAATATACACAACAACTGATCTCTTGGCCAGGTAAATTCCAGGTAAATAACATTGACCATGGATAAGCTCCACCCACATTCAGTCATCCGTGGAGCAACCGTACGGTGTTTTTTTTTTTTTTTTTTTTTGGTCTTTAAGCTCTTTAGAGCTCTATAAATCTGTGGATTTTATTTTAAACATAGAATGATCAAAATATCATTAAAAATGGGGAGACTGTTCAAATTATAATGTAAAGTAATGAACTTGATGTTCACGTTCTTGTTTTGAACTGTTTACGTTTGACGTTATGTATTTTCGTCATTCTATAGTGCCGTCACACAGTATACTCGGCGTAAGAAATCCTCATAATGCCTAACTGGAAGAGTTTGGTTTGTGAGCAAACGAACTCTAGCGGAAGTTTGTACATCCCCCCCATTGATCACTGTTGTTTACCAATCTCTCACCAGAGGGCGTTACGCTACGCTCCACAACACCTCTGTTATCGTCTGATTTACAAGAATTTTGTAAAACAGAACGTCTTTGAAAATAAAATAAATCTGCATCATTTTCATAAATGAAACATAAATTTATGAGTTAAAAACACATTGGTAGGTATCGAAACGCTGTATTACGTTAGTGTAACCTCCATATTTATGGAACTATTTTGTCTTGTCAAATGTATTAATTTCTCTTTCACTTCGTAACTATGGACTCTACATAAAAGTACATTAGAAAAACTATTAGATTATAATGATGAAAATCTGACATTACACAAAGAACAGAAACGTGTTTTTCTGTTGGAGTCAAAGACGCTATTTTGTCCGTGAGATCATGTGGTTAGCCGAACTATTTATCAGACGATAACAGAGGTGAAAGTGAAGCTTGCGTAGCGCGCCCTCTGGTGAGGGAATGTGTTGGTTACCTTCACCTTTCATCCATCACGTTATATTTCCCGCGTTAAATGAAGAGGCGGATAAATTGTCTATAAGTTCCTGTTGCAAGATGTGTTAATGGGCTTTGCTTGTCCTAACGCTCACACCTTATAACATATCAGGTTGGTGGCTTGAAAACCTGGTATAGTATGGAAGTCTTAAATATGGCTGCGACGTGACGAGTTCGCTCCAATGATTACACATTTGAGTGATGTGATTTGCTCTTCATCAGCTGAAAAATGATAGAATATCACTGTCACTACGGTACACTTCATGGACAACCCCGTCGATAAAACAAATAAATAATTTGGAAAGTACCACAGACGTCTTTGTTGATTAGCTTGAAATTAAGAAAAGAAAAAAAAAACCCAGGTAATATCGATGATATCACAATGCATTGTTTACATCAACGGTGCTATATATTTCCCGCGTTAAATGAATAGGCGGATTTTGAAATGCATAATGTCGGGTTGCAAGCTATATTATGTGTCTTCGCTCGTCTTAACGGTCACACGTAATACCGATATTTGCTGAAAATTGTGAAATTCAATTTTATTTGATATTCAAACCTATTTAAGCAATTATTCTTCAAACGATCTGGAATGATTTTATCCAAAATATTCAGCTAAAATATTTATGGGGATATAGAATAGATGTTTGTTCACATCGACATTTATTTATTGTTTTAAAATCTTTACAAGTATGGAAGTGAACGTGGTTCTATTTGATTGACTATACCTAACATGGCTACGCCAAGAAATGAAATCATTTGAAGCTGTCAGTTTTCGGGTCATATGGGGTTTTGATGAATGTTTGATTAGAGGGTATGTTTGATTAGAAGGTATGTTTGATTAGAAGGTATGTTTGATTAGAGGGTATGTTTGATTAGAAAGTATGTTTAATTAGAATTAGGTATGTTTGATTAGACGGTATGTTTGATTAGAAGGTATGTTTGATTAGAAGGTATGTTTAATTAGAGGATATGTTTGATTAGAAGGTATGTTTGATTAGAGGGTATGTTTGATTAGAAGGTATGTTTAATTAGAAGGTATGTTTGAACACCAGTATAGTGGGAAGATGTATTAAGAATTCTTTCCTATTAATTTTTGAGACGGTGATGTAAATATACTATGACATAGTTATGTCCTGGCTGTGCAAATTTTTGCTGCCGTAATGTTTTTATAAGGTGTGTCTCTGTACCTGTCTGGCCTTAAGGTAGCTGTCCCTAATTTCCCAGAGTGCTTCAGATCTGCAGCTATGTATATCATAAATGCTAGCTTTTGAAAATTCCCATGAGGGGTTTGTACAAATCATCATTTCAAAGCAATGCTCTAAATGTGCGACATTTTGTTGTGAGATATCTATCTTTTCTGTAATCTATGCATGGCCTCAATTAAATAAATAGTTGTTGATTTGGTGATGCTGACCCACACTTTAACCTGCTGGGTGGGTAGATAGGAATATTTTTAGCTCACCCGAGGTGAAAGCACAATTGAACTATATTCTGATAAACTTTTTCTGTCTGTAAACTTTTTCTTCTTCTCTCAAGCGACTCGGCCAATTTCAATCAAACGTGGCACAAGTTATATCCTTCGCTGAAGGGAATTCAGGTTTGTTGAAATGAAGGGCCATGTCCCCTTCAAAAGGGAGGTAATCACAAAAATAGGAAGGGGTCCTTTAAAAATCTTCGTGTCATTAGAACCACTGAGTCAGAAATGGAAGTTTCCTGACATAGAGAAGATTTATTAATAAGTTTCTTTTTTGCTGGGCCAAGGTGATTCAGGTGAGTGATGTGGCCGATGGGCTTCTTGTGGATTTGTGTGTGTGTGGAGATCGCAGGACTTACCTTAAAGAAAACTCTGAGATAATTAAAAACTTATAATACAATATTTTCTTTGCATTATCAGATTCTTTTATCGCAATTAATTTTACTCTGAAACAGAAAATTAAGTGAAAACTTGAATAGAAAAGGACCAATGCGCTTCAATTGATATGAAAATAGATATTTTGAAATGCTAAACATGTCATTAATGGAAAATATTCTAGATGAAACTGTAAATGATACATATATGTACATTTTTTCAGACAAGGATTTGGCATTCAAATGAACTTTTCTATATATATATCTAAACATGAATATTAAACACCTTAGGCTTCATTTATTCAGAACACAACTCCGGAAATCTGCCCTATTATGTGAAATATAAGGCCAATATATATATATATGTTGGTTTCCACTTTCCCAACCCTAACACATTTCTGTCGACCCTAACACATTTTTGTTTTTTTCATTCTCACACCTAAATATCAAACATTATATAGATATAGTAATCGGTATCTTACACACAAGTGCCATGAATATGGCTAATGATAATCATGGGGATCATTCGGCTCGGCGGAGTATTTGGAAAAAAAACCGTTGCCGAATATTGGCACAGTGAGTCCTTCATAATTCTTTATAAGTCAACTAAATTCAGCCAATTTAATGCAAACAATTATTGTGCACCTTCACAACAATGTTGTCTGCTTCAGTATAAAGCTATTTGTATAATGAACTAATTTTTCATAGCTATGTGCAATACATGTCTCACCGTTTAGTTAACTTAAAAATTAACACAACCAGTATTTCTTTTTCATTAAAAAATGGCAATATCCATGACAGTACATGCATATCAGGACGCACTAAATACCTGAAATTTTAAAAACCCTAATTTGCTCCAGCAACACAAATTTTGTCTCATATTTATTTTCAAAGTTTTATGTATGCAGTCAAGGAAGGCTATATATAAAATTCATGAACCCTGTCAAGCAAAATATGAAGCGTATATTGGTCAGGTATTAAATATTGGTCAGGTATTTTCATTCCTGGTTATTGGCATTTATTATCTTGTTGGTTTTTTTTTTTGTTTTTTTTTTTTGGTTTCTTCGGTGATTGTGTTTTTTTTTGGGTTTTTTTAATGATAGAATTTATACAATTTGATTAAATGTGTACATGGTACATGAGTTCCTTATAAAGTTAAAGAAATATACATTACCATTAAAATATTTCTTTAAAAATTCATCAATAAAACATCAAAAGTGTATCAATGACAAACTTTGTGCTTGGTAAAGTTGAGTCAGGGTCTTCGTAGTTCAGGTGATTAGTGCATCACGATATACGTCATGGAGACATTTTTTAATAGAAAAATTAAGTTATTGGCTTTATTTGGGGAGTTACATATCTATATGTTAAGTAGTGCATGACTAATAGTAATGGGAAGTTAGTTTAATAAACAAATATTAACTTATTGGAAGCAAATAGCATCCTTGCCAAGGTGTACAGTAATTGCTAGTACCGGCTGAAGTTGACTGGATTTCCAGACATGAAGGTTCATCGACAGAGTCAGTCCAAAGAATCTCAGCCGAGATTAGTCCAATGACGCCATGGAACTTTGTGCTGTCTATTAGATTTTACGAATGTCATGATACTACAACAACGGTATATATTTACTGACTTAAGAAGTCATTTAGTATGCACTAATACTAGATAGATTCCAAAACACAGAAACAGTTTTTGTTTACAGTACAGTGGAATATTTGTTTTGATTCATCATATAACTTTTATTTGATTACTAGATAATCACTGTATTTTATGCATATTAGAATACCGAATCATTAAAAAATAATTCAACGTATAGAATAAAAAAAACCAACTTTACATAACTACCGGTCCTTAAAAATGTGTAGGTAAAAGTGCATGAGAACCAACATACACACTTATTTGGCCTAAATGTAGATTGTAACCAAGAATTATTTACACATTCACTGATTTTGACTAAATGGTTAAAGGTCAAGGGTCAAACTGGACATAAGAATATACCATCCACTCGATATCTTGAGAACCCTTTGCTTGACAGGCATCAACCTTGGTACACTGGTACATCTTCGGAAGTAAATGGTTCCTATTTATTTTGAGGTCACATGGTCAAAGGTCAAACTGGACATAGGAAAATACTGTCCTCTTGATATCCTGAGAACACTTTGCTTGATATACATCAAACTTGATACACTGGTAGATGTTCAGAAGATGACCCCTATTGATTTCAAGGTCATATTGTCAAAGGTCAAGGGTCAAACTGGACATAGGAATATACTGTCCACTCAATATTTTGAGAACCCTTTGCTTGACAGACATCAAACTTGGTACACTGATACATCTTTCGGAAGCGATGACCCGTTTTGATTTTGATCTCATATGGTTAAAGGTCAAGGCTTTAACTGGACATAGTAATATATTGTCTCCTAAGGATTAGTTGCATTCTATGGGATAAATGATTGATTTTCTTTCAATAATCAGTGGTCATACCATATATATATATATAGATAGAAATCACATGTACATTACAATATTCATGTTTTCATTTCGCCCACAGATTAGTGCCTGACTTGGTAGAAGGTGATGGCTAGTGTATATGCATCGACGCTAGAGACAACAAATGCAAACAGAGCGTGTCGAGGCATACTCGGTTCCTGTACGGATGGTCTACGTGACTTACTGCGTCACCACGTCCCACTACACACATTCTCTAATGTCATAAAACAAAACAAACTCAATATTCCACATCTGACGGCTGTTCAGCGTGACCTAATTTTACCAAAGCATGGAGGTTATTCCGGAACATATGATGATATAGACATCTCATTATTGTATATCTTATTGAGAAACATAGCCAAGATATCTCCTCACTCCAAGGGCTGGGGCAAAGATCCCAACCCCCATGACAGGAGTCTCTCGGCCAACATAGAGAGGATTCGATTGGTCCGGAATCGTTGTGTTCACTCATGTGATCCATCCATGTCCATCACAGACTTTAACTCCATCTGGTCCACCATTAAATCGACAATGGTGGATCTTGATGCCTTCCTCATGAATGGAAACAAATATGAAAAGGCGGTGGATTTCCTATGTCACGAGTCGATGGACCCGCAAAACGACCTACATTACGAAGAAGAACTGAGGAAGCAGGTAGAGGAAGATAAGACAACCAGGGAAATGGTGGACAACCTTGAGAGTAAGTCAAGATTCTGTACTCAGTTTTGCAATACCAGAATATTACTGTATCATGTGATACTATATTGGTAAGTCATGATCAACAGTATATTTGA
Organism: Ostrea edulis; assembly: GCF_947568905.1. Taxonomy (NCBI): domain Eukaryota; kingdom Metazoa; phylum Mollusca; class Bivalvia; order Ostreida; family Ostreidae; genus Ostrea; species Ostrea edulis. Next base: position 71,565,785 of record NC_079170.1, read on the forward strand.
CTCCACGTTTTTGGTACACTGTTTTTCCATATAATAGCTCTAAATCTTCAATGTTATTTCGGATTTCAAACATTTCGACTGAGCATCACTGAAGAGACATTATTTGTCGAAATGCACATCTGGTGCATCAAAATTGGTACCGTATAAGTTTTATATTAGTACTACCTATCATTGGGTCAAATGCTGCCTGATATATGTTTCATACCTATTGTTAGACCATTCTACACACGCCAACTTTGACTAAGGATTGCTTCGTTTATCTGATCAAAATATCTGGCTTACTCGTCCTAGGCACCTGCCTGATCCCACTTCTGGTATGTCCAGGGATCTGTGTTTTATCCTAATCTTAATTTTGTTTTCTTTATAGGAGTTTTGAGATTGATCATTGTTTGTACATTAGTATCAAAATCACTACTCAGCATATCATCAACTCAAAGGTACATGTATCAACATTATTATCTCGGCATATCATCAATCAATAAAGGTCACATCTGCATTATATCATGCATAGCTTTACAGCCGTACTGAATGAAATATGACATTTTCTCCAAGGTACAGAAACTGGGCATTGACACTTGACCTATTATAGGATCAAAAATGTATCATGGACAAAGTGCTGTGTACCTAGCATTCTTACATGTATTTACGTAGACCATCTGTCAAACTTCCTGTCAACATACTACATGTATTACAAATAGATTGTTGGTGAAGACACCCTGATGGTGTTTCCCTGGGTAATTTAACTCAGCATTTCACAAATTTATTTTACAAAAACAGCCTGTCTACAGGTTAAATGCTGTGTTTGACATATTTTATTCTATTTGTTAGGCCGTTCTTTCATATTAATTTTGACTACAGGTCACTCCATTTATCTGATCAAGACATAGGGCTCACGGTAGGGATGGCCGGTCGACAGGGGTTACTTATTACTCCTCTTAGGTACCTGATCCCATCTCTGACTTATGTCCAGGGTACATGCTTGTCCTAATCTTAAATTTTTATTAGTCCCCTACCGACGGAGTCGAAGGGGACTTTAGGTTTGTACTTTGTCTGTCTGTCAGTTTACGGATCAGTTTTCTGCACTGCAATATTTTCTCAGTTCTTGTAGATATTTATTTCATATAAAATTTGGTACATTACTTTGCCATTTCTGTAACAGAGCAAGCTTGAATTTGGTTTCGGTGCGTTGATTTTTACTACGTTAGGACCTTTGGACTTATAAAAATAGCATGGATTATCAGTTTTCCGTACTTTTGAGCTAACCTGAGCTAAAGGTTCAAGTAAGCTTTTCTGATCACTTACTGTCCGTCGTCTGTCTGTCCGTCTTTTTGTAAACTTTACACATTTTTGATTTCTTCTCCAGAACCGCTGGGCCAATTTCAACCAAACTTGGCCAAAAGCGTCATTGGGTGAAAGGTTTCAAGTTTCCTCAAATGAAGGGCCATGATAGGGTGGGGGTCATTTAAGAATCTTTTTAAGAACCACTGAGCCACAAGAGCTGAAATTTACATGAAAACTTCCTGACCTAGTGCAGATTCAAGTTGGTGAAAAATCATGACCCCGGGGGTAGGATGAGGCCACAACAGGGGATCAAAATTTTACATGCAGATAAACACTGTGTAGGTAAAAACTTTGAAAATCTTTTCAAGAACCACTGGGCTAGGAAAGTACAAGTTTACATGAAAATTTTCTGACATAGTGCAGATTCATTTTTGTTAAAATCATGGCCTCCGGGGGTAGGTTGGGGCAACCATAGGTAATCAAATTTTACATACAAATGCATAGAGAACATTTTTAAAGATCATTTTCTCATGAATCATGGGACCAAAGAAGTTAACATTTACATGAAAGCCTTTTGACATAGCGCAGAGTCAATTAAGTTTGTAAAAATCATGGCATATGGGGGTAGGTTGGGGCTACAGAAGGGATAAAAGTTTTACATATGAATATATAGGGAAACTATATTTACATATAGGCCAAGGTGACTCAGGTTAGCAATATAGCCCATGGATCTCTTATTCTTTGTGCCTGCAGATTTTCATTTGACATTTAGTATATTGCTTTTTCAATTAAATGTAGCATGTTGCACATCAAGTATGGATTTTGTGATTTAAAGGGTTATTACCCTTTGACTTAAAAAAAATAGTACGAATTATCAGTTTTTGGACTCCTTTTTGTACTGTTTGCAGATATTCATAATCATAATTTGTACACTTTTAGTTTGCCTCTACAAAGTTGATAAGAACTAGTGGAGTGGCATCTACACCAGCTTAAAGTTTACATGCAAATTTCTTATTTCTGTAGATTGATTGTATCTTGCTTAACCTCTCACTCGAGAATTTTCACTGATATGGAGACGTCACCAAGACCGACGAAGGGCTTCAATTTTAGGCCTATGCTCAGCACTTAAGGCCATTGAACAGTGAGGGTTCTTTAGCGTGCCACACCTACTGTGACACGTGACATTCATTTTTAAGGTCATCTCCGAGGAGCTGTGATATTCCCACTTGATACCGAGCATTTGGCGATGGAACTGTCACTACTTAGCCTGTTTTAACGACTTAGGTTTGTCGCAGCCAGGATTCGAACCCTGGTCTTCCGCATGCGGGGCGAACGCACTAACCTCTTGGCCACCGCTACTTGTTACATTCATCTTTTCATAAATAAGAGGACATGAATGTGTTTGATTAGATATATTGTGAATAATATAATTTCATTTTATTTTCTTTGTGTTCTAGATAAACTGGAGAAACTGATAAAGTCATCCATTCCCCAAAATGTGAGAGGTATGTCACTACAGAATAGCCACTCATTACTGAATGCATTAAGTTGGAATGTCATTTTATGTTAATGAGTTACAGATTAAGGCCATGACGCTTTCTCTGCATTTATTTACATCAACGTTTTGGTCCTTCAAAAAAAAAAACATTAGAATAATTGATTCAATGTTAATTTCATGATTAAAGACAAAAACATTTAGAAACTATGACATTATTTACAGTGTTTTAGAATGAATATTAGTTGCGTAATAGTGTTTTTAGCTCACCTTTGCTGGAGGCTCAAGTGAGCTTTTCTGATCAAAATCTGTCCTTTGTCGGCGTCGTAATTAAGCTTTGCACTTTTCATCTTTTTCTCCAGAACCACTCGACCAATTTCAACCAAACTTTGCACAAAGCATCTCTAGGTAATGGTAATTCAAGTTTGTTCAAATGAAGGGCCATGCTCCCTTCAAAGGGGAAAGGATCACAGAAATGTAAAATTAGAGTGGGGTCATTTTAAAATCTTCTCAAGAACCACTGGGCCAGAAAATCTGAAATAGGGGATCGAAGTTATTCGTGCAAATATATAAAGATAATCTTTTTAAAAAAGCCTTCTCAAGAACCAATGGGCCAGAAGAGTGGAGATTTACCTGGAAACTTTCATCCTGATTAGAAGTAGATTAAAATTGGCTCAGATCATGGCCCCCAGGGGTAGGGTGGGGCCACAATAGGGGATCAATGCCTGACATGCTGATATATATATATATATATATATATATATATATATATATATATATATACAACGGGGGATGCTTACTCCTCCTAGGCACCTGATCCCACCTCTGGTGTGTGTCCAGGGGTCCGTGTTTGCCCAACTATCTATTTTGTGTTGCTTATAGGAGTTATGAGATTGATCACTGTTCGTTATCTTCACCTTGCATATACAAAGCACTAAATTTACCAACGACACGAACAACCAGATTGCCAAATTTTCGGGACAACCCGTCCCTTCTTCAGGACAAACGAAGATAATTACATAATGTGGCCAATATTAACTGAGAATAATAACAAAAACTACATATAAATACATCTAGCACTACATAAAAACTAATCTACAAAGTTAACATATTTACAACACAGACTAGATGTTTTTGGGGGTTTTAGGCTTGCCAATCAATATTATAAGTGGATCGAATTAGGTCATGCATTATTCGTCCAAAGAGCTGATCCTGAATAATTATAATCTCAAGTGGAACGAGTTAACCATATTGTGTTGACAAGTAAAGCTAACTCGTACCCAGAGATTCTATTTTAACTATGCATTAAGAATAAACAATTTATAACAGATAAAATTAAGAAATAAATATCAGCAAAAAAAAACAAACTATATAAATGAATGAACACTATGAAAAAGAAATAAGAAATGAACAAACATTTAAGAGAAAAAAATAATGTAAATAACAAGTTTGAATGGGTAAGCAAAGTGAACCAACTCCAAACAAAAACAAAGAATAAGCAGCCTAGGAAATTGAATAAATATCAAACATTCCCGTACTGATCATGTCTAGGGTAGACGTGTAAGAAACATAGAATCACGGAAACTGATAAATGGGTACATGTAAGCAATTGGTTATGAAGGTCAAAGTAATTTAGAATGGGGGGGGGGGGATTGTAAACAGAGTTTTTTTGTATTTGACCTTGTATCCATATATATATATATATATATATATATATATATATATTTATATATATATATATATAAAGCACTACATAATCACAAGTAGGTACCGAAAATTTTCGCCCCAGCCCGGGGTCGAATCAGCGACGTACGGCACCCACCGCCTAGCAAGATTGACAAACCAGTGCGTAAGTCCACTCGGCCACAACGACTTCCCTAAAAAAGGAAGCTTTGTTATGCTCCTAAAGCGCTACTTACACACACTGATGCAATCCCACACAGTCGCTGTGTCATTCAGTGTTTAAGATATTTTATAAGGAGAGTGGATCTCTCGATGCAATTGTATAGAATATTTAATATAAAGCACAAACAAACAATTATAACACCCAACCTTACGTTTACCCCTAGGATCTAAACGATACATGTGAAAATCAATTAATTAATATATAAAGCACTAAATAATCACAACTAGGTACTATTGTAATATTGCTATATTTCATTCCAGCACATGTAATGTTCGACTATGTAGTTATTGGTATTCAGCTATGGGAGGCCAACAGAATCACGATTCTATCCCTGTAACTATGTGTTCATAAGTATACAATTACAGCATTTGTTCGTTGTGAGAATGTAAATGTAGAAAATAATGTTAACACTATTATTAGTGCAATGTCAGACCAGTAGGTTTGAACGACTGTAAATGTTGTTACACAATGCATTGATTTTTATATCTGTAGAATGTTAAAATGCGTACATAAAATACATCCTCAAGTATCAACAATCGCAAGCCAAAATAAAAAAGAAATGAAAAAAAAAATTGTCCAAATCATGCCCCCCCCCCCCCCCCCACACACACACCTGGAGGTAGGATGGGGCCGCAAGGGGGAATCAAAGTTTTACATACAAATATAGGGAAAATCTTTAAAAATCTTCTCAGAAACCCTGAGCCAGAAGAGCTGAGATTTACATGAAAGCTTTTTAACATAGTGCAGATTCGAGTTTGTTCAAATCATGGTCCCCGGGGGTAGGATGGAGCCACAATAGGGAATCAAAGTTTTACATACAAATATATAGAAAAAAATCTTCTCAAGAACCACTAAGCCAGAAAAGCTGAGATTAACATGAAAGCTTCCTGATATAGTGCAGATTCAAGTATGTTAAAATCATGGCCCCTAAAGTTCGGGTAGGGCCACAATAGGGAATCAAAGTTTTACATACAAGTATATAGGAAAAACTTTAAAAATCTTCTTCTCAAGTACCACTCGGCCAGAAAAGCTTATATTTACATGAAAGCTTTCTAACATACTGCAGATTCAAGTTTGTTAAAACATGCCTCCTCCCCCCGGGGGGGGGGGGGGTAGGATGAGGCCACAAAGGGGGATCAAAATTTTACATACAAATATAGGGAACATCTTTAAAAATCTTCTTCTCAAGAACCAATGAGCCAGAAGAGGTGAGATTTATGTGAAATCTTTCTGACACAGTGCTGATTTAAGTTTGTTCAAATCATTTCCCCCAAGGTTAGGTTGAGGCCACAATAGGGAATCAAAGTTTTACAGTGAAATATATAGGAAAAGTCTTTAAAAATCTTCTTCTCAAATACCAATGAGGTAGAAGAGCTGAGATTCACACGAACGCTTCCTGACATAATGCAGATTCAAGTTTGTTCAAAGTATGGCCCCGGGGATAGGTTGGGGTCAGAATAGGGGATGGAAGTTTTTTTTACATAGAAATATATACGGAAAATCTTTTCCTCAAGAACTATTGGACCCGAAAAGCTGATATTTACATTAAAGGTTTCTGATATAGTGTAGATTCAGGTTTGTAAAAATCATGACCTTCAGGGATAGGTTGGGCCCACAATAGGAACTAAGGTTTACATGCAAATATATATGGGGAAAGTCTTGAAATATGGGCCAAGGTTACTCAGGTGAGCGATGTGGTCCATGGACCTCTTGTTACTTTTGCGAAACCAAATCCTAAATCTTGGCATGGGGGGGGGGGGCACACACTCTATAGAATTTTCAAAGATTGATGTGATTATGTGACCCATAATAGAATACAATAATTATTTAACTCAATATTTATTATGGATTTAATGTATATAACAGACACTTGCCATCATTTTTCAAATGGGGGAGGGGGGGGGGGGGTGGTGACAGGATGTAAAAATTAAAATCACCAATGATTGCAAACTATTCCATTGTAAGCTTTTCAGAACAAATGACAGATTTACCCATACCCCAAAACATGTTTTAAAGAACAAGGTACGATTGTATACATGAAAAGGCCCAACAAATTTCTCTCTATAAAATGTGTCTGGAATTAACCTTAATCAGCGTTTTAAGAAAGTAAAATATATGCCAGGTATACTATGTCAACAAAATCATTATGGTATTCCTAATTGGATGACATTATGACATCATGAATATGACATTTTCCGCCTTTTTTTCAAAATAAGCCTGAATACTGTCAAATGTCATACATATTATTGCTCAGGAAAAGCTGTGTGCATTTGTCGAGCAAAATGAAGATGTTATATATATATATATATATATATATATATATATATATATATATATATATATATATATATATATATATATTGTGTATTATTTTAAGATGAAAAACATTCTTGAATATGAATTTGCTCGAGGCATGCGCTGAATGTTTTCGGAAAGGAAAACCACCTGAATTTATGAATATTTTCGTTGAAAATGGCATTTTTGCAATTTTATACCAACTTCTAGCTCTCGTCATATGATACAAATCATTTTGCTGATCAAACTGAGCGGATTTTGGGTTTGCTAATCCATTCCTTATTTCAATGTCAGGGTTTGAGCTCCAAGGGAAGTCATCGATATTTTGGGCCAAATGACTTTAGAAACTGTACCTACTTCTTTATATTTATGAAAAACCAAATTACACGTTGACATTAGTTACAATTTTTGTTCAAACATTCTACAGATGATGCATTTAGTAACAACATTTGTAGTCATTCAAACCCACTGGATTTACATTACATTGACAATAATTACTGCAGTTGTCTCGCTACATTTAACATTTTTACATTGATATTTAATATCTTTACATTGATATTTAACATTTCGACATTTACAATTAACATTTTCACATTTATATTTAACATTTCTGCATTTACATTGAACGAATGGTGCATTGTGTAGTTACAAATACACAGTTACAGGGATAGAATATTGACCCTGTTGGCTTTCCATACTTAGTTGCTTCTTCACATGTAATTTCAGAGCAATATGATATTGACGTTGAGAAATGGAGAGAGGAAGACAAGCTTTACTATGAAACCCACAGCTTTCCATCAATGGTGGAGAAAGTGAGGAACCAACCTTGCGTGACGTTTGTTGGTGTGCCTGGGTCCGGGAAGTCTGCAACGACTCACCACATCGCCCTCAAGCTCCAGGAGGAAGGTTACGAAGTTGTACCAGTTGATGAAATCAGAGAGATAAAGCAATACTGTGACACAAAGAATCCACAGGTTTTTGTTATTGATGATGTGGTGGGTGTCTTTGGCCTCCAGAAAAGTAAATTAGATGTGTTGACTGATTATGAAGAGAAAATAACACAGCCTTGCATGGCTAAGTCTAGAACTTTGATGACATGTAGAGAGGCTGTGTTCAATGAGACACTACCTTACAAACCATTCCTTACAAAAGAAGAGACTGTGATTAAGTTACACAGTTCTGATCATGCATTAGACAATCATGACATAAAACAGCTTCTCCAGAAGTATGGTTTGAATGTTAGTCTAATATCACCTGCATTGCTGACATCAACATCTCGCATGTTTCCTCTTCTCTGTAAATTGTTTTCAAAGGAACCAAAATTCCAAGCTCTTAGTTCAAAGTTTTTCCTGAATCCAGTCCAATGTATCATTGATGAACTTGATAATATGCAAAGGCATAACAAACTGAATTATGTAACACTTGTTTTGTGTATGCTAAATGAAAACAGTCTCTCCAAAGATAATCTTGAACATAAAAAGTTTATTGATAAGAAAAAGAAAACTTTGGAAAACTGCAGATTAGAGCTTAACACTGATACTTTCAAGTTTATGGATGCTTTGTCAGCAATGAAAGGGACCTACACAAAACAGTGTGGTGCACAATACATATTTATACATGACTCCATGTTTGAAATATGTGCTTATCAATATGGTAAACAGTTTCCTGACCAAATGTTGCAGTATATGAGTAGTAGTTATATTGCTAATAATGTCAAAACACAGACAAGTGAACCAGGAAATGTTAACAAAGTGAAAGAGAAACAGGGTGATTCTCAACCTATTGAGGGGCATGAGAGTAGTGAAGGTAAAGAGAAGGAAAGCGATGATAAAAACAGTGAGGGAGAGGAATCGTCTGATCTGTGCATAAGGTTATGTGAGGATCAGTACCCACTGTTAGCAGAGAGATTGTACAGAGACATACAGAACATGGAGCTGTATGATGTTTTCAGGAATCAGGTTTTAAAACATCCCCAGGTGTGTCAGGCTTTTATTGGTGTGTTAGAGACAAAGTCATACGCAGAATTAAAAGACTTGTTTCTGTCCAGCCAGGGAGAGGTAGATAAGATAGCGAGTAAACGAGAGCGTGTGGAAGATGAGGGTGAGAGGAGTGAGTGGCAGAGACAGGAGGTGCTGATAGGAAGGAATAAACGAAAGGGAGAAACAAATAGAGAATACAATGTGAGAGTGGTCAGCTGGGTGATTTACTATGGACATCATCAGATATTAGAGTACATAGTACAACAGACTGAACAACACGATGAAGTAAGTGAATTATTTGGGATAACAGAAAATTATCCACATGAATCTAGATGTGAGATGGAGAGATCTGGAATAGATACATGTAATAATCAGAACAATAGGCCTGTAAAACAATCTACATCTGGGATATATACATGTAATGCAAAGGGAAATGAAATCAATAGGCTTGTAGAACAATGTAGATTACTCTTATTGAGTTGTTATAGTGGTGATGTACAGACAGTCAGAGTTCTGCTTCCTCTCTGTAAAAAAGCAATCAATGGGATAGGTGGGATCTGTAGAGGTATTTATTGGAATCGTGATACACCTCTTACTACTGCATGTTATAGAGGACATGTGAGTATAGTGAAGGAGCTGGTGAAGGAAGGGGCTGGTGTCAATCTACAGGATATCAAGGGGAATACAGGACTGATATCTGCATGTAAGGGAGGACATGTGAGTATAGTGGAGGAGCTGGTGAAGGCAGGGGCTGATGTCAATCTACTAGGTAAGTACAGCAATACACCACTGATAGCTGCATGTAAAGAAGGACATGTGAGTATAGTGGAGGAGCTGGTGAAGGCGGGGGCTGATATCAATATACAGGGTCATTGCAGGAATACACCACTGATAGCTGCATGTGATGGAGGACATGTGAGTATAGTGGAGGAGCTGGTGAAGTCAGGGGCTAATGTCAATCTACAGGATACATGGAGGAATACACCACTGATAGTTGCATGTGAGGGAGGACATGTAAGTATAGTGGAGGAGCTGGTGAAGGCAGGGGCTAATGTCAATCTACAGGATGATGACGGGAATACACCACTGATAGCTGCATGTAATGGAGGTCATGCGAGTATAGTGGAGGAGCTGGTGAAGGCGGGGGCTGATATCAATCTACAGGATAGGGGAGGGAATACACCACTGGAAGCTTCATGTAAGGGAGGACATGTAAGTATAGTGGAGGAGCTGGTGAAGGCGGGAGCTGATGTCAATCTACAGGATAGGGGAGGGAATACACCATTAATAGCTGCATGTAACGAAGGACATTTGAGTATAGTGGAAGAGCTGGTGAAGGCGGGGGCTGATATCAATCTACAGGATATTAAGGGGAATACACCACTGATATCTGCATGTGAGAGAGGACATGTAACTATAGTGGAGGAGCTGGTGAAGGCAGGGGTTGATGTCAATCTACAAGATAACAGTATACAGGGGAAGACAGCACTGATATCTGCATGTGAGGGAGGACATGTAAGTATAGTGGAGGAGCTGGTGAAGACGGGGGCTGATGTCAATCTACAGGATAGGGGAGGGAATACACCACTGATAGCTGCATGTAACGAAGGACATGTGCGTATAGTGGAGGAGCTGGTGAAGGCGGGGGCTGATGTCAATCTACAGGATGATATCGGGATTACACCACTGATAGCTGCATGTAAGAGTGGACATGTGCGTATAGTGGAGGAGCTGGTGAAGGCGGGGGCTGATGTCAATCTACAGGATGATATCGGGATTACACCACTGATAGCTGCATGTAAGAGTGGACATGTGAGTTTAGTGGAGGAGCTGGTGAAGGCTGGGGCTGATGTCAATCTACAGGATAGGGGAGGGAATACACCACTGATAGCTGCATGTAACGAAGGACATGTGAGTATAGTCGAGGAGCTAGTGAAGGCGGGGGCTGATGTCAATATACAGGATAGGGGAGGGAATACACCACTGCTAGTTGCATGTGAAGGAGGACATGTAAGTACAGTGGAGGAGCTGGTGAAGGCGGGGGCTGATGTCAATATACAGGATATTAAGGGGAATACAGCACTGATATCTGCATGTGAGGGAGGACATGTAAGTATAGTGGAGGAGCTAATGAAGGCGGAGGCTGATATCAGTATACAGGATATTAAGGGCAATACAGCACTGATATCTGCATGTGAGGGAGGACATGTGCGTATAGTGGAGGAGCTGGTGAAGGCGGGGGCTGATATCAATCTACAGGATATTGAGGGGAATACACCACTGATATCTGCATGTGAGGGAGGACATGGAAGTATAGTGGAGGAGCTGGTGAAGGCGGGGGCTGATATCAATCTACAGGATATTGAGGGGAATACACCACTGATATCTGCATGTGAGGGAGGACATGTAAGTATAGTGGAAGAGGTGGTGAAGGCGGGGGCTGATGTCAATATACAGGGTAATTGCAGGAATACAGCATTGATAGCTGCATGTGAGAATGGACATGTGAGTATAGTGAAGGAGCTGGTGAAGGCGGGGGCTGATGTCAATTTACAGGATACATGGAAGAATACACCACTGAGAGCTGCATGTTGTAGAGGACATGCGAGTATAATGGAGGAGCTGGTGAAGGCGGGGGCTAAGGATAGACGGGGGATACACCACTGATAACTGGATGTGAGGGAGGACATGTGAGTATAGGGGAGGAGCTAGTGAAGGCGGGGGCTGATGTCAATCTACAGGATAGATGGGGGAATATACCACTGATAGCTGCATGTTATAGAGGACATGTGAGTATAGCGAAGGAGCTGGTGAAGGCGGGGAGTGATGTTAATCTACAGGATATTAAAGAGAATACACCACTGATATCTGCAGTAAGAAAATTCCCGTTATCAATGGTGAAATGTCTAGTGGAACATGGAGCTGACTGGGTAACTCAGGTTGTTGATATCGATGTGTCAGCAGTATATAAAGCATTAATACTGAACAAAACAGATATAATGAAATATCTCATACAGGAACAAAATAAAATCACTCCAAGTCAATGTAACGGAAATGTACACCTATTTAACTGTCTGGTGGACATCAGACATGCTGGAGTTAAAACAGACAGTAGGGATGATGTGGTGCTGACAGACAGATCAGTGTGGTGTATGGATAGATGGGGAGATATGTGGGAGACAATCAGTGAGAGAGACTGTGATGTACTGAGGCGTCTGTTGTGTGTGGGTCTGGATGTCAATCAGTCAATACAGTTATATGATATGTTCAATGATTACAAGCCTGGTGTGACACCTCTATTGTATACACTGATTGATGAGAATGGTATTAATGTTAGTCAAATAATGGAGAAGGTGGGGATCCTACTGGGGGCGGGGGCGGACGTCAATATCAGGGTGAGGTATAGAGAGTATAACACTGTGTTAGACTGGGAGGGGATTTGTGAGTATGATTATATGTTAGACAGGGCGAGGTATAGAGAGTATGACTCTGTGTTAGACAGGGAGGGTGTGTCTGTTCTAGAGAGGACGAGGCTACTGGTGTGTAAGTACAGTAATAGTGAAAAATAATTTGACAGAGAGTACAAAGTTTCAGAGTGCAAGAAAGTGATGCGTGAAATAAAGAAACATGTTAGAAGATACTTTGTATAGTTCCTGATAGAATTGTAGAGAGATGTTGTTACTGAGTACAAGAGATAAAGAAACATGTCAGAAGACACTCTGTATAATCCCTGATAGAATTGTAGAGAGATGTTGTTACTGAGTACAAGAGATAAAGAAACATGTCAGACGACACTCTGTATAGTCCCTGATAGAATTATAGAGAGGTGTTGTTCTGAGTACAAGAGAGTGATGTGTGAGATAAAGAAACATGTCAGAAGACACTCTGTATAATCCCACATAGAATTGTAGAGAGATGTTGTTACTAAGTACAAGAGATAAAGAAACATGTCGGAAGACACCCTGTTTTGTCCCTGATAGAAATTAAGAGAAATGTGTTACAGTACCTGCAACGTTATTCTTGACATTCCTATCGTGCTCTATCGTGCGTGTATCCTATCGTATCGTGCGTGTATCCTATCGTATCGTGCGTGTATCCTATCCTATCGTGTATCAGATTTTCCGTTTTCTATCGTGTTTTGCGTTTATCAGGTCTATCGTGTATCGTGTTTTGCGTGTATCAGGTTTTCCGTTTATCGTGAAAATCGTTTATCGTGTAGCTTCGGAAACTATCGGGATCGTATATAAAATATAATGAAAAAGTACGATACTTTCCGAAACCTTTATTCGTTTTGCTAAAGAAGCTATTTTTAGGAATCGAGGAAAGACGGTATATTTGAAGGAGAACATAAAGTTGTCGATTTTAAGGCAGAAGAAGAGCTATTTGTCTGTCCAGAGAGAGAGTGAAAATTTATCACAATTTAATTCTAAGTAGTCTGGAAAGTAGGACAGTAAACCGAGCACAGTAAATCTGAAAGCTCCTTCTGAAGTTCATAAACATTTGTTTGTCTAGAAACAGTTATTTGTAATTAACACTAACAGAAGAATAGGGAGTTCCGATTTGAAAGGAAAAATCAGTAAATTACATTGTTTATCACATACATGTATATTTTAATAATGGCTCTTTTTCTTCCGATTTTTTTTCACGTGTATGCTACTTATATAGCAACTGCTGAACTTGTGCGCGTCCTTATATCTGATTTTGTGTATCACCCGTGTTTTGACAGCTAACATTCTCAGGGACATTGTATTTCACACATTTAGAAGATTAAGTTTTAAAAGGGTGCAAGGGTGTTGCATCCCCCAAAATTCTGCTCAACTGGGCACGATTCCGCTGTCATCGTTGTTTTTTGTTTATACCTTGTACATGTACACATGTACCAATACTCGTACGTGTAGATACTGGAAATTTATGTTGGTTTTGATGATGATTTGAATTTTTTTGTACACACTAAGCGTTTCAAAATTGCGAATTTAAAACAAGCCGGGTTTTGTTTATGTTTTTTAAACAGTATATTTATGTTTTGTTAACAAAATATCAATTCAAATAAATATGTTCCAATTACTTATGACTATCAATTATCAATCATAGTGTAAAAATATCTAACAGGTGTAGTACGGTTGATTTTTTTTAAAGCGGTCGTTATGAAAATAACTTGAGATGTTGAATGAGCCGTGAACTTAGAGCTTGATGCAAAATAACCCCCTCCTCGCTACACGCACAATATTACTTGGTTTTATTTCATATTCAAGGTAATATACATTAGCATAAGAGAACTACTGAAGCATGATATCACTACATTATACTACATTTAGTTAATTCCCTGTATAATCTATATATTAAACATTAGGTGACAATATAAGTTTTAGAATCATTGGCTGATAAAGTTCATATAGATATCAAATAATGAATTCAATGCCGTATATATTTTATTTTTATTTTTTTTAGATTTTAGCTGTGATGGCATTAAAAAAAAAACAAAAAAAACGTACGACCGTGGATTAAAGAAATTATATGGTACAAAACCGATCAATGTTTTAAACAAATGTTACCGCGACGGGGACAGGTAGCTGATAGTCATCCCGCGATGAGAACGCGGTTTTCCTGAGTTACCTATAGATTACCGCGTTAGATTTTTTCCCATCGCGAGAACACGGGAAACAAGAAATCCGCTTTGTCCGTAATGTAGGTATATAATGAACATTGAAATCCTTCAATATTATTATCAACATAATGTAAACATAATGTAATTATGTTGTAGGTAACAAAATTTCGTTCCGTCTAAACCGTTTCTAAATTTACAACATTTCTATCAGGTTTTCCGTTTATCGTGAAGATCGTTTATCGTGTTTTGTGTTTATCAGGTCTATCGTGAAGATCGTTTATCAGGTTTTGCGTTTATCAGGTTTATCGTGTATCCTATCGTATCGTGCGTGTATCCTATCGTATCGTGCGTGTATCCTATCCTATCGTGCGTGTATCGTGTTCTATCGTTTATCATGTCAAGAATAACGTTGCGGGTACTGTACTTTGTCAGTAGATGTGGTGAGTATAAAACCCAGTAGGTTACCAGTATCTTTGTACATAATAAAATTTACTAGAGTGTACGCCCGCTCATCTCTCTCGTTGTTTCCATTTGTTTGTGTACAGTAATATAGTGTTTCACATGTATCTATTCTGTAAATATTGGAACCTTTCTGAAAATACCGGTATGCTGAATAAAATCTGTGATTAATATTAAATGTTCACAGCGACAGTTTATTGTCTTAGTCATTGATTATAATTAAGTGGACCGCCGTGGTGTTCTGGAGGTAGAGCAATTGCCCTGCATGCAAGAGGTCGGGGTTCAAATCCCGTCCGCGTGAGATTTAAGGTCGCTCACTACACTAAAGCTTATACTCTGTATGACATCACATCACAAGATGGCAATTATGTTTTGTGAAATTATTTGTATCGATCGATTTGTTTGTCTATCATCGAAGCTCAGTAGTTGAAAGAATTTGTTTTTAAAATCATGTTTTTATCTAAATTTGTATATATTTTGCCTTTTTGGCATATATACTTGTATATTATCATATTTTTATGCCCCCGAGATCGAAGATCGGGGGGCATGTTGTTTTTGTCCTGTCTGTCATTCTGTCACTGTCTGAAACTTTAACTTGCTAAGAACTTTTGAACAGTAAGTGATAGAGCTTTGATATTTCACATGAGTATTCCTTGTGACAAAAACCTTTCCGTGGGTACCAACGTGTTTGACCCTGTGACGTTGACCTTGGAATTTGACCTACTTTTTGAAAACTTTAACTTTGCTAATAACTTTTGAACAGTAAGTGATAGAGGTTTGATATTTCATATAATATTTCTTGTGACAAGACCTTTTCGTGGGTACCAACGTGTTTGACCCTGTGACGTTGACCTTGGAGTTTGACCTGCTTTTTGAAAACTTTAACCTTGCTAATAACTTCTGAACAATAAGTGATAGAGCTTTTATATTTTACATGAGTATTCCTTGTGTCAAGACCTTTCCGTGGGTACCAACATTTTTACCCTGTGATTTTGACCTTGGAATTAGATCTACTTTTTGAAAACTTTAACCTTGCTAATAACATTTGAACAGTAAGAGATAGAACTTTGATATTTCACATGAGTATTCCTTGTTACAAGATATTTCCGTTGGTATTGAACCTTTTGACCTTGACATTTGACCTACTTTTAATTTTTTTTTTTACATTGGTCATAACTTCTGAATGGTAAATATTAGAGCTTTCATATTGTATATGAGCATTTCTTTTGAGAAGATCTTTCTACTGGTACCAAAATATTTGCCCTTGTGACATTGGCCATCTTTGGAATTGGCCATTATCGGGGGTACATATTTGTGTTTCACAAACACATCTTATTTATAATTAATCAGAGTTAACTCCTTAGAGTTCACTCCTTTTATGCCGACCAGCAACTCATCATCAACATATATAAAGAAAGATAACTCTCATGTAATGAAAGTGACATGCACGTCTTCAGTACATGCTTACAAGAGCATGTGTAACGAGGAAGCTTCCTTTTCCAACTTGTAGCTGCTGCGATTAAGACGTGTTTAACATTCGAATCTGCAGGCAATCTCTAATGCGTATCCTTGTCGACACCAACAACGGTCTCACTTGTAGGTATACTGTAGGTAAAACTGGACAGTACGGTAGGTCCCTAATTTTCCTTTTTAGTTCGATGATGCTGCATTGAATTCCTGATGTTTGCTTAAGCCTGCGTCTGAGTTTCGGTCATGCCTCATGGCGTCGCCATTTTGAAAAAACGTGCGAATTCAATTTCATTTACAATTTAGCTATTAGTTATCAATTAATAAGTATTAATTACAATTTCCTTTATGATTACTGGAGTTAGATATAATTATAAATATAAACAGATACATGTATATATAATTTATAAAAGTTACTGTAGTTCATCATGATCCGAGTTAAACGGAGGGCCAGGAACGCTCCATATATTGGTCCAGTGGCTGGGACTAGAGGAGCCGCATCCAGGACTACGACGGCTCACGCCTCAGCCAGACCTACAACGGTGACAACTCACATGGCCACTGACCTCCCTACTCAGCCTAGCCTGCCAGTTATCCCTCTAAGCACTCCGCCAGTTGTGGACCCTCATCAACAGGTTATGGCTAACTTCCCAATTAATGAAAACAGGGGAGAACAAATTTCAGGTGAAAATGTTACCAATACCATGCACTCTTATCATGAGCCTGCCATAGCACCACTAGTTAGTGTTGGCGACGAGTTGGCCGTTCACATTGAACAATCAAGGAAAAAATTTGGAACCGAGATTACATTGAATTATGTAAGTTAATACAGTCTGAATTTGAAATTTCCAATGAACAACGGGTTTCAGTTGTCAATGGCCAGCTTGTCATCCAACCAAAAAATCCACCTAAACGAATTACATCAATACATACTTGGACAGATGCATTTTTAATCTTCGCAAGTATATACTTAACGAGGCACCCTGTTGATCTCCAGGGCATCCTCAAGTATATGCACATAGTTAGACTGGCAGCAAACAGATCAGTTAGTGGGTGGATCGAATATGATAGGCAATTCAGGCTACGCCTGTCAATGAATCCCAACATTTCCTGGGGTTCCGTTGATGCTGAGCTATGGCTCTTGTTTATTTCTAACCAAAGCCAGTCACCCCCACTCAACCGACCCATAAATGTTTCGACTTTAACTTTAAGGGTTCATGCCTTCGCCAGCCCTGTAATTACCTCCACTTGTGCATGTATTGTAATAAGTCGCATCCTAGACTACATTGTTGGGTCAATCAAAGTAATCCATCTCCTCAGGCTAACATCCCAAACCCAACATCCAACCCTCAACCCAGGCAACCGTTAAGTCAGCACAATTTTCGTCCCTTCAACCCCCGAGCACAATCCAATTCCCATCAACGTCAAAGAAATATGGGACCTAGGTTTAACACCCATTAATCATTCCATTTTGAAAAATTACCTTCGTGATCATCCTGATACTCAGTTAGTCCAGCACGTTGTGAATGGTTTTAGACACGGTTTCAGTTTAAATTACACAGGATTAAGACTCTTGGTTTCGGCAAAAAATTTGAAATCTGCAACTCAGCATCAGGTAGAATTACTCCAGATAATTCGTAAAGAAATTAGTTTAGGTCGTATGGCTGGTCCTTTTCATCATCGTCCTTTGTCAAATTTAAGGTGCAACCCAGTTGGGGTTTTGCCTAAAAAAGATGGGAGTTGGCGACTAATCACCAACTTGTCTGCTCCAATTGGAAATAGTGTAAATGAGTTTATCGACCCGAAATTGTGTTCAGTTGCTTATGCATCATTTGATCAGGCTATCCAAATGATTCAAAGGTTAGGGCAGGGGGCATTATTGTGCAAAATGGATTTATCTAGTGCCTTTAGGTTGTTACCAGTACATCCTGCTGATTTTTCTTTGTTGGGTATTTGTGTAGGTGATCAATTCTTCATTGATAAATGCATGTCATTCGGTTGCTCTATTGCTTGCGCAACTTTTGAGAAGTTTTCCTCATTACTACATTGGATAGTAGCTACCCAATCACACAACAGTAATATTATTCATTACCTCGACGATTTCTTGTTTGTTGGTAAGCCATTGTCTGATCATTGTTATAACCTCTCTCTAGTTTTCAGACAAACTTGTAGAGCAATCGGGGTTCCAATCAATGACAAAAAAACTGAGGGTCCAACTACCAAACTTACATTTCTAGGTTTGGGCATTGACACAATTAGCCAAACAATCTTCATCCCTGAACAGAAGTGCATTGAGCTCAAACAAGCCTTGGTCTATTTATCGTCGTCCAAGAAGGTCACACTTACACAAATGCAGTCTTTGTGTGGTTCTTTAATTTTTTTTGCAAAGGCAGTCCCAGGTAGTCGGGCATTCAACCGTCGATTTTATAATTCTACCATTGGTATCCGTAAACCACACTTTCGACTTCGTGTTACAATAGGCATGAAACAAGATGCAAGGGTTTGGTTAGACTTCCTTGAAAACTTCAATGGCCGTGCTCCATTTCCAGATCTCCTATGGTCATCAAATACTGTGTTAAACCTATTTACGGATAGCTGCGCATCTTGCGGAGGCGGTGCATTTTACAACAGTTGGCTTGTTATTAAGTGGCCTAGTACCTGGGACTCTCAGGTTCTCCGAGACATAACATTCCTCGAGTTAGTTCCTATTCTGTGCGCATTCTGTGTATGGGCGGGTAGCTTTGAGTCTAAGAAATTGTTACTACATACAGACAATTTGGCTGTGGTCCACATCTTAAATTCACAATCGAGCAAATCGGAGAGGGTCATGCAGTTAGTACGCCCATTAGTGCTGCTCTGCTTAAGACACAATATACAAATAAAAGCGGTTCATATTCCTGGATGTCGGAATTCCATTGCTGATGCTATTTCTCGCTTTCAGTGGGACCGCTTCAAATCCCTTGCCCCACAGGCAGAGAAATATCCGTCACGGATACCTCCAGCAATATGGCAAGTCTTGAGTATCGAATAGAAGCACTTTTAGCAGCAGCAGTTTCCAAAAACACCGCGACTACTTATAGCAGGGATCTAGACTCATTTACAGAATTTCGATCTAAGTACAACCTTCCATCATATTGGCCACCTTCTGTGGACCAAATTGTTTATTACTTAGCTTATCTACCAGCAAAGAACATATCATTTTCCACAGCAAAATGCTACTTAAGCGGGCTAAGTTACCATTTGCAAATTCAAGGTAAAGAAGACACAACTAAAGTTTTCATTGTTAAGAAGATGTTAGAAGGCATGCATCGTTTAAACCCATTAAAGGACATAAGGGCACCTATTTCGTTGCCCCTATTAAATCGGGTTACATTGGCACTTCCTTCAGTCTGTAAAAATTATTACGAGGCAACGTTGTTTACTGTTGCTTTTCATTTTGCCTTCTTTGCATTACTTAGAGTTAGCGAGCTAACAGTCTCTACAAACACTTCATACGCAATTTCCATTCATGATCTTGGGTTCTATAATAAACAAATTCAACTGCGTATTAGGGGTTCGAAGACTGATCAGTATGCAGTGGGTTCCATTGTTCAGATAGATCTCAATCAGGAAACCTCTACACTATTTCAATCGTTACAACATTATCTGCACTCTAGACCAACATCACCTGGCCCTTTATTACTCCACCTAAACGGTAAGTCACTCACTTCTTATCAGTTTACTTCAATCTTGCACAAAGCATTACGTTTCATTCAAGTCGACACATCTACTTTTAAATCCCATTCATTTAGAATAGGGGGTGCATACCATATGCATCTCTCGGGGGTCCCAGAAGAACATATCAAAATTAAGGGTAGATGGAAGTCTAACGCAGTTAAATCCTATATTCGTGTATGAATTGTCATTATAGGCTTGGTGCTTGCAACATTATACTGGTAACTAACAGTATGTTAAGTTTGCAGGTATCCACACAGTCGTATGGATAGTCGGATCATCTTTGATATATCATGCATGTAACTACACTAAACCCTATTTTGGTAATCAGCACCTCAACCTACTATCCAAGAACATTGCCATTAGATGGTTTGGTCAGAGGGGCATGACCTGGGAGCATATGGAATCTAAGATCCAAAGGCTAGTTGTTCAATTTGGTCCTCCCGATGTTTTGATGTTACATTGCGGTGGTAATAGCATCGGGACCATGTCACTTAGACAATTGCAAAGATTTATGAAGCAAACCATGTATACACTTTATCAATTATTGGCAAATTGCAGATTCATTTGGTCTGAAATCTTGCCTCGTACTTATTATCGTCATATGTTCTCATTCAATTCAGCAGAAATGTCCCACAATAGAATAAATAGTGCAATGAGTGCATTTATTATTCAACGGGGTGGGGGTTATATTTCGTACCCTGATCTCAAATCATGTTTCCCGGTCTTGTTTCGAGACGGGGTACACTTAACTGACATTGGTCAAACTATATTCCTGAACACCATTCAGGGGAGCCTTTTCACTATTATTAGGGAGGGGGTTCAGCACTTTTCGCCTCGAGCAGTTAATTGAGGTCAGTTGATCCATACTGGGCAGTTCGTCATGGCAGGGGCCAAAATTTGCAGCATGTGGCTGATGTCTTTGCGCACCTTGCTTCACTGCAGGTACTCGTCGACATGTGGCCGAATTTTGAACTTTGAAGCCTGCCCTAGATTTCTGTTGTTTTCCAGGGTCTGGGGCCAATAATTGGGCTTCTGTCATTTTCTCATTTTCATTGATATTGCTATGCCATACACTGTTGACAAAGTCGGTGTAGCTCATTGTCGTTGTACATTATTGGTGTTTATATTTGTCATTGATTCACCTTGTATACTCATTTGTCATAACTCGTGGCACCGTTGTTATTGTCAAGAATTTGCTCTCTATATATAAAGCCATGACAAAAACTGCCAAATCAGTCTTGGGTTGATGTGTCGTCATCAATCAATTTGTATTGATTTGAGAAACTATTTCTGGGTGTAGTGAGCCAACTTAAGTCGTTAAAACAAGTAGTGACAATTCCGTTGCTAAACTCTCGGCATCCAGTTTGAATGACATGGGTCCTTGGAGACTGTATTTTTTTTTGTATATCGGACACTTGAAATAAATAATAATTGGACTGATTAAATACATTACAAGTGTGTTACATCTTTCCCTTTTAAATTTCGTACTAATTGAATTTTAATTTCAGGTAAATACCAGCTTAGTATAGTGTCTCCCTCAAGAAAATGAGTCCCAGTCAGATTGTATGCCTGTTCTGGGAGGGGGGGGGGGAGGGGGCAATACATAAAGCCAGGGTAGCTCTTCACATAACACCCCCATGTAAGCTAAGATTAAACAGACTTATTGACACTTTGTCTTTTTGTCTACATACCAGTGGTGCTAGTAAATACATTCAAGTAAACAAACTGAATCCTAGAATTTGTTAGTTGAAGGTTCCCCTTAAAGTTTTCAGTGATAAGAAATCCATGTGCTTAAAACGTTAAGAGACACACACAGATTACATGTACCTTGAAATTTCAAACAATATATCCCGTACGTAAGGGTGAGACCTCCAATGTTTAGTCCACTCCTTTATTCTAAAGCCCCATGTAGACTAATATGCATTTTCACAGGCTTAAATGTATATACATGTATCAACTATGGTTGACTAATGTTGGTGTGCATTTTTAGATTCATACTGTCACAGTCGGTGTGTCTAAAAATTAGATTATAGAGAACTTGTACCCTATGATGAAACTAAAGTTGGTTATTCAATATGTACTCTTTTATAGAATGTAGTATCACCCTTTCTTTGTTAATGTGTAGAGGGTCCTGAACAAAAATATACCAAAAATACAGCTCAGATGAAGATTAAAACATTGTATGTGTACCAAAATTAAAGTACAGATGAAAAAAAAAACGCGGCGGTTTTACCCCTTGGTCCCCAAGCAGGGCTTTTCCCTGGACTCATTGGAGCCTTGAAGATAACCACTAGGCCCCTGAGGATTAGTCTCTCTCCCCTCCTATACTGAAGTCCTGCATCTACCCCTGGGGGTTGTACTAATTACATATGTATGGGTATATTTTACATTCGGGCTGGTTTTATTAAATGATAATTTGAGTATATAGATTGAGGAGGGGGGGGGGGGGTGCTACACCACTAACCTTGATTTGCATGACCCCCCTCCTTTCCGTTTTTATGTGTTTATAGTGTCAGTTATACTCTCAATTCTTATTACAATTTCTTTATAGCTAGAATTTTAGAATTTTAGTGTAGAAAATACCATATCCGTTATTGGTACTAGATAATTTCTTTATATTTAAAATGTTAGTGCAAAAAAAAATACCACATCCGTTATTGATACTAGACAATTTCTTTATAACTAGAATTTCAGCGTAGAAAATACCACAACCATTGTTAGTACTAGACAATTTCTATAAAACTAGAATTTTAGTGTAGAAAATACCATATCTGTTATTGGTACTAGACAATTTCTATATAACTAGGGTTTTAGTGAAGAAAACATGTGACGGTTTATTTACAATGGATACAGTTTAATCGGTTAATGATTACATTTTATCAAATTATGTCAAAGTAGTTCATCCAATGGAGAGATTGCTGGAATAAGGGAAACCAGCCCCCATCCTACCACCACAAGAAAACTTTCGTGCAACTGGGTCCAGGATAGGATTACCCTTGATACAGTTTTCAAGGGCATATGGAAAGGGTGGGGGTCAATGAAAATGTACCAAATCGAGGCAGTCTACTTACAGTCAAGTTGATGGTACAGGGGTTTCAACAGTCTCGTTTAAAGTCAGTATTTCGTAAATTCTATGTTTGTGATAACGATCCAGTTTGCTAATACAAGCTATTGTTGAGTTGAGTCAAATGCTGTCTGACCTGTTTACCTGATCAAGATATACACTGTAGGGTTCATGGTTGGTGTGACTGGTCGACAGGGGGATGCTTACTCCCCCAAGGCACTAGCTGAAGAACTGTAACTTTCTGATAAATATTGGGACAAATCAGAGAGCTACAGATCCACCCCTTATAAAAACC
The DNA here is from genome assembly GCF_947568905.1 of Ostrea edulis. Lineage (NCBI taxonomy): Eukaryota > Metazoa > Mollusca > Bivalvia > Ostreida > Ostreidae > Ostrea > Ostrea edulis. The sequence goes on from NC_079170.1 coordinate 71,589,348, forward strand.
TTCGATTTACGGCTATTTATCTCCCATTAACGTCGACAACTCACATTCAAATTACTGAAAACTAGAAATACCTTAGTTACGTATTCTAAACATAAAAAAATGGAAGAAAAAAATTGAAAATTGAAAATTTTCAGCTCAAAATTGTATTCATGTTCCTTTTTAGCTCACCTGAGCTAAAAGCTTAAGTGAGCTATTCTGATCACCCGTATTCCGGCGTCCGTCCGTCAGTTCTTCTGTCCGTCCAACCGTCTGTAAACTTTTAACATTTTTGACTTCTTCTCAAAAACCAATGGGCCAATTTCAACCAAAGTTGGCACAAAATATTCTTAGGCAAAGGGAATTCCAAATTGTAATAATAAAGGGCCATGTCACCTTCCAAGGGGAGATAATCAAGAAAAGGTAAAAATAGAGTAAGGCCATTAAAAATCTTCTCAAGAACTATTGGGCCAGAAAAGATGAAATTTATAGATAAACTTTATTAGGTAGTGCAGATTCTAAATTGTTAATATCATGGCCCTCGGGGGTTGGATAGGGCCACAATAGGGGATCAAAGATTTACATACAAATATATAGGAAAAATCTTTAAAACTCTTCTTCTCAAGAACCACTGAGGCAGAAAAGCTGAAATTTATATGAAAGCTACATCATGGCCCCCGGGGGTCGGATGGGGCCATAATAAGGGATCAAAGTTTTACATACAAATATATAGAGAAAATCTTTAAACATCTTCTTATCAAGAACCACTGGGCTAAAGAAGTTCACATTTATATGAAAGTTTTCTGACATAGTGTAGATTCAATTTTGCAAAAACCATGGCCTTCAGGGGTAGGTTTGGTGCCATAATAGGGACTGCGGTTTTACATGCAAATATATATGGAAAGTCTTCTGATATGGACCAAGGTGACTCAGGTGAGCAATGTGGCCCATGGGCCTCTTGTGTGATATTGAGAGAGAACTTTCAATTGTGTGGTTTCTTGACAGTTGGGGTAGTGAAAATTGTTACACTTAATCAAGTACACTGCGGTCGTGGTTTGATATTGTAGCATTTTCAGTACTAGTACTCTCGATCATGTGACCCAGAACTTTATATAATCGATGTAGACTTTTTATTTTTTATGTATTTAAATATATTTCGGCAATTGTTATCCAGTTTGTTGTCAACCTATACATGTACAGGACATTTGTTTCTGTGTTGACTCAAGTTTATAACTATTAAAAGAAATTAAAAAGTCGAAAGTCCGGACTTTACAGTAGAGGGTCTTTGGGGTTATTACATTGAGTTTACTCCAACTGTTTCTACGAAACAAAGAAGAGAGAAATCATTTAACCAGTCTAGAAACCGACGCATTGTGTTTCTCAACTAGTGTTTATTTACAAAGATAAAACAAAATTAAAGAAATAATAATAATGATTTAAAATTAAACCACAACCACAAGATATTTATTGCTGAAATACCGTTCAATGCATTGAAGAAATGGAATATAAGAATTCTACGTCCAGTGATCGACATTGTCAGAACCATGGACTTCCCTCCAGTCCTCTACACTTTATTGTAACGAAGAAAATACACATGATTTCTTTATTTGTTCTTTATTATAGCCCTCATCCTCTGAACATCGGAAAAACAGGTATCAAGTTTATTTGACTTTACTTAGAAGCTAAAATCATTTTCGAATCAATTAGTCTTATTTCATATTAAACTCTTGGAAACAATTAAACGCATTTGTTTTTCTTTAAATTATCAAATAACTCAGTGTGCCATGATGTACATAGGATTGTATCTGTGTACATGTGTTAGTGCGACACGTCATTTAATCTCAAATTAACCGACCAATGCGATTATCTCATTTATATGGTGGCATGCTTCTGCCATCACCCGTCCTATCAATATGACTTTGAGCACTTCTCAGGGGCGGATCCAGTAATTTCAGTTACGGGAAGCGCCACTGTATTAGGCAGGGGGCGAAGTCCTAGGAAGTTCATGATTTTAGAGATTTTACAGGGCTTGAAATATGTCTCCTATTTAGTCATTCGTAGTATTTTCTATCATTTGTAATAAGGTGAAATTAATGGAACGACGCAAATTTTAAGGGTTTTTGAAAAAAAAAAAAGTTCTTTCAATAAAGTAATTTAAGAAATCAAAAGATTTTGTCATTTATTTCTCCGGGAGTGGAAGAAATCGCTTCTCGTATCGTTGAGAACATTTTTCTAAATAAGATACGCCCCCCTTAAATCCGCCACTGCTTGTCGAATGATCAAAAGTTGAAAATTTTAAGGCCAATTCAACTTAATTAGTAGATTATCATCCGGGATCACAAAAATCAAGGGCGGGTGGGAGGATTTTATTTTTCAAATTTTTATTTCCCGAGAAAAAAATAATGACAAAGGGCATCACTCAAAGTATTAATCAAGTTAACATTCAAAGAATCCTTGGTAGAGGATATAAAACCAACATTCTGTGACTTTAACCATTCACTCATATGTCACTGGGAAGGAAGTTTGTTTTTAATCGTAATTTTTGCGAAAATAACCCTGAGGGGCGGCTGGGGATAATAATCTGTCAGTTAATTTTAATTGGCCTAACCGTAAAAATCCCCGAAATATGTTATTCAATTATCAACATAATCTGAAAAGTCGACATAAATGTATGCCAAATAGTGAGAGGACTGTACCACGGTGACTTATCATAGAATGACACTATAGACACGTGACTTATCATACAATGACACGCTATAGACACGTGACTTATCATAGAATGACACACTATAGACACATGACTTATCTTACAATGACACACTATAGACACATGACTTATCATACAATGACACACTATACACACATGACTTATCATACAATGACACGCTATAGACACATGACTTATCATACAATGACACACTATAGACACATGACTTGTCATACAATAACACACTATAGACACATGACTTATCATACAATGACACGCTATAGACACATGACCTATCATACAATAACACGCTATAGACACATGACTTATCATACAATGACACACTATAGACACATGACATATCATACAATAACACACTATAGACACATGACTAATCATACAATGACACGCTATAGACACATGACTTATCATACAATGACACACTATAGACACAAGACTTATCATACAATGACACGCTATAGAAACATTGCCTATCATACAATAACACGCCATAGACACATGACTTATCACACAATGGCACACTATAGACACATGACTTATAGAATGAAACGCTAGAGACACGTGGCTTATCATACAATGACACGCTATAAACACATGACTTAACATACAATAACACGCAATAGACACATGACTTATCATACAATGCCACACTATATAGACACATGATTTATCATACAATGCCACACTATAGACACATGACTTATCTTACAATGACACACTATAGACACATGACTTATCATACAATGACACACTATACACACATGACTTATCATACAATGACACGCTATAGACACATGACTTATCATACAATGACACACTATAGACACATGACTTGTCATACAATAACACACTATAGACACATGACTTATCATACAATGACACGCTATAGACACATGACTTATCATACAATGGCACACTATAGACACATGACTTATCATACAATAACACGCTATAGTCACATGACTTATCATAGAATGACACGGTATATAGACACATGACTTATCATACAATGACACGGTATAGTCACATGACTTATCATACAATGACACACTATAGTCACATGACTTATCATACTATGACATGGTATAGACACATGACTTTCCATACAATGACACGGTATAGAAACATGACGTTCCATACAATGACACGGTATAGACACATGATTTATCACACAATGACACACTATAGACACATGACTTATCATACAATGAATTGCTATAGACATATGACTTATCATACAATAACACGGTATAGACACATGACTTATCACACAATGACACACTACAGACACGTGACTTATCATTAATGAGGTTCTTTAATTGTGTTTGTCTGTTTGTCACTAGCTAGTATATTCAATTAATATTCATATCTGATGTTAAATTTAGATTCAAGTTGTCCCCTTCAGTTTTGACTATGCTGGTCTGGATGCAAGGTTTTTTAATATGACCTGTATCCTGTCCCTGGTAAGTATAAATATGATATATTGGTTTTTTTTCAAGTCAAAAGGTCAATATTTTCTAAGCTTTATTTGAAAGATCAATGGCTCACTAGGTTTCAAGTTTAGATAATTTTACATGTGGAAAACATTTCCTTTCTTCCAATAATAGTTTAACCATTTTCTGCAGAGAAAGTTGAATTTTCATTTATTTCTCTGTAATGTAATATTGAACATGCTTTTTCTCTGAATTAGATAAATAGGGTTGTGCACTTGGATACGTGATACATGATATACACACTACACAGAGCTACAGGGAACGTGCGATTTCTTTTTCTCACCTTTTTCTATATTTTATATTGTTTGTATTTTGTAAACCTAATAAAAATATGTACATTTCTAATAAGTATCGAGCGTTCTACCAAAAAAGTTGCTACAGCCAATAACGAGGGATTTTGTATATATTATTAGATTGATGAGTGTTTTTCAAGTTTGTTTTAGTAGAAACATCAATTGTAAAATCAAATCAATATCAGCAATTAGAGGGAAAACATGATGCATTATTTGATAGTCTAAACAACCATTGCCCTTCTAGGAATTTGAATTAATTAAAACATCGATATTTAGATGTGAGGCATTCTACATTATAACGTGATGCAATATTCAGATGACGGCTTTCGTTGACAGATGTCATTAATGTGTTTAATGACGGTTGTCCTTATTGTATCTGTACAACCTTTTCAATTTTCCAAAAACAGAAGGAAAAAAAAAACTAGAAGCAATGTCACATTTGATTAAACTTTCATCTATACATGTCCACGAACAAACGTTTCAGGGAAATAACAACACAATAGGGCTTGAAATTAATACCAATCTATAATTGATGTTATTGGAAACTCCATGGAATCGCTGTTGCAAATATCTTGAAATCTCAAGCTTTCCCTTTGGCGTAGATAATTATAGAAATCTAAAACATAGCATGACAACTGAGATAATAAACCGTTGTTCAGATTAGGTTAGAAAATGACACCGATAAAGCTGTTTTGTCCGATCTTTTTCCTGAAGGTTATGGTATATATCACACACCGAGAAATTATCGAGGTGGAGGCAGAGCTCTGATTCACAACAAGAGCCTGTGTGTTAGATCCCTGGTATCTGAGTTGAAATGTACACAGTTCGAACATCTGGAATGCATTATTTCCTCTCAAAACTCAATACTGCATATCTGCATTGTATATCGGGCATCGGTCAAAATGAAATAAACTGAAAGTACCTGCATTTTTGATAAATTGTCACAATACTTAAGTCAACATGCTTTAGCACCGGAAGAGCGTGCAATTACCGGACATTTGCACTTTAATTTCGACAATACAACCTATCATGGGTCAAATGCTGTCTGACGTGTTTCATAACGATTGTTAGGTCATTGTAGGCACATTGATTTTGACTACGGATAACTCCGTTTACCTGACCAGGATATAGGGCTCACGACAGGTGTGACCGGTCGACAGGGGATGCTAACTCATCCTAGGCACCTGATCCCACCTCTGGTGTATCCAGGGGTCCGTGTTTGCCCAACTATCTATTTGGTATTGCTTATAGCAGTTATGAAATTGATCACTGTTCGTTATCTTCACACTTCGTTGTTGACAAAATAAATTTACTACACTAAATCTGTTGTAAAACATAACACCATCCCAAACTTCGGACTACTGCAACACCTTGGGGGATGTTTGCTGTTGGTACATGTCCATGCTGTAAACTCAAATCTACTACTATATGTATGTATGTATGTATGTATGTATGTATGTGTGTGTGGGGGTGGGTGGGTGGGTGGGTGGGTGGATGGATGGGTGCGTGCGTGCGCGTGCTTGCATGCGTGCGTGCGTGCGTGCGTGTATGTATGCATGTCTGTCTGTCTGTCTGTCTGTATGCATGCTTGTATGTATGTATGCATGTATGTACATGTATGTATCTGTGTGTGTGTGTGTGTGTGTGTGTGAGTATGCATGTATGTATATGTGAATGTATGTATGTATGTATGTGTGTGTGTATGTGCATGTGTGTGTATGTATGTATGTATGTATGTATGTATGTATGTATGTATGTATGTGTGTATGTATGTATATATGCATGCTTGTATGTATGTATGTATGTATACATGTTTGTATGTATGTATGTATATGTGCATGCTTTTATGTATGTATGTATATATACATGTTTGTATGTATGTATGTATGTATATATACATGTTTGTACATATGTATGTATGTATGTATGTATGTATGTATGTATGTATGTATGTATGCATGTATGTATGTATATACATGTTTCTGCACGTATTAACTGCACTAAGCGAGAGTGGATGTTTATGTTAATGATTCCCGTCTCTCGTAGCTTACTGTTGTTGGTCCATGCACATATTCATGCTGTAAACTCGTATCTTACTTATTCCGTTACTCTCCTTTATTGGCATGTATATGTAACGGAGGAATATTGTTTGATGCAAAAGTGGACGCAATAACGTTCTTTTGCACCTACTAGTGTTGTGTTTCTCTGTACATATGTACGTGCATGAATGTTTACTTAAGATATATCTTATTTTTCAGTACCTCTATGCATAGTATTTCCTTATCATATATGAGCAGATTTGAGCACGGTTCCAAGTATGTTTATCCATCACAGCATATAACTTAAACTGTAAGTCACTTTCATTACTTCAATGTTATAAACTTATAAATAATTACATTAGAAAACCCCAAAATTCATATGATATTTCATATTATGGAATCCAAATAATAAATAATAAACAAAATTTATATAGCGCCGTATATAAAACAAATTATTCTAAGGCTCATTACAAGGGTAGCGGTGAAGAATGCAACAATTAAAAACACAATTAAATGAAATGAAATGACAGTATGATATAACATCTTACATTTATTGATCACTGTTCGTTATCTTCACCTTTCATCTATAAAATTATCAAAATAAAACATCAGTGTTTCGCAGATTTCTAGCTGTAAATATATCATGAAATGGATTTACAAAAGTAATTTTTGAAGGTAAGAAAGTGTACATATTAATTACAATTAAACCTTTTGTGTTTTCATTTTAATCGAATGTTTCTGTTGGTAGCATTTTGTATTTCGTATTGTTACATCTTTGAATAGATGCATTTGTTTTACATTGGTGCCGTTTCCCTCACTGAGTGTAGGTACACCCTGTTCCACTTAAACACTCAGAGTAGCACTGATACATATTTTACACGAACTCAAACTGTACGCATAAATACCTCATCTACTCATTTTTTATCATATAATACATGGGTATACACGTATACACAATTTATAATCCAAAATTATACATTGAACAACCCTCCCTATTTTGTATTCCTTATAGAAGTTATAAGATTGATCACTGTTCGTTATCTTCACCTTTCATAGTCTGACTGCGAATGTGCATTAGGAGCGATGTCAAGTTCAGTGAATTAAATCAAAAGTACGGTAGCGCATGAAAAATTCCAAACTTATGTAACATGAAAAGCTGAGGATAACAAAGAGCAAGGTACATTAAGGCCCAAATTTCGCCACAAAATTAGGATAAATTTAAAATGTGGTTTCACTTGGTTTAATCATTATGATTATACACTAGGGCATTGGCCCTGATGATACATGTGGAAATTAGTGACGTAATATGTTCTGTGACGTCATTTTCCTTATCTCCGATTGACATTATTTACCGAAATCACCGAGATTAGCCGTTTTTTATGCCTTTGAATCCATTTTTAAGATCGAGCACATGCAACAACCACAAAAATGTTTTGTGTACAAATTAATCATGTTGAAAGTCAGTAATGAGCAAAATTTCGACTTGGTTGATAAATGAGCAGACTATTAAATTTAACGTTTAACCATTTCCCGCGTTCATCTGTAATACAAATTTCAACGTTGGTGGTGTTCATATATACAAATTTGATGAATAGATAACATCCATATGTACAGCATACTAAATTTTATAAGACTCTACGTAGTTTGCATTGAAGAAGATAGTGTGTAATCAGAGAATTGGAATCTTCGACACAGATATTTCCGATTCCAATTTTACTCGTTTTATGTTTGATATAGATACGCAATGATATCAACGCAATTAATGTAACACATGGCAAAGTTCAATCACATATTCTTTTTTATCATAGATAGTTTATGATATGAATTATCCCTCTAAATTGGTGTGCATATACTGTGGCGGCTACAATGCGTATCTAAATACATGTCTAAATACGCCTTGTCAGTCATAATATTCTAGCGTACATGTAGGCTAATTTATAACTTATTGGGTATGTTGCATGTGTAATTTCAAATGCTATTCTAATATTGTATTAAGCAATATGTCAGACACATCTAATGATAAATAATCATAAGGGGGGGGGGGGGGGGTAAATCAAAATTCGCATATAAAATTTATGGGAAAACTACATTCTCAAAACAAAAGAATGTGTGGGCCAAATTTTCCTGTTGCTATTTGTTTATAGAACCACCTTACATTTGTCGATAACTGACGCACGTGTTCTGTGATATAGTCTTATTTAAGAATACATGATAGCTAGTCATTGGTTACTATTTTCATCATTAAATCGTGGAACTGGTGTTGAAGTATTAGAACGCGATTTTTACACATAAGGAGAACTTTCTTTTCCTGCATTTACACTCTAACCATTCCACTCACCGTCGGTCACTTAGCATTTAGTGGCATGTGCACAAAACATCGCTTAATGACTAATCCGGACCTCCACTCTAGATCCGCGCATGATTCGAATATAGTGACTATATCCGAATCATGCGCGGATCTAGAGTGGAGGTCCGGATACCCCCTCCCCTCTGGAATTAAAGTTGCATGTAATGTGTACGTAAAGCAATGACGACTAAACTAAATCAGATCACAATATTATCATGAAATCATTTGTATAAAACTTCAACGATTGTTTGAAATCCTTTTCCCAATCTACATAATTACCGGTGATTGATTCTTGGCTTTTTTCAATTTCACTAGAAATCTATGTGGAAATATAATGCAAGTTCTCAACAAAGCACAGGAATTTGGATACATCAATAATATATTAATTTCAGCAAAACATGATATTTTGTAGGATTAAAGTCGATATTTTCTTTGTTTAAACTTCAAATAATTCAAATAGCCGATGTTATAGAAATAAAGTAAAAATATTGATCAATTGTTCAATGTGTTGTAATCGTACACTATCATTATTTGGAGACGGTAGTGAAATGAAGAATTTTCGTTGCATTTAACATTGTAGATAGATGAAGTACATCAGTCGCGTGTCATTTACTACAAAAGAAAATTGCATATTCCCAGATCCATGGAAATCGTGCATCATGCTGAAAGTACCCTGAAGAGGTGTCTGACAAAATCAAGTGACGAAGCCCTTGTACACAACTATGGCTTCGAAAAACATGTGCTGGTCATGGTCACGGTGTGATGATATCGTGGCACTTATGTACGATGATGAATATATAATATGAATTTAAGATCGAATGAAACTTAATTGGCTGTTTTATAATAATTTAATTATTCACATATTGTTAAGTATAACATTTTCTACAATTTTACGTTCTGTAGTAATTTTCTTGAGATCGATTAGGTGAACAATGTGAACAAGCATATGATATGTCTCCAAGTGAAACGTACTTAACCGCCTAGTTTCACCTGGGAAAAAAAAACTATTTGGTAAACAATGCGCACCCCTTTCTCACACCAGAAATCCTTGAAAAAAAGTACATATCTTATTCGACAAAATACGGTACTATGCTACATATCGACGTATTCTTCATGATATTCAAGCATAAATATGATGGTTTGATGAGAGAATCATGAAAAAAGAGGCTAGATTTGGTCATCAAATTTTCATTTATTTGTCTCAAATAAACAATTTGCATCTAGATTTTGAATTTTTTCCCAGACCCCCACCCTCTTTAAAAGGGGACAAGCCCCTCCCGCACTCTTCCCCTTGTCGCATCGCGAATCGGCCGTCTACTTTCAGCAGCCGGACTAGTCAAAAATCAGCAGGACTCGTAAATTATAGATTTTAGTAGTCCTTTTCACTAGTATAGTGAAAAAACCTAGTGTCAAAAACTGATTAGATCTTACACCTTTCATTATTTTGACAATTGCTGGAAAATGTAAATACCTTTGACTGACGGCAATATATATGCTGATGCACTGTCATAGTGATTGACTTTGGTACTGTTAATAGACAATATCTGCTTCATTCATCATTAGAAACTGGCCGAAAAGGAATTGTTGAATTATTTATTATACAGGGAAACCAAGGTTATTTTCATGATGTCTCTGACTAAATCGGCATGTAACAAAGGGTAGAGGGGGGGGGGGGGTGTCACAATATACGATCCTCTCCCATGCGGACTTCGGACGTGGTTTGAGACAATGAATATGATTTATGATTCAAACTTTTTTTCCTTTGCGTAAATACTAATGCGTTGAAAGATTTGTTATATAAAGATAATTGTCAGTAGCATGTGTATTTTCTTCAAATAATGAGTGTAAATAGATGCAAATGTATATGCTAAAACGTTGAGGATAATACCGACAAGATTATTTTTTGTTAGGTTTTTCATGGTGTCAGTGTCAAATCTTGTGTAGAACTTATCACATTCTTTGTAAATCTTATCACATCCTATAAGGTTCACATTCGGTCCCATTGTCGGGTGTTGAATTTAAAAAAAAAAATGGAATTGCAAAGACAAGAACGGTATATTTCAATAGCAGTGTTGTTTTTGACATTTCTTCAGCGCGAATTAGCTATTGACGGAGTGACAGATTTGTCTACTGAGTCCGTGTCATTTTAGGAGATTAAATGAGCATTACGTCGTATTTATCTTCATAACCAGAATACATTGATTTTTATATGTGCTAATTGGTATTCTCAATAATTAACACATTTGAAAAAGAAATTAAATATACCTAAATCATCAAGCTAGTTCATCATTTAACAGAGACTTGGCAATCCCTAGTACTGATTAGAAAATATAAGGATGCCATATTTGGCATCTAATGCATTCAATTTGCACAATACGTTCATTATATATTCATTTCAAAATAGGTTGGTGGCAATATAGTTTTTCTTCGAAACATTGCTTGGTCATGTGAGATTTCAATGGGATACATGTGTATATTTTTGTGCAGCAGGATACGGACATGTAAGGTACTAAAATCGATGCTAGGCGTTTGATAGATGCATTCCTGTCAAAACTGCTGGAAGCAAATGGGACTAAACATTTATTATTAATATAATTTGGAACAATTCTAGATATCTACTATTGTTGTGAGAGTAAATATTATTTCCATACAGTAGGACCAGCAGGCATGTTCACGAGGCTATCTTAGGGCTAAGCCGTGTCGTAAATATGCCTTAAGATACTACATAATCTTAAATCAGTTTCCGGAATTTTTCCCAAACTTAGGCCTCGCCATGAGTTCATCCGAACTTTAGGACAGTCCAGCCCTTGCCCTAAGGTCCTCAAAAGTTTGTTTAAAATGGCGTCAACCATCATATTGAGGCGAAGGGTTCAAAGAAACCATGAAAAGATAGATGTATTTAAAGATATTGACAGCCCACAAAGATTACTTAGTTACGAGTAAATATACAGATTTTCGTAGCTTCCCAGTGGTTTTGGACTTGGATGCCTTCTTCTTAATGTCACTAGGATAGGAAGGATAGGAAGGTCACTTCTCCCTACTCTGACCCACAGTGGATGAAATAATCTCTCTCAATCTCTCTCTCTCTCTCTCTCTCGCTCTCTCTCTCTCTGTATATATATATATATATATATATATATATATATATATATATATATATATATATATATTAACACATATGGAATGTTTGAGTTTCCCTATGCGTTTCTTGTACTTCTTTATTTTAAGCAAGGTTTGATAGGGAGAAGTTGAACTGAATCTCTAGATTTTTAATAAGTGCAAAAAGGTCAACTACTTAAATGAAGATTGTTTAATATATATAAATATAAATATATATGATGTATACGAATATATTACCAATCAATGATTACAAGATTAAAATTCATGAAAAATTACTAAAGCCTATATGAACATTCAGAAATAAATTTCATGGGTTTGTATACATTCTATGTAATAAAGGCAAAACAATTATTATGTAAATCATTCAATACAATTTTAGAATGTTGATTTTGGGGTCATTTTTATACACAGGATTTGAAATAATAGTCAATCAACACACATAACAAATTAAAATGATCAGTAAAGCAATTGCCTATCATGAAGAATCTTAATTCATTCACTCACATTAATTAATTTTGGCAGATCCAGAGGAGGGTCCCCCCCCCAACTTTCTCTGGGACATTTATGTAGCTGTTTAGCATTAACTAGAAATTGCCTGACTCTCTTGTAAAGTATTTCCATTTGCATTCATTAAATGACACACCAAATTCCATTTTCTGCTTGTATCAGATTCACAGGACTTGCTTTAATGCATGCTTAATCTGATGTTGAAATAGGCATTGAAAAGATATATAAAACGTATGTTCGTTTTATAATATTTCTTTTCACATATCTTCTGAATGAATTTCATGTTCTGTTTACTACAATCCAAGGTAACATTGGTTAGTGCGTGTTCCTTCGCTCAAAAAATATTTAGTGTGCTCGAAAAAAAAGAAAGAAGAAGAACAAAGTGTACATATACACACAAGAATAACTTAGGGTAACCACGCGCTACGTACATATATGATATTCATTTAATTTAGATTAAAACAATGCAAATGTAAATACAATGTTAAAATTGAATGAATACATATGGGTTGCTCTACAATTCTTAGATACAATTACACTAATCGTCCTTCAAATCACAGCACCCGCTGCATCGAATCATCTACAATTGATTAAAACTTTCGGAAAAAATCAATTAGAATTTTGAAATAAAAATCATAGTGTACATTTGTTTAATAAAACTTTAAGCATATGGCGACATAAATTGGATTATTTTCATATTGAGTTCATGACATAGCTTTCTTGTTCATGACGTCGCATAAAATAACGTCAAAATGGCACAACGTTATCGTAAACTATACTGTATTTACATATGTATTATATATAAGTAAAACTTTTTACGAACACATCATAAACATTTTATGGAAATATACACCATATGAAAGAATTTTGAGGAATATCATTTAATTTGGACGCGGGGCCAAATTTGGCCCCAAACGTACCTTGTCCTTAATCACCAATTGGTATGGTGTTCTTTAAAAACCCTGATTTTGACTACACATTTCCCCTTTTATCTGATAAAGATATAGGGGTCACGGCAGGAGTGACCGGTGGGATTCTTACTACTCATAGGTACTTCATCCAGTGGTCCGTGTTTGCCTTACTCTTACCTTTGTATTGTTTATAGGAATGATTGTTGTTCGTTTTCTTCACCACTTTTTCTAACTGTCGCATTGAAGGTCACAGCAAGATATTTTTTTCTTTTCAAGCATATGGTTTTGAGAAAAACAGGTCAGCTAATAATGGAAGAGAATTCCTGTCCATGTGAATTCCAACAGATTGTTTGAGATCTTATCTCTAAAGACCACTTACATATTTTTAAAGAAGGAATCCAGCATCTTATTATACCAATTTCAGTATACTTGAGCGTAAATTCAAAGTAGTGTTTAACAAAGTATTGAAAAATAGATGTATATTATGTAAATCTTATATCACTAAATTCAACATCACCAGTAATGGCATGTCCAGCAGCGAGGCACTAGGACTTTTGGCTTTTTTTATTGAAATAAGTGATTTCTGATCGCTATTTTCAATTACATCAACCTCACCAGTATTGATATGTCCAGCTGGACTGCATTTGAAAGAGCAAACACCTGTATGTAGATTATGTATATGATGGTATATAGCTAGGCACTGTAAATTTTGTTTTGGAATTCAAAAAAAGCAGGAATATGTTTGTAGAGATATGTATGTAGGAAATAACAAATTATCGCCCTGAGATTTAAATATGATGGAATACAAGACCGGTCTTTCTTGGGTCGAAACGTTTGCTTATGTTGACGACAATACTTCTTTTCTGAATAAATTTAAGTTAGGGGGGGATTTTTGTGAATGGTTATACAGTTTATCCCTGATTTTAACCATTATTTGATTATTCTTCATTTAATATTGCTATCGAAAATATCCAGTCGATATTGTATCAAATACATAAAGAACGAAATACTTCACGAAACGAGGCACAATGCGAAGGAAAGCTTCAATTTCTTAAAAGGACAATCAAAATTCAAACATTTTCAACTGCTTTAATATAGTGAAAAACAAATAAATGCATAACAACAATTGAAGCACATTTTCATGATGGCGGTTGTAAGCAGACGACAACAAGATGATAAGTCATGTTCAATAAAACTAATCCTGTGGGGATCCGGGTTAGAATAGGTCCTCAATGACCCTTGCTTGTCGTAAAAGACGACTAAATGGGACTGTCCTTTGGATAATACTTAAAACACCGACGTTCCGTGTCACAGCAGGTGTGGCACGATAAAAATCCCTTTTTACAGCTCTTCACCGGCAGTGGTGACGTCTCCATATGAGTGAAATATTCTCGAGAGGGACGTTGAACAGCATTCAATCAATCAATCATTTTTTAAATCACTGATTATTTTTCAAACATGTCATGGATCTAAAAATTAAGTCATATCTTTATTATCTCTCCGTGGTACTGCTGGCTTCAGTTTGCATTTCAGTCTCTATTGTTAACTTAACCACCTTCAGCTTGTATGTTAACTTTCGTTTCGCTTACGATATATTGATGCTCTAGTGCTTATGGTCTGTGTTCCATATATTATGTGGTTTGTGTTAGCTTAAGTTGGAATAAATGCAGCATTCATTACAATTTGGATTCTAGATGTAATGCGGTAATAAAGGAAAATAGATGAAATGAAATGAAAATGTAGTGATAATGTATATACACGGTGACGTTGTTGTTACTAAACCTCTGGCTGGCTGGAGTAGGGTACATGTGTGTCTATAAGAAAGAAAATCAAATTTATGTGTCTTGTTGCGCAATAAACAACTGTTAGTATCTAATTACATTTGTAATTACTAATTAGCAGAGTGTGATCCTACTGTACTGTGTCAAGGTGGATCGTATTCAAAGATCAGGACAGGGAATGATCTGTGTGGTTAAGATCTGGTATAGGAAATTTAAGGATAAGCATACACTGATACTAGTATCGGGACAGGGAATGATATGTGTGGTTAACATCTGGTATAGGAAATTTAAGGATAAGCATACACTGATACTAGTATCCGGACAGGGAATGATCTATGTGGTTAAGATGTAGTGTATGAAATTTAAGGATGAGCAAACACTGATAATAGTATCAGGACAGGGAATGATTTGTGTGGTTAACTTCTAGTACAGGAAACCTAAGGATAAGCAAACACTTCCACTTCACAGAGATTAAGGATCTCAGTATGTCCTTCCTTTGCTTGAATTGTGATTGTGACAGCATCACCGATGATTCCGTTTTTGCATAAAAACAGGAGACGGTCTCCATTGCCTCCTGGTCCAGGGTAAAAGCCACACAGATGATTTATTCCATTTCCGGTGACATTCACCGAAGCATCGTGCAGTCTATCACCTGTACAGGAGAAAAAAGAGTGTCTTCTTAAACAAATATTTTACTCCAAGATGTGTAAAAGAATGTATGCCTGTCTGAGACTGAACACGCAAGAATCAGGAGTGTAGATGAATTTAAGAGAATCATCTGTACATGCTTCTTGTCCTTGCTTTTTAACATTTATTATTTCAATAAAAAGACAGGAATAGTGAAAAAAATAAACTACATCAGAGTTTGCATTTGCCTTTGTGATAACGTTATGATAAACAAGCTGATGAATTGAAAATAACAAAGAGCGAAAGCAGTCTCAAGAAAAATTACCCTGAATAAAAATGATATGGTAAACTTACTATTTACTTAGAAAGATGTATAACAATGTAATTTCACATGGTAAAAACTTGTTCATCAATAAAGTTTTGCTGAATATCAAAGAGACATACCATGCACTGATGCGCTTAAATATTGAATATTGCTGATGCATGATAAGTGTTGTTGAATACATATATTTATCACATGTTTACTCCTTTATCCAGTAGATATTACGCATTACATATATCTTCGTATTTTCACCGTTTTCTTACGCCGCGTTTGACATCATATATGTACGTACATTTTACATAGGTTGTTTACTAGCATGTCAGAAAGAGAAAGTCCGAATTCGAAATAAAAGACATCACAGAGTCGTCCACTTCTGCTTCATGAAAGGTGAAGATAACGAACAGTGATCAATCTTACTCCTCCTAGGCACCTTATACCACCTATGGTGTGTCCAAGGGTCCGTGTTTGCCCAACTATCTACTTTGTATTGCTTATAGGAGTTATGAGATTGATCACTGTTCGTTATCGTCCCCTTCCATAGTTGTTTAGATCGTGCTCCTTTGTTAGCTGACCTATTCCTCTATTCTAATCAAGCAGAGTGTATTCAAATCTTCTACATGAGAACAAAACATATCTTGCTGTGGCCTTCAACTCGACATTTAGATGACGTTTTATTTATTAATAGTAATACTTTTCATCCATATGTCAATTCTATATATCTTGTGAACTTGAGAGAAAATACACCACAGAGTCTTTCACATAGATCTGCATCATACTTAGATATCTTACTGAAAATAGATATTAACGGCAAACTAACAACTAAACTTTATGACAGACGGATGATTTTGGCTTATCCATTGATAACTTGCCATATTTATGTAGCATTATTCCATTACCACCTAAATAAGGTCTTGATTCGATACGCACGAGCTTGTTCTGCGTTATGGTCAGTTTTTAAATCGAGGCAGGCTACTGATAAACAAGATGATGTTACAAGGGTTTCAACAGTTTCATTTGAAAACAGCATTTCGCAAATTCTTTTCACAGGGGATGCCTACTCCTCTTTGGCACCTGATCCCATCTCTGGTATGTCCAGGTGTCCGTCGTTGTTCGACACTTTATTTTGTATTCCTTATAGGAGTTATGAGATTGATCACTGTTCCTTATATTCACTTTTCATCGACGACTTTTATCTATTAAAACAAATCATTTTCATTCCGATGTCGATTCAATATATTCCAGTAAACAGGAAATAAAAGATACCAGAGAGTCTTTAAAATCTTCCAAGTACTTGGAAGTTTATTGGATATATGTATATTAACCGCAAACAAACAAATCAAATTTATGACAAACAGGATGACTTCAGTTTTTCTGTCGTCAACTTATATTTATGTAGCGAGTTTCCATTATTGGTTTTTGCTAATAGCTGAGGAGTTGTTTTGAAAAGTGACGAAAGAAATTCAAATAAAGCAAACATTGTTTTTTCCTAATATATCTAATGTAATAATGCTATCTTTTGCCTTTTTATGTTTATTTGCTTATTTAGTCTGACTTGTTTAAATTCTTTCGCTGTTTATTTGTTTATTCAGTCTAACTTGGTTAAATTCTTTTGCTGTTTATTTGCTTATTCAATGTGACTTGTTTAAATTCTTTCGTTGTATATTTGTTGTTTTTTTTCAGTCTAACTTGGTTAAATTCTTTTGCTGTTTATTTGTTTATTCAGTCTAACTTGGTTAAATTCTTTTGCTGTTTATTTGTTTATTCAGACATCCTGGATTAAATTATTTTGCTGTTTATTCAGTCATGCTTGGTTAAATTATTTTGCTGTTTATTCAGTCATGCTTGGTTAAATTATTTTGCTGTTTATTCAGTCATGCTTGGTTAAATTATTTTGCTGTTTATTCAGTCATGCTTGGTTAAATTATTTTGCTGTTTATGCTGTTGTTCGTTATCAGCTTTTGTAGTTTAGTTTTACTTTCCTTTTCTATTTAGTTTTCTTTTCTATGCAAATATTCCTTTGTCCTGAGGAAAGGACAGGTTGTCCTGAAAATATTACAATTTACTGTTGTTCGTGTCTTTGGTCATTTTTAGTGCTTTTTATATCCATTTGCATGTTGAGTGTTGTTTGTGGATTAGTGCTTTATATATCATGTACTCCTTCTAGGCACCTGTTCTATTAAGTATATATATATATATATATATATATATATATATATATATATCACGAAATTAACAATGAACTCTTAAAGACCCAACAAAAATACTGTACAGTTTCTTCACGGATAATTGGATTTGGGCGGAACTCATCTATGGTCCTTGTTATTTACCTGGAATTAACTGGCCAATACATCTGCATGTATTATATAGTTTTCATATTCACAGGACCTGTTTCAGGGCCCTCTGCAGAGTTTCTGGGGTCATGGTATTTGAATAATGGTTGTTTTCTTAAGAGTAGCTCACACAGTCTACACTCACCCCTACTCTCTCTCTCTCTCTCTCTCTCTCTCTCTCTCTCTCTCTCTCTCTCTCTCTCAGTCATTGACTCAATGAATAATTTTTGTTATGAATATAGAGGTATCATAGATTTATGACATAAATTATTTCAAAAAATTACAAGTTTTAGAAATTAATGTGCAAATTATTGTTTGATTTCTGGTTATTTAATTTATAATACATGTATATAGAGGAGGGAATTACAATAATATTAAAACTGCATTGTTCAGGAGTCTTTTTGAAAACAATTGAATTACGAGAAAATAGCAGTTTTGGACAGGTCAATGCTTTCAAAACTCTAGGATGGAGGGCTTCCTAAAAATTTAAAGAATGCCTGTATGTATTGGCTGTTAATGCTATAAAACACCTCTCTGGGGTAGCTCCATACCACAGTTTCTGCAGATTTCACTCCAACTGAGATATATTGTTAAATGTTAGATTGACAGACGGGTTACAATTTGGGGGTGTTAACTTAAAATTGGGTCTTTAAGTAAACAGCATGCCCTAAGTGAAGAAATATTTCACAAAAAGCACGACAAAAATTCACTTTATTTTATTTGGATACCACCTAACAAGGGTTAAACTGATAACCTGGGGAACCAAATCAATACAATCAGTGCGTTAGACCGGTCGACCATCTAGGCAAGTCCAGGCATATCCCGCTTTTTCTCTTGGATCTTAATTGGCAAAACTACGTTGAAATCCATCCAAAGATCAGAATTAAAAATTCTCTGGTATAATAATATTTTGCTTGTATATGTCTAGACTTGCCGAGAAGGTCAAGCGGTCTAGCGTGCTGGTTACACAATGCTGAGTGATTTGGTTCCGCCGGTACACACTACATCTAACAGTTTATACTACAATAGATACTGAATCTCGTACACACTAGAGGTAACAGTTTATACTACAATAGATAGTGAATCTCGTATACACTAGATCTAACAGTTTATACTACAATAGATACTGGATGTCGTACTCATTAGATCTAACAGTTTATACTACAATAGATACTGAATCTCGTATACACTAGATCTAACAGTTTATACTACAATAGATAATGGATGTCGTACACACTAGATCTAACAGTTTATACTACAATATATATTGAATCTCGTACACACTAGATCTAACAGTTTATACTACAATAGATACTGGATGTCGTACACACTAGATCTAACAGTTTATACTACTAATATACACTGGATGTCGTACACACTAGATCTAACAGTTTATACTACAATAGATACTGGATGTCATACACATTAGATCTAACAGTTTATACTACAATAGATACTGAATCTCGTACACACTAGATCTAACAGTTTATACAGAATACTACTAATAGATACTGGATATAGTACACACTATGTGTAACAGTTTTATATTGATCGTCATAAATAACCTTCAAGGCAAACATCTGATCTCTAAAGCTAACAATTAGTATATTGGTGTAACTACAACAATTTGTGCAGACGATCAAAATTTTAAATATCTCTCTCTCTCTCTCTCTCTCTCTCTCTCTCTCTCTCTCTCTCTCTCTCTCTCTCTCTCTCTTTCTCTCTCTCTGTATATGAGATTGGACAATGTTGGTTATCTTCACCTTTCATTGGGATACAAGGATGAGAGTATGAAGTCTAATGTTGAGGGGAGAACATATTTCCTTTTCCCATTTGCTAAAGTAGGTTTTTGTTAAATTCTATTTCAAATTTTATTCACAAAAGTAAAAGGGATTAAGCAGCAGGCATAGCCTATTTTAGCCCTCTCCCAAAAGCAGATAATTGAGATCCTGAGAGTTCCCTGTATTTTTCCATCATGCTTATAATATATGTGTATATTAGTTAAATGCTTGTCTAATGCACATAAACAACAATTATCTAAGCAATAACAAATAAACACCTATCACTAGATACTTATATGGCATAGACGAAATACTTGGCAATTACTGAAAACAATCAGCATGCTAACTCCCCTGTTAGATCCGTAACCGCTTTTGATATATCTTTCAACTGCATCTTCTCCGTGCGCTTTCCCACAGCAACACGTGATATCTCCTTCACATTTTCCAGCTGTCCGTATTTTTCTCTCCTAGATACCGGTACCAGAAAGCCCCTTTAAACTTTGTCTTTTCTTCAATGTGACCGGCTGAAGCATCTAAAATGTAAATCTAACTGTATGCCTAATAATGTATACTGTGAATAACATAATAAAATATTATGAATACTTATGCTGCATACATTGTATGATTAACAAATGGTCTCCAACACACATTAAACATCATAATGCATGCATTTAAAGTCAATAATTGTCGCTTGCATTTATTCAATCCATGGACAATATGATGCTAGATTAATTGTAGAGAACATATTCCAATTTTACGTTCCTAATATTTCACTTAATAAGACCAAATTTGGCTGTGAATGTAGGTCATTAGAATTGATCTAGCGACGTGTGCATTTGTACTATCTAGATACCAGTCTGTACGCATGTACATTATGATTGAATTAATCAAATAAGATATATTTACAACATGATAAATGAAAACAACTGGTACCACTTGGACATCAGCTATTGCACACACAGCTTGTGTGTGGGCGTGTGTATACAACACAACATGTCGGCTATACATGCAGTATTTAACCAAACGGCTAATGATCGGCAGAGAATATGTACATGAACTAAGAAGTATTGTGTAAAGGTGTAAAACAAAGTAAATGTTGTCTACTTTAATTATTAGGAATTTTGATTTTAGATATTCAGACAGCACTGCGTTGAATTACAAGAACTTACCTTGATTTTTCCCACTGCAAAGTTCCACAGCTGACATCTTCACGTCGTATTTGCCATGTGCGCAGTAAGCGCTTTTTGGACGTGGGTTCTAGCCATCCGATAAACTTTACCGGGTTATTTCTAGTCATAATGCTGCAGCACGTATAGTCAAATCACGGAAATTTGACGCGTTTTAAGAATATAATAAAAGCAGTTTTTACATTTCAAAACATGTGTTTTCATTATCCTAAAACAGAGTTACAAATTCATATCCATATAAATTGAACAAGGCGGAACAACTACCATGGTGTACTAGTTCATTATGACCCCATTCTCATACGAATTTTGTTTGTATCTTGTAGAAGTACATCTACCTAATGTTTGTTTTGTTTCTGCGCATGCCCACAACGTCACTCGTTTTCTGCTGCATTATTCATATTTATTATTCTTAAGTTATTTTCTGATATACCTTTACGTGCATGTAAACTGTCCCATTGACATAAAGAAGTAAACAAAGAAAGTAAATCGCTTCAGATTGGAATCAAAGCGACTTATTGAATATAGCATCAGGGATTCAGTTCGCTAAAAAAGCTGTTATCTAATAGAATAGAAGTGAACAAAGTTGAGTGATGAACAAAGAAGAATATCACTGTAAATAAATTCTAAGATTCGGTTATTCATGCCATTATGAATGAGTTAATGGTTATCAGAGAGAAGAAAGAGCAATGTTGTATGCCCGCTGGGTTTTTTTATGTCTGATTTTAAAAGCAATATATTGCCAGTTTTTATTTAACAAATATATCAACAATCTTGCATATCATACCATAGGTCTGTCTGTTGTATAGTAAGATCTTCCAAATCCTAACTTTTTCTTTCAAGCCGATTCTTAGCCATGGCGCTTTTTCTGATTTGGTGGCTGCTATTAACGTATGTGTTTTACATGACGTGACACCATCTACAGCATTTAATCCATTGAGAAGATTTCCCTCATCAAAAATTGTACTCAATTCACCGGTTACTGCAACTGTTAAAATCAGAGAATCATAGAATATGTCATAACACAAAACGAAAGAGACATTGGTGTAAATAAGATTGTTTTCTAAAAACGAAGTAAAACAAGACAAAAACAAAAACAACACACTCGAAATTTGAATTTCGTTTAAAAAGTCATGTCTATAGATGTGTCTATTATTGATACAGAATATTTCCAAGAGAACTACAAACCCTTAGGCATCCTGTTACCCCACAGCATATCGTTATAATGATCTTGTTTGTCAATACAGCCTATCTTTGGGTCCAATGCTATCTGACGTGTTTCATATTGATTGTTTGCCATTCTTGGCACACGAAATTTGTTTAGGGAATACTCCGTTTACCTCATCAAGATATACGACTCACGGTGGATATGACCGATCAACTGTGGAAGTTTACTCCTCCTAGGTACCATATCCATGTTTTCCTCACTCTATTATATAACTTATACGGTACCAATTTTGATGCACCAGATGCGCATTTCGACAAATAATATCTCTTCAGTGATGCTCAACCGAAATGTTTGAAATCCGAAATAACTATGAAGTTTTAGAGCTAAATATAGCCAAAAACAGCGTGCCAAAATATCTATTCCTTATAGAAGTTATGAGATTGATCACAGTTCGTTATCTTCACCTTTCGCCATTTAGACCGAGCGGTATGAACAGGAATAACATTTGGTTACAGAATGCATTTTTCATATATCACTCCCTTGAAAGTGTATGATATAGACTAATTCCCAAAAGTTTTAGTTTAGATTGATGAAGAACATAAATTAGTTGTTTTGAAAACTGTTGTTACTTTATTTAATGTGGATGAAAGGTGAAGATAGCGAACAGTGATCAATCTCATAACTCCTGTAAGCAATGTAAAATAGAAAGGTAGGCAAACACGGACCCCTGGATATATCAGAGGTGGGAGCAGGTGGCTAAGAGCAGAAAGCATCCCTGTCGACCGGTTACACCCACCGTGAGCTCTATATCTTGATCAGGTAAACAGAGTTATCTGTAATCAAAATCAGTGTGCCAAGACCGGCCTAACAATATGCATGAAACAGCACTTCACCCAATGATCGGTTCTATTGGCATGGATTGTGATAACAACCATAGAATTTGCGAAATCCTGTCTTTAAACGAGACTGTTGGAATCTCTGCACCATCAACTTGTTTGGCAGTAGCCTGATTCAATTTAAAAACTGACCATACGCAGAACAACATCCTGCTTATCGAATCAGTTG
Source organism: Ostrea edulis (assembly GCF_947568905.1). Taxonomy (NCBI): domain Eukaryota; kingdom Metazoa; phylum Mollusca; class Bivalvia; order Ostreida; family Ostreidae; genus Ostrea; species Ostrea edulis. Next base: position 71,613,020 of record NC_079170.1, read on the forward strand.
AGCTATGTAAACACCATATGCAGGTGATAATGGAATTTCACTACATATATATAGATGGTAAGCTGACGATGGAGAAGTTTAAATCATCCTCTTTATCATAAAATTGAGTTGTTAGTTTGCCTTTAACGTCTACTTTCAATACAATATCTTAGTATGAAGCAGAAGTGGACAACTCTGTGGTGTCTTTTATTTCGAGTTCACTGGAATATATTGAATCGGCATATGAATGAAAATGATTATTGTTAATAGATAATACTTCGTTGATACAAATGTATATCTAAATATCGAATTAAAGGCCACAGCAAGATATTTTTTCTTACGTAGGAGTTTCTAAATAAATTCTGCTTCATAGGAATATAAAAAATAAGTTAGCTAACAAAGGAGCCCAATTCATGCCCATGGGGATTCCAACAGACTGTCGGAAGACCTGATCACCAACGACCACGAAGATATTGTCAATGAGGAACTCTAGCATATTTTCATTTCAACTTCAGAGTACTTGTGCGTGGAATCAGATTGGTGTTAAATAGATAACTTTCTGGATGACTGATCACTAGATGTTAATATTTCCGTTTTCCATTTTTGTTGAAGAAGCAACTGTCTATGAAGTCAAAACGTTTAGTCTTTAATTTATTATTTATTTAGGAATAATTGTGTAAAGTGTTGAAAAGTCATCTTTTTTGATATTGTTGATTTCAGAAAAGTTTTGCGATTTCAAGTATACTAAACATTCTGTAGATTTTTTTTGAATCCACATTTGATCTACAACACTTCTGGCATATGTAGTTGTACAGTGCATCCTTCACAGCTGTTAAAATTTTCGCGAGGAGCAAAGATAGCGGCTCAGTAAAACATTTACTGGATCCAGCAATTTATCTTTGTAAGGATGTTTATGAAGTTTAGGAATCCAGTATAGGTTATATAGATGTCTCATTCAGGCGAGTTTCGTGAAAATTGGTGATTATGCGTGTCGAATTTTTTTAAAGTGGTAACAGAAGATGGTTCTTAGAAAGGCTGAGAGAAAAATGATAGTGATCCATTTTTAAAAGATTGTTCATGTTCGACTACGTAAACTGTTCTTTTTTAATCATCACTACAAAATCATTACAAAAACAAATCATCGAATAAATCAAAACTTTGATTGATACTTATTAGCTCAATGACTTCAGAACACATTTGCAGCTCTTTTAATACCCTTGATAGTTCTTTTCCTTCGTTTTTACAATACTTGTTATAGAAATAAACTTTCTTGTTAGATTAATTTGATCACGTTTTGATCACATTTCGTTATTCAATAAAAAGAATCATCAAAATATTTTTCCGAAATCACTTAGATAATGTAATGGCCTGTGTATAACATAATATATCTAAAGTCTAAGGCTTTATTACCAGAATAATCTAGATACTAGTGTTTTGTATATCAACAACAGTTTTCAACAACTCAAAATTCCCTTTCTAGGCACAAAATGCTTCGAAAACACTTTTCAGTTAAAAGCAAAAAGATTACGCCTGTCAATGGAAAGAATGAAAATAAAATACCGCCCCATCTTTACTCCCTTAAAAAATATTAACTGCTGTTAAGAGAAGGAGAAACTTCAGAAGTATTGTGCTACAATACATGCACAAAGTGGTGTACATAAAAGAATTCAAGAACCTTTAGAAGATTTAAAATCACAAAACGTTTCTAAAATTAACAGCATAAAAACGTAATGCTTGTCAGCGCCTTACACGACTAATCCTCACGATGGGTTTTGACATCATAGACAATTGCTTCTTTAATAAAAATGGAACTAAGTAATATTCATATCCTGTACTCAGTTATATCCAAAAATAACCTTGTTAAACATCATTAAAAATAAGGATCGGTATCACCAAAAATTTGTATCGTGATATATCACGATTTTTTTCATAACATCATGATAATTTCCCGATATTGAAGGACATTCTGTTCTTCCATAATTATGTTATTTCCATCACTGTTTTGGTGTTAAAACACAAAAAAGCCAAATTCAGTTTTTTTTTGTATAAGTGACTGTAATAAAACAAGTAACAAAAATTACATCAAAAATAATCGAATGACCCCCAACCACAAACTCCCTGTCGAGGCCTCATCTAGATAGAGACCTCTAACTGCTGTCGCAGCACAGAGTAGAATTGTATATAGTGAGTCCGCGATTTCCATGCAGGCAAATAACACTTAAGAAGTACACGTAGTTCGTAGTTAAAACATAACAATATTTAGATTAAGAGAATTGATAAAGGTATGAATTTTAAGAAACAAGAAGAAAAATATTCCCACTATAATGCAAATTTGCATTTCACTTGATGTTTACGTTCTTGTATTGAACTTTTCACGGTTGACGATATGTTTTTCCTACTGTGAAGTCACCGAGTGTACGCGTTCGCGTGGTTTTGTAATCCTGATAAATCTCTATTTCATAGTGCCTAACCAAAAGAGGTGAGTTTGTGAGCAAACGAACTTTGGCGGAAGTTGACAACCTGTGACCACGATTACATTCCTCTGCGTTTAAATACCGTGTTTGGACGCCGTCTAGTTATTTTTTGTTACTTCCTGTAATAGTTAATTTAAAACTTAACAAATATTTGTCCGGAACTTACAAATGTCCAAAACTACCGTCTTTCTCTCCTCCGTATCGCGATATGTACCATTAATACGATATACCGGTAAAATCGCACATCCCTAATCAAAACTATGCTGGATTTCCTCATTGACAATATTCATGAAAGGCGAAGATAACGTACAGTGATCAGTCTCACAGCCTCTATAAGCAATACGAAATACAAAGTTAAGCAAACACAGACACCTGGATATACCAGAGGTTGGACCAAGTGCCTAGGAGGAGTAAACATCCCCTGTCGAACGGTCACAGCCGCCGTGAGCCCTATATCACGATCAGGTAAGGGGTATCCGCAGTCAAAATCAGTTTACCAAGAACAGCCTAATAATTGGTATGAAACACGTCAGATAACAGTTGACCCAATGATAGGTTGTATTGGCAAACTAGATTGTTATAACGACCATAAAGTTTGCGAAATGCTGACTTTAACGAGACTGCTGAAACCCCGGCACCATCAACTTGTTTATCTGTCGTGTCTCATTCCAATTCATAATGCGTTTTTACATTCTGATTTTGACTGCACTTTACTCCGTTCATTAAATGAAGATAAGTCCAGATAGCGTGTCTGTCCTTGTATTCTTACTAGGATTTATGAAATTGATCAATGTTCGTTATCTTTACTTCTTAAGTTCTCGTAGAAGGTGTGGAAAATGGACCGGGACAACGGAAAGATAATTGAGACAATTAAAACAATGTCATAAAGTAAAATCATGTTCAAAAGTGCTAGAAATATGTTGAAAACAAATTAGTTTGACTGGTGAGGGATAATTTAGCAATCAAAAGGGACCGCGATTGGAATTTGATCATTTCCATGTATCTAATATCAGAGAATGGTTGCAATTAAAATTTCAAAACAAAATATTAAGAATTTCCCATTGGTAGAGAAAGATACATGGAACCAGCATATGCATTGGTATATTGGCAATGCGTAGTCATTACATCCACTGTCCCATAGTGGAGTTAGATCCCCTCAGGTAGTTTGATTAGTCTTTAATTAGATAATCAATTAGGAATAATTATCTATTCATCTATCCAATTAGTTTATTCATTTATCTAGCTAGCTAATTTATTTATGGATTGTTTCTCTTTTCATATTGTATCTTGACATTTTCTTGTTCACTAGTTAGTATAATGTCTATGAACAATTATATTCACTTTTCTGAGAATAGGGCCCAGTCTGGCCTGACGAGAACTTTGTTATTTGATGTGTCATATATACTTTTATTCAATCGCTGTCTTTGAGAATATGCTGATTTTATAACGTGTCTTTGAATATATAAAATTCACCCGTACTTAACAACACTCAGATTGAATGTGTAAATTTCACGAAAGAGAAGCAACCATCTGGTTTTCAGTTTGAATAATAGAGCACAAAATCAATAATGATGCACGTCGAATAACTATAATTCCATGACGATATGCTGTCCTCATTTCATAAATATCCATTTGATATTTCAACGAATTTAGCTACCTGTCTCCATATGCTATAGAAATTATCAGGAAAAATAGAATTGTGATTATTTCGTGATCTAATCGATGTTTAAATAGAAAAATATTATCATATTAACATTGCGCTGTGTTTAATCCATCCCCAGAAAGAACCAAATAATGCCGCAAAAATCAAAATTTGCTAAGTGTTGGAATGGGTAAAACTCTATAGTCGAGGGAGTATCTCGAAGTAAAAGTAAGCACGTCATGGGATCTCCAATGCCTGCTTCATATTTGGATATACGTACATGGCAATTGAACAACTCAACTTTGACAAACAAAATGACTTCGGCTTCCAAATTGTGAACTTCCTATATCTATGTGTAGCAATCTTCGATTATTACCTATATTATGTTTTATGTCTCTCAACTGATTGCGTATGCGGGAACATGTGTTGCGTATGATCTATTCTTAGATGGAAGAAGGATAATGATAAATACGTTGGTGATACGTGTCTCAACGGTCTCAATTATAGTCAGCAATTACAGTCAGCATTTCGCAAATTATGTGGACGTTATAATGTTGTAATTTGAAAATACCACCTGTCATTAGATTAAATAATGTCTGCTGTGTCTCATACTAACAGGGCTGACAGAATATATTCTAAGAAAAATCTATGAATTTTAGTACAGAGAGAGAAAGAGAGAGAGAGAGAGAGAGAGAGAGAGAGAGAGAGAGAGAGAGAGAGAGAGAGAGAGAGAGAGAGAGAGAGAGAGAGAAAGAGAGAGAGAGAGAGAGAGAGAGAGAATCTACTATATCCCGAGTTCTTAGATTGGATGTAGATTGAATGACCATTGTTATATATACTTACGGTTTTCTCGGTTTTCATCGATCTGTTCATAAAAGAAAAAACAGATTACAAGGCATGCAGTGCCAAACTATGATACTGTGGAATATTGTTTAGATGTATGCTCATTCTTGAATCATGGTTTATTATAGTCTTCGGTATGTTCTCCGTGACAGAGTGGTTAGGGTATCGCGATCAAAATCACATGGCCTCTCACCTCTATCGGCGCGGGTTCGAATCCCGCTCGCACCGCCATGTGAGAAAGTTTCCCAGTTTACTTTCAAAAGGTCGGTGATCTCTTCCCAGGTACATTGTATCTGGGTTCTCTCTTCCACCAATAAAAACTTGGCGCCACCATATAACTGACATTTTTTTGAGTGTGGCGGAAAACATCAATCAATCAATGAATCAATCGGTATGTTCTTTCATTCTTTTAGGTAAAATGTTTATTTAAATTCAGCAATGAACTAAAACAATGTATGTGGCATGATATAAGATAAGTAGTACATTTACCGTTTCCAAATATTTGCAACCAGGTTGTGTTTCTGTGTGATTTCCTAGTTTCATCCATTCACAGCAAACACGACACTTAAAGAGTTCTGGATTCAATTCACACACCTCGACTCCGATACAGCGTTGATCCTCATAACAAAAGTTAATACATTTATGCATAGCATTTACAAAAGATGTTCCATTGGCCGAGAAAATGGTTTGGTAGCCGTCAACAGAGAGTTTTCCGTTAAACTTTAAATGGAATTTCTTTGGAGAACATTGTTGACTTATAGCTTGTTGAATTGCAAAGACAAGACCAGCACATTTTAATATCATCGTTGTTTTGTGCATTTTTAGCACAATTCACCTACTGACGGAGTGAAAGATTTGGCGACTGCGTCAGTGCCGTCCTAGGAAATTAAATAACTTATTTTGTCGTATTTAATTTCGCATCCAGAATATATTGATTTTTGTATATGCTAGATGATAATTTTAATAATTAAAAAAAAATTGAAGAAAAGAAATTAAATATCCCTCGAACATCAAGTAACTTTATAATGTAAATGAGACTTGGCGATTCCTAGTATGCATTAGAATATAAATGGATGCCATATTTGGCAGCTAACCAATTGACGTTTTTCGTAGAACGTTGTTTATTTTTTTTCCTGTTCATCAGTAAGATGACGTGTACTCGATATTAGCCGTATGATAGATACATTCCTGTAAAAGCTAGAAGTAGTGAGGGGACTGAATATCAAAATATGAATATATAAAAAATCTAGGATATCTACTATTTTTGTGAGAGTAAATATCATTTCAGTACGGTTGGACCTGGACAATTAACTGTTGAAAAGAAATACGTAACGTACCGCTGTACATTTCAGCAGCGTTTACTGAAAGACAGAAGGGGATAGTCAGGGCTATATAAGAAACGTTCATGGATCATTAATGGCTCCAATCCCCTAATATAACATATTGTAAAACTATCAGATACAGTAATAAAACCTCATAAACCACCACACATGTGTATCATGCGTTTACAATCACACAACACAAATATATTGACGTGTATTGCGTACGTGTACTATACACTGTACTAAATATGCGTCACTTGCTATATCTATATCATATGTTACTGGAAAGAAAATATATATGGTATGGCGTGTATATGAATCTATTGATGGTAATAGTTTCATTTGGTGCCGATGATTGGTAAAAGAATTAAAACACAATTTAACCAAATGTGAGGAGAAAGCATTAAAATCATCAAAAACAGATGAACCTATCATCATCAAATAAACAGATAAAGGCGGACATATTCTGATTATTTAGAAAGTTGTTTTCATGGGTTACATAAAAGTCACAAGTGTGACGACCGCCGCGCTTGGCGAAAGGCCGGGGTTTAAATCCCGACCGCGACAAACCTAAGTCGTTAAAAATGGTAGTGACTGTTCCATCGCCAAACGCTCGGCATCAGGTGTGAATGGCACTGGTCATCGGAGATGGCCTTAAAAACGGATATCCCGTGTCACAGTAGGTGTGGCACGCTAAAGAACCCCCACTGTTCAATTGTCGTAAGCGTCGAGCAAAGGCCTTTTACCGTCTTAGTGACGTCTCCATAGGAGTGAAAAATTTCCAAGAGGAGCGTTGAATAATAAACAATAAAGGTGTAGTTAAACAAGATACAATCACAAGTGTTACATAATCCACGAAGCTGTAAAAAGCATAAATCTGAATATATTTACCGGATCAAGTATATTCAAGCGCTAAACTAGTCACCTTAGAAGTCGTAAAATGATGCGCAAATGAAAGGTGAAGATAACGAACATAATTTCTATACGGAATCCAGAATAATGAGTTGGGTAACACGGATCCCTGGATATGCCAGTGACGGCATCAGGTGCCTAGGACTAGTAAGCATCCCCTGCAGACCGGTCAAACCCACTGTGAGCCCTATATATTGAACAGGTAAATGGATTAATCTGTAGTCAAAATCAATGAGACAAGAACGGCCCGACAATCGACATGAAACACATCAGACAGCATCTGACCCAATGAAAGATTGTATTGATAAACTACAATAAAACTCGAATATAGCGAACACGGATATAGCGAAGTTACGGCTATAGCGAAGTGAAAACGATTTCCCCGGCAAATTCTTTACATATTCTATATAAAAATCTGCGTCTATAACGAACACGGATATAGCGAATTTACGGATATAACGAAGTAAATTCCTATTCCCCTTGAATTAAAAATGAACGTAAAAATCACCTTTTGTAACGAATTTATTTTTTTCATTTTAAACTCTTTGTGATTTTTAACAATCATTTTCCATGGACATCAAGGATCCACACTTATTACAAAATTTATGTTTGTATTTTTTCAAAAAAAAGGTTGTTAACGCAAAACAATACTTACACATACGTTTAGGAAATATATTGTCGATATTCTTTACTATTCTCGTTAATTAAATTTGAAGTTTGATTGCATTTATTTTATCGTACACTCCTTTATTTGTGTAAAGCAACAAGTAAATGTCAATTGCAATAGACTGTACATGTATGTATTGTTCAAACTTTTGTTGACATTTCTCTCTCAACATGTTCTTGCACGACTTAATAATCCATCAAGATAAATTATCATATATAAACCAACGTGTATATTTCTTGTATAAAAATATTTCTTATCGAAAATATATAGGCTTAATTTCTTTTAAAGACAGTACAAACGCAAGTATATCGATTGCTGCTTTCTTAGAGAACTGATACATGTAGAACAAATCAGTTTTATAACGAATTCGTTATATTTGAATTATGAATTCGCTATAAACGTATAGCGAATTATGCTTATAGCGAATTTTTATAGAGGGTCCCCAGAAATTCGCTATATCAGAGTTTTACTGTAGATCGTTATGACAACCATAGACTTTGCAAAATGCTGATTTCATACGAGACAGTTGGAACCCCTGCACCATCAACGTCTTTGGCAGTAGCTTGCCTTGATTTAAAAACTGACATACGCAGAACAGGGTGTTGCGTATCGAATCAGTTGAGATATGTAAACACCATATGCAGGTAATAATGGAATATTGCTACATAAATATGAGAAGATGACGGTGAAGATGCTAAAATCATCCCATTCGCCATAAAGTTGTGTTGTTAATATTTTTCAATAAAATATCAAAGTATGATATGACCTTAAAACGGAGGTCCCCTGTCGCTGCAGGCGTCATTGTATTAAGAAAGTTTTATTGCTATATCCCTAAGCATGTGTCTAAATTTGTTGTACTTTACCTGTCATCCCATCTGCCATAACGTTGATCTAAGAACGAATCAAGGATTCGATGCATTATATTTCTGCAATGAAAAATACAGAAAGAAAATTGACCAACGCTTTACTAAAGCGTTTTGATATGAAATGTTCATGTGTTAACTGATCTGTTTTGATATTTCTATGAAGCATAATTTATTCAAAACATTCTACGTAATAGGAAAAATTGTCTTGCTTTGGCCGTGCACTCGAAACTAAGATATATTGACGACGTTTTATCTATCAAAAATAGTCATTTTCATTCATATGTCTATTCGGTATATCCCTGTAAACTCGAAATAAAAGACACCATAGAATCGTCCATTTCTGCTTTATACTTGAATGTTTTAATGAAAATAGATATTAACGGCAAACTAACAATTCACCGTTATGACAAACAGACTAATTTCAGTTTATCCTCCGTTAACTTTCCATATTTAAATAACAATATTCCATATCATCATATACATTTGGTGTTTGTACACCTCAACTGATTTGATACGCAAAAGCTTATTCAATGAAAGGTGAATATAACTAACAGTGATCAGTCTTATAACTGTTATAAGTAATACAAAATAGAGAGTTGAGCAAACACGGACCCCTGGGTATACCAGAGGTGAGATCAGGTGCCTAGGAGGAGTAAACATCCCCTGCAGATCGGTCACACCCGCTGTGAGCCCCATATTTTAATTAGGTAAACGGTATTATCCATAGTCAAAAGCAATGTGCCAAGAAGGGCCTAACAATCGGTATGAAACACATCAGACAGCATTTGATCCAATGCTAGGTTGTATCATTATAACGACTATAGAGTTTGCGAAATGTTGACTTTAAACGGGACTGTTGCAATCATTGCATTATCAACTTGTTTGTCAGTAGGTTACATGGTCATTTTTTTTTATCTTCGGGGCAGGTAATGACAAACAAGTTGATGTTACAATTCTATTGTCGTTAATACGATGAAAGTGAAAATAACGAACAGTGATCAATCTCATAACTCCTATACTCCTAAAATAAAAAGTTATCCGTAGTCAAAATCAGTGTGCCAAGAACGACTTAACAGTTGGTATGACAGCATTTGACCCAATGATAAGTTGTATTAATGAACTAGATCGTTATAAAGACCATAACATTTGCGATATGCTGGCTTCAATCGAGACTGTTGAAACCCCTGTACCATCAACTTTTTTGTCAGTAACTTGCCTCGATTTAAAAACTGACGATACGATCTAGTTTGTCAATAAATCGTATCCTTAGGTAAAATGCTTTCTGATGTGTTTCCTGACAATTGTTAGGCCGTTCTTAGCACACTGATTTTGATTACGGTTGACTCCGTATACCTGATCAAAATATAGGGCTGATGATAGATGTGACCGGTGAACAGGGGATGGTTACTCCTCCATTGCAGTTGATTCTGCCCCTGGTGTGTCCAAGAGTCCGTGTTTCCCCCACTCTCTAATTTTCATTATTTATTGGATTGGTCACTGTTCAGCATCTTCTCTTTTACTTCCCCACGATTCATTCCGTGATGCAATCATTTGCATTTAGGAACATTTTTAATTCCTTTTGCTGAAATCCTAATAAGTTGCTATGTGATGAGATTGATCACTGTTCGTTATCTTCACCTTTCATGTTAATGTCTATACCCCAATTGTGATCCCGCTCTGACCCATCTGACGTCACTTTATGAACAAACGTTAACCTTCACTAAACGTGGCTATCTTCATATAAATTTGACATACACGTATTTACTAGTTTTTCAATGTTGTGGTTCTTCGGATTCCCCATTAGCCTGGGTGTGTTTGCTTTTATCAATAAACTTGTATAACACGATGATATATGAATATCAATTTGGCTCAAGGGGAGTAATCATCCCCTGTCGACCAGTCACACCCACAATGAGACCTATGTCTTGAGCGTACAAACGGAGTAATCCGTTGTCAAAATAAGTATAGAAAGAACGGTTTAATATCTGGTTTGAAACACATCAGACAGTACATGTATTCGGTAGCATAGATTTGCTACCATTAACATATATTTCTAAATACCTTTAGAGGATGCCTATATAAAAACACAGTAATTAAAACTTTTAAAGATTTATTATCTTATGCAAACAAGGCCCTTAGTTAGCACGTCCACTTCAATTTTGTTCACAAATAAAGAAATTCTTGTTTGCACAGTGGTTATCATTCCATTTGCCCACACCCGCCCATTCAACGCAGTCTTCGTTCTTATTCCAATCGTTAGGCTCCCCTTTATTCCAGTTGGTATATTTAATCACTTTGGCATTGGAGAGTTTTAGAAACTTTCCCTCATCCGAGATGTCCGAAGCGCCAATCCAGACCCGAGACATATCTATAAGATAAGATATGAGTTTTGCTTGATCAATAACTATTGAAATGTAACGTTACGCTCTTTTAATTCCTTTTCAACATAAACTATGTTGGAAGTTTCGAATTCCTTTATTACCGATATATTGACTCATTCCAAGGGAAAAGTGGGTTACGATATAATGTATACATTGTGTACCCACCATACGTCATAAAATGCGAAAGAGTTCGACAAAGGGAAATAATTTTGGTGTAACTCGGAACTTGCGTATTCCATCACTGCTGAAAACCTGGAAATCTACAAAATAATGTTTTAAAAGCTTTGTTGTTCCTTCTTCTCTTGAATGTAATCCTTTAATAAAAACATTAGAAAGTTTTAATGATATGCGCATCTGGTGCATCAAAATTGTATAAGTCTTACATTATGACCCCTGGGTCGAGGCCTCTGCTGGTGGACTGTTAGTCCCCGAGGGTCTCTACAGCCCAGTAGCTAAGTACCACGTTATTAGCTTGAAAATACGGATGTATATTTAATTGCTGTGATAACATTTAGAAATTCATTTCAAAATTAAGGATTATCTCCCTCATGCATAGATCTTATCCTTAGACGAATTTGACTCCACTTTTTTTTGGCACACTGTTCTTCCCAATAATAGTTCTAAAACTTCATTGTTATTTCGGATTTCAAACATTTCGGTTGAGCATCACTGAAGAGACATTATTTGTCGAAATGCGCATCTGGTGCATCAAAATTGGCACCGTATAAGTTTTACACGTGTCAATTGAAAGCCCTGGGAGTATTATAAAGTTTTAATGATATCTCCATATAAGTATAAATGCTGAATCACAAAAGTCGGGCGTATAAACACCCTTGAGCACGGCGTTTGCATCACCATTTAAGGTGCAGAATGAAAACACAGCTTCATTGCCCATTCCCGTATCAGACAACGGAAATGTACATCATCCGATACATAAAGAAGTTGATCGTCTAATCAATGAAAGGTGAACATAACGAACAGTGATCAATCTTATAACTCCTATCAGCAATACAAACTAGATAGTTGGGCAAACACGGACCGCTAGACACACCAGAGGTGGGATCAGGTGCCTAGGTGGAGTAAGCATCCCCTGTCGACCGGTCGCAACCGCCGCGAGCCCTATATCCTGATCAGGTGAATGGAGTTATGGAGTTATCTGTAGTCAAAATCAGAGTCCGAAGAACGGTCCAACAATCGGTATTAAACACGTCAGACAGCATTTGACCCAATGATAGGTTGTATTGACGAACTAGATCGGTATAACGACCATAAAATTTGCAATATAATGTCAACCTGACACAAAAATTTAATTCAAAATGCGGGCTTTTCAACAACTCTTCATTCAGTAATTGTATTTTCAATTTTTCGAAATGGACAAGCACCAACTCACTACCTTACAGTGTTTATGCCTACGCTGTTTACCGTTAAACAAATTTAAAAGATACGATGTGTTTAAGGATCAGATCGCACAACTTGATGAGTATAATATCTAATTGAAAGTCAATTCAAAAATTGGTTCATTAATTTTTTCACCATTGCGCACTCCTTTTTTTTTTTACGATATGACATCATATGTGCTGTTCTGTTAATCGGTTCATACCAAAAGGATTCGGTGGGAATTTTAAAAGCATACATTGAAAAATGTTTCAAAATGTAAACATACGCAATGAATTATTATTCTTTGAAAATATGTAGTATCACAGCTGCAACGGTATGTAAAGAAATTTTCACGATGTCCTAATGCCCTTGATACATTTTGTATGACATGAGACTACATCTTTCAAAAAATGCTTAAATGCAACATAAATATTGCACTATTTTCATGCAAATGCTGCATAATCATCACATGAAACATGACTGAGAGCTAATATACATAATAGAATATTATTATACACCACAGGAGACATACAAACACAGCTAGAGAATGGTGACTCGCATCATTTTCATCGGTCTTTCTCTTTTCAAACATCATGCCAATAGGGGTCTCCATGACAGAGTGGTTAGAGCATCGCACTCAAACTCACACGGCCTCTCACCTCTGCTCGGCGTGGGATCGAATCCCGCTCCCGCCGGTAAGTGAAAAAGTTTCCCAGTTTACTTTCGGAAGGTCGGTGGTCTCTTCCCAGGTAAATTATATCTGGGTTCTCTCTTCCACCAATAAAAACTGGGCGTCACCATATAACTGAAAAATTGTTGAGTGTGGCAAAAACAGCACAACAACAATCATGCCAATATCATGCAATAACTATACGAAAAATCTCACATGCGCATATATCACCAAAGTTTAATTGCATGTTGCAAATATCATGCAGTCTACCTCTTATTTTAATCTGAAGTTCCAGCCAGTTTTCTTCCAGGGGACCCCAACTTGAGCGAGACGACCACCTTCTATGGCATAAGCGCACTTGGTCTGTTTAAGAAAATAGTTTTCATATAATTCATAACACATGTGGCATACCCTCACATTATCTATTACAGGCACTATCATAATTTATTGCAGACTCTATCATAATTTATTACAGACACTTTCATAATTCATACAATTTTCGCTACTTTAAAAATAACTTTAATGCGACATGACATAGATCAAGGAAAGGTAAGACAAACAACCAATTTAATATACGGGCAAATATATAAAGCGTACGCTTCGTATCCGGGAGGTCGTGAGTTCGAGCCCGTTTGTGTCATTGCCACGTCTAACCGATGACGTAAACATACGCAGTGATTGGTCCTTCGTGAAAACCTCGGCATTTAGAAATGAGAGTCATAGGCCTTTTGTATAAAAGGTGAAAATAACGAACGGTGAGCACTCTCATAACTCCTACAAACACAACATAAAAGTTTGGGCAAACACGGAGACCTGGATATACCAGAAGTGGGATCAGGTACCTATGGGGATTAAGCATCCCCTATTGACCATTCACAGCCGCCGTTAGCCTTATATCTTGATTAGATAAACGGAGTTATCCTTTGTCAAAATCAGTGTGCCAAGGACGGCCTAACAGTTGGTATGAAACACGACAGACAGCAATTAACTCAATGATAGGTTGTATTGGGAAACTAGATCGTTATAACAACCATAGAATTTGCGAAATGATAATATTAAATGAGATTGTTGAAACCCCTGCACCACCAATTAGTTTGTTAGTAGCCTGCCTCGATTTCAAAACTGACTATACGCAGAACAAGCTTTTGTGTATCGATTCAGTTCAGATATAAGAATAGCCTATGCAGGTGCTAATAGAATATTGTTGCATAAACATGTGAAGTTGACGATGAAAACTGAACTCATCCCGTTTGTCATAAAGTTGAGTTGTTAATATCTTGTTTCAATAAAATATCTAAGTATCATATGAGATTGAAAATGGAGGTACCCTGTCGAAGCAGGCGTTAATATATTAAGAAATTCTTACTGCTACATCCCTGATTGCTAAGTATGGGTCTGAAGTCGTGGTACTTTACCTAATACTGCTGACGTCTCAGTGGGGCATAAAGCAAACAAAGGAAAGCGCCATAGCAGTCATAAATAAAGCAACATTATGCACTTGCTTATGTCTGCCCAATGACTACAATCTGTTCTAATACATTCGGACACTTTAAAGTTTACGTACATGATGGATCACAACAAAGTGTAACATGGGAAACTTTTACGTCGAACAAATAAGGTATCTGTGAAATTGGTGGTTTCCCCATTGTTGGGATCCGGGTTAGAATATGTACTCAGTACCCCCTTGCTTGTCGTAAGAGGCAACTAAATGGGGCAGTCTATCGGATGAGACCGAAAAAAACGAGGTCCCGTGTTCCAGCAGGTGTGGCACGATAAAGATCCTTCCCTGCTCAAAGGCCGTAAGCGCCGAGCATAGGCCTAAATTTTGCAGCCCTTCACCGGCAATGGTGACGTCTCCATATGAGTGAAAGATTCTCGAGAGGGACATTAAACAATATTCAATCAATCAATCATCCAATCCCATTGTTATTTGACAGTTTCATGAATTCTAGTAATCAAATTGGATGCTTTCTTTGCCCTTCAGTCGATGGAGGCTGTTTTGTTCATTGAAAGCTTAGATGTACATTGCATATAAGGATTACATCTCCGTCATTGAATGCTTCTTGTGTGCATTGTATCAGAAATTGCAATATTAACATTCTTTCTATATCACTTTTAATCGATTTCTTTGATGGATCAACCGGGAAAAATATTTTTAAAAAATGAACAATTTATATGTTGTCTCGATTGTTATTTTATTCTTCCAGACTATCTAAATAAAGACCGCTAATGACGATTCAATAGTATTTCCATACGTCTATTTAGACATGCATTGTCTTCTTTTATGTTGATGGTAAATGTTCCGTGTATACTTACAATTGCGTCTTTGACAGTTGCTTTCTCTTTAGAAAAAAAGTAACAGTGACCACTGAACCCGCTCCATCCTTTGGGACACCCTGTAGAAATACAAAGATAATGCATTTATCGCGTGCAAACAGCAATAAACTGAAAATAAAAGTTATAACATTGACACCATTTTGTAATGTCAAACGACATGTAACTACCACAGCAAATTGATCATACCACAATCTATTATCATAACATCGACTGTCAACATGCTGTTTTATTGTGGTCGATTGCCGCATGCAACACTATCAAATTAGCATCCTTGACCAAATAAAGAAAACTACTCTTTTTAAAGGCAAAATACGTTTTTTCCAATAGAAAAAGTCCGTCTTTGTAACCATCTAGGTTATGTACACGAGCTATTTCGTGAGAATGAATCTACATGTTGTACTGCGCGAAAACTAGAGTATTTTAAGATAAAATCCATTTGATATGCCAAAAGCCTTTAAGAGAGAGATATATGGCCTACTTCGCTCGCCTGGGTAACATTACTTAAACCAAAATGAATTGTGGGACTTCAAAAGTAACCAGCTGTTTTAACACAGGAATAACTATATTCATCAGAAGTATGCTTTAAACATTTCATCATTGGATTGACACTATAAATTATGTCATTATATGATTTGAAAATTCAGAGCTTTCTGGTTGCCTGAGATGCACGAAACTGGAAAAATATAATAGTACATGTATGTTCGTCTTCGAGGTAGGATTTTCCAAAAATCGGACCAAAATGAAATGGAAATTTACAAATTGATACGATTGGTTATCACTTTTTGGACCGCCACGGTGATCTAGAAGTAGAGGGTCCCCCCCCCCCCCCCCCCGCATTCGGAAGCCCGGCCTTGACAAACCTAAGTCGTTAATCAGGTATTGACAGTTACATCCCCAAACGATCGGCATCAGGTGTGAATGTCACAGGTCCTCGGAGATGACTTTAAAAACGGATGCCCCGTGTCACAGTAGATGTGGCACACTAAAGAACCCTCACTGCTCAATGGACGTAAGCGCCGAGCAAAGGTCTAAATTTGAAGCCCTTCTGTGGTCTTCATATGAGTGAACAATTCTCGAGAGAGACATTAAATAAGATACGATTACGATATTACTTTTAGGTCGTCCAATAAAAATTTGCGTCTCTGTTCACTTTCACGGGCCTGGTATAGTTTGATAAAATCTTGTAGCCCGTTTCAATATTTCAAATGATTTAAACACATAGCTAGTCTTGGTCGAAAAAGAATCGTTTAGTAGATTCTACGAGCCAGTTTCGGGAGTGACCAGTCAACAGGGGGTGGTTACTCCTCCTACGTGCCTGATCCCACCTTTGCTGTGTCCAGGGTCCGTGTTTGCCTTACGTTTAGTTTTGTTTTCCTTATAAGAATTACGACATTCATCACTGATCGTCATATTCACTTTCTGATTATTCAGTCGTAAAATAAAACAATTATTGATACCTTTCAGATCAATAAGATGCTTTTGGTTTAAGTTATTGCAAATATTAACTCATATTTACGACGGTATTTTTAAGCAATTGTAAAGCAAGTGAAATGGTAAATGGTGTAGACAGATAACTATACTATGTATACCTTTTGAAAAGAAATAACTATTGTTTTAAAATGTTATACGATATATAGCAGTAGAAAATCGATTACTTGAGAAGTTTATTTTCCCAATGAAAAGAAACACTGAAGACAAAATAGCTCCATAGTCAAATCATTAAATTTCTAATCAACCAGGGAGCATCAGAGGAGTGAGAGAAGGAAACTTAGATTTATACATTCACAAATTGCAGCGAAATTCTTCACAAATGTAAGAGTTTGTGGATATTGAGAAGATATTTAAGGTTGCTCACTACACCAAGAAATAGTTTCTCAAATACTTTTGTCCACAGTCTGTATATTTAAAAACAAAAAATAAAAAACGCGCAAACTAATGAGTATACTCAAACGGTATGTTAACTCCTTCTAATGACGGCTTGTAATGAGTATTTCCTACCTGGAGGTGTAAAGCTATATAACTAGTATTAAACTGGGATGAAAAATAAAAAATAAAATAATATGGAAAGATTAAATAGAATGATAAATCAATACAATCTGGTATTGGAGTATAGAATAACGTGAAAAATAAATAAATAGGGGGGGGGGGGGGGTAAGTAAGGATATGATAAATAATAATGAATAAATATAAAAGAAAGAAATCGGAAATAATAAAATTGATTGCTAATGATGATGCTGTGATAAGAAGTAGACAGCAAAAAGAGAGTAACACAAGAACACTTAGTAATAACTGGGGGAAGCTAGGTCACAGTAATTCTGGTGAAGTCATTGGGTTTGTTCATGTCAGTGAGGCGGAATGACGTCAGGGTATGCATCCAGAATCTATCTTCGCTATTTCTCCCCACACCAGTCCAATGAGTATTATGGACAATAACCACTACTGTTATAATATATATATATATATATATATATATATATATATATATATATATATATATAATTCAATAAAAAAGCAGGAAAATATACAGTTCCAAAATATATCTAAATCACTAGCGCTAGTGATTTAAATATATTTTGGAACTGTATATTTTCCTGCCTTTATTATTGACTTATTTTGACTGTCTTTCTATTTGGATTATATATATATATATATATATATATATGTGTGTGTGTGTGTGTGTGTGTGTGTGTGTGTGTGTGTGTGTGTGTGTGTGTGTGATTCTACCATATTGGGGACCTGCTACAGATACGCAAGTCTTAAAATGGGGGCCTCAAAAAGTTTGGGGACTTGACTTAGGTCCCCAATCTTTTTTATCGTTCAAAACAAATAAATAACATGTCTACTTTCTAGAAAAATAAAAAAAGTAACGAGTCCCACTTTCGGGGTTTCATCAAACACATGATTACACAGATACTGTGTGGATTGAAGTTGCCATCTTCGTTCACGCACCTCTGACGATACACACATGTAATATGCGCATGTGCATGTGTAAATAGAACGGAAGTATAAATGTTTTGAGGCGGGAGTCAACAAACATGACAAAAAGAAGACGCAGAAAGGCTGGGCAGGAAATTCTGGATTCTTTCAATAAGGATTCTTTCTATATCAAAGAAACGCTGGAAAAGGGTATGTTTTGTTACTTGTTTGATGAAATATGATGTGAAGAATCTTATATCTTATTTTATAGTGCAAGTGTGAGGGGGGGGGGGGGGGGAGTCATTGACGATTGCTGCATATTAGAAATTCAATTGAAATGAAAAGACAGACATATTGGTTAATATTTTCCCTTGAAATAGTACACAATGTATACTACGCGGGTAGGTTAAGGATTCCCTTATATAGAATATCACAGTGCACTTTATGCCTTTACTTCTCCGAACTACCAATATATGACGTCATAATGGAAAATGACGTCAAGTCACTGCAAACTTGAGCTGTTATGACGGGGAGAGTGTCAAAAACTGTAGACCTTATTTCAAACTGCCTATAAGATGTCAGAACGCTATTGCAAAATCCACGTGTCTGAATTGTATTTTAATATCTTATATGTGCGAATATTTTAAAATAGTTTGTTTCATTACCCTTGATTGAAATTCAGCGTGTTTAAACTGCTTTCGAAAAATATACTTTTGAAATATACTCTGATCTATACAAGTGGTAAGAGGTAAATTTATGATGTGTTTATAAAAGAGTCTAGCGCAGGCAATTTATAAGGATTCATTTGAGATCTTTTACGGAAATCGTAAGATGGGTTTGTTCTCTATCCGAATCTTGCTCGGGTAAATGTGTGATGGCTTTGCTTAAATACAGATTACCCTCAAATGTGTAGGTAACTGTGTCGGTAAGTTGAACTCTTCATGAAATACGTGTATTTTGTACGCAAGTAATACTACCATTTCCCCCAAGCACAGGATACGGTGAATTCATTTATCAAACAAAAAGTTAAAAATAATTGTTAAATTTGTTGCGCTATTTTAAAGCGATTTATGTGAAACACTTCAAACAATTATAAATGACCGTCAGGTGATCAACGAAGTCATGTGGTATCATAATAGATATGCTAATATATAGCCGAGAGAACCTTCTATATAAATTATCTGTATTTAAGCATATAAATTACAAGTGAAAACCAAAAACCTACCTCGCAATCCAATGTATGTTTTGAACGCATTTCAAACTCCGGGAAGCTGTATTCATTTCACAATATTTTAGAATTCAACTAATAAACGATATGAATGTGCACACATATGTGTCATAGCAATATGAGATTTTGTAAGTATTATAATAAATCAATTTGGTCCCCGTTAATTGGAGATACGGGAAAATAGTACACGTAATGTAGGTTTTTGAAGCCAAACTTGAGATCGGAGTCTATCCCCCCTTTTCTTCTTTAATTCATCTACCTATTACTATATATAGTCCTTCCTCTCACTTATTGTTACGCATGCTTAAAATAGAACATGTCATTTTGACTTGTGTCTAAAATTTGTAGACCTTATCAGGACCTTAGAAAGCAATTTCAGTGGGGTAAGGGGGGGGGGGTCTTTTTCCTGGGGGAAGGGGGGCACTACCAAACAAAAGGACAAGATAGGATCAGACCCCTCTTTGCTCTTTGTTTGTGGTGTTCCTAAGAATGATGCAATAATTCATCATTAGAAACCTGTTGCCATCCCTGTTATGAAATGAATATTGATTTTAAGTTATGGGATATCATATACAAAGATCACATAAGGTCACAAAATATTATGCCAATATCCGATATTTTGTTGTTGTTGATTTTTTGTTCTTTTTTAGGCCGCAAATTTTCATTAATTTTCAGCACATTTTGTTTCAGAAAACACAGAGCTCTAAAATAAGAAAATCCAAAAGGGATTTACTTAAAACATCAACGTACTTCATTGTTACTCAATTGATAACGCACTTGTTTTCTATTGCTTAAGACTAAAATAATTGTAATAAATGTTTTCAGGTTGTTTATACTAGGGATGCTAGTGCTGCAGCAATGCATTCAATGATTTAAAAAGTGATCAAATCACTGATATAAATTATAAATAATATAGCTACAACCATTTTTTTTTTTTTTTATTCTACACAATTAGATTTAAGTCTGTGTTGTGGTTAATTATCGCAAAATTTCGGCGAACGAACTATTAGAATCAATTACTATAAGCATAAAGAAGACAAAATGCATGTAATATTGTATACTTTGAAAACACGAGATATGTCCTTTAATAAATGAATAATATCTCATTGTGGTCTCACTAGCCTAAAGCTGTGTGTTAATATTAATTGTCTGCCATTTCATAAAATTGTATTCTTTGATTATTAACAAAACGCTAATATTTTAACAAACTCTCTCAAACTGGAAAAAAATTCCAAGTTCTGACATATAGAATTCTTTTTCTCATAATTATTCTTGGGACCACACGCTCAGGATGATTATGATAAGCTGCATGATGCATATTACATGGTAATTTTCTCTGGATTTCTTTTTGTGTGGTGGTATCTAACGTAGGTCCAAGTTCCTGTGTAAACCACTGTAAACAGCTGATTGAGGTTACAAGGCATATTATGGGTGTTGAAAATGCGCATCGAGTGTTTGATTTCTTGTCATTCTGCAGTGCTGTAATCTTGTTTATACTCTCTTACATCCGTGCAATTTCTTGTCAATCGCCATAGATGTGTTAGACCATGATAAAAAAAATTATAGATTCTCATCCCCGCCCGCCTCGATTTCCCCCCTATTATTGTAAAATTTCTGATTTTCTTCGTCTTGATTCTGGTCGGGATCGGTATTCACCTCCCCATTCAACTTTCATTTTAATACCCGCGTATTCTCCTTGACAGCTGACAGGCTAGGTGAAGGTATAGGTAATTTCTTGTGAAAGATTGGTGAAGTTATGTAGTAAGAGATATTTACATTTAAATGGACTTTTATTCGGGCATAATAGATAAATCTGCACCCATTAATGAGGTCAGTAAAAATCTGTACAATGGAGGAAATAAAAATTATAAAATAATCATTTAAGACAGAGCAGTAAAAATCTTATATCATGTGAATCAAGGCATATTTTAAAATTCACAGATTAGGTCATGTCTATGTTAGTGTCCATTTTCAGCAATAAGATGCAATTAATGCTGTGCCCATAATACGCCATATTGTATGTATAAATATATTATGAATAACAAATATAAGAATATTTTTCAATGAAAACAATTAATCAGGCATATATGAAATGCCTTGTCCTGGTACAATAAGATAAGATTTATTGAGACCAAATTTAGGCCCTTGAGGGCATGCAAGAAGATAGATGGAACATTCTATCGTTAAAATGATATTGTCCTACGGACCCAGTTTAACAAAAGAATTCGTTTCCATGTAATGACAATGTAACAAGATAAACACGGGCATTACTCGAACTCAGTGAATTCACTATGAACAATCCCGAGAGTTCTTAATGTCAGCATGGTGTGTAAATTCGAAGGGAGAAAAACGTTGAGAAAATGAGCTGAATTTTCGTCTTTATCTGGATTACTTTTTAGGGTAAAATTCATTATTCAGCTATCCCATATTTACACAGTGTTTCAGTTTGTGTTTTTATACTGTTAGATATTCGAATCCACTTCATGTGACTTTATCAATTACACTGTTTACATTAAAACCCTTGTGATGTCACAATTGTTGATATGAAAAGGATATAAATATAATATGAGCTTTATTCACTGTAAAAAGCATGAACATATAATAATAGCAAACGTAGCAAGGCGCAACGTGCCGCTTGCAAAGCTAGCTCAATATAGACAATCGTGTAAGAACAGGAAATTCAAACTGAAATCTATACATTAATTGTCAAGCAAATTCTTGTGTGAAACCTTCCCAGAATTCCTCTGCTACTGTACCAGCAAAGTAATTTACATTTCATAAAATACAATGTAATTGTTTAACTTAATCAAGTTCAAATAAGCACAATTTAAGTCAAATGTAACTAAATTTTGGGGTAGTGTCTTATGTGTGTTTGTAATCACATTATATGATAATTGCTTGCCTTCATGAATGCAATTAAAAAAACAAAATGTACAGGAAAACAAATATGGGAATTAGGGACCCAAACTCTTTAATGAAATTGTGCAATATAAATAATAACCAGCTAAAAATTCTTACCAAAAACCTTCTCCGTTAAATGTTAATTCATAGATGTATTTGAGATTCATTGTCATTGGGATTTTGAAAATTGTTTAAGTATTAAATTTTGATATGCCAGACACTCAGTCATATGATATCTGGTTATATTTAGACTAAATGATCAAATTCTGTATTAGTGGCAAACAGCAGATAATCAGTAAATTAACAAAATACTCTTTTGACTTTTTCTCAAAAGCAAAATACCCATTGATTTGAAAATCAGGGGGTAAATACTCTTTGTGGTAAAAAATTATCTGGAGCTCTGATTTTTATATATATACATATGTAGTATGCGCTACGGTTAATTTGAACCATTAAAATTATGTTGTGACCATGTAATCTCTGCGAATCTTGCTCAGTAGGGAAAGCAGGATTTAATTTGATGCTGTTATAATCGATCATTGTTTGTAAATAGTATCCTCAAAGACAAATATTTATGGTCCAAATATGTTTAAAGTAATTTTTTTCTGACGTAGACCTTATAAAGCTGCTCAATATACATTTTTTGTTGCCATGACAATAACCAATTTAAATTTTATTCAGGATATAAAAAGTGCTATTTTTTGAGTTTTAAAATAACATTTTTCTACCAATTAGGATAATCTTATAGATAATACTCTTTTCAAAAATTCTACCAGCTTTTTACCCCATAAGTTTTGCCTCGTGTAGTTTTTATACCACTAGTATTCCCTTTTGTACAAAGATTCCGAAAATGTAAAACATCACAAAAATAAGCCCATCTGGTCAAAAAACGACACGGACGATTTTTTTTAAAAAGTCAATTTTTAAAAGATAAATTCCTACTGAACATACTAATATGCAACATGACTTTGTTCGCCACATATCAAAATGTCATAAACCTTGCCTTAAGCAGGTCAAAAACTTGAACTTTTACATCCTAATTTATGTCTATTTGATATCAACTTCACAAGTTTCATGTCCAATAAACTAATCCTATCGGTCTTCTACTGGGGTGAAATTCATAAGGTAGTCAATCAATATTATGTATACAAGTAGGGTTTCCTCATAGAATTAAAGTTCTTTTAGTGAAAAAAATTGCATACAAGTTATATGTAGGTAGCTGGTGTTTGGAATGCGACACCTTGAACATCAGCTTTTGAACCATACGTACAATACAAAAGCTAATGATTCTTAGAATTATTGAAATTTATCTTTAAAAAAAACAAAACAAGAAAAGTCTTATTTTTATTGTACATTATTAAAAAAGATTTTCAAAATTTTATATGAAATCTTCATGATTACATAGGAATGTCAGACTATGTCTAAAACTGTTGATCTCGTCACAAGTTTGCTACTTTCGGTTACTCAGGGCAAAGACAGGTTTGAAAACCATATTTTTATTTGTAGTATTTGTGCAAAATAATCTGCAATATTTTTTCCAAGTTGCATCCTGTTTTCAAATCATTTCAAATACAAATGTATTTATAATTTACATGTAGTTCATACAACATGTACAAGTGAATTGTAGCTCCAGAAATCTTGCCTTTATGATATTATTTAGCAGCATCAACATTTTCCAGTGACAAAATCATAGTCATGCAAGCTAGGCTGAATTTTATGGTGCAATTTTTTTTCCATTAAGGGTTGATGCTTCACAGGAAGACGGTTCGTTTGGACGCCTGTTAAACGATGATCATCTTCATCCAAATTGTAAGCCAAAAGTCATTGAGATAGATGAGAAGCCAGTTATTTGCTTTTACTCTTTAAAACCAATACCTCCAGATACAGAACTGTTGTATGATTATGGGCCTGGTAACATGTATCCTTGGAGAAGAAAGGTAATGAAGCCATATTTGCATGCTTTTTTTTTTTTTTTGTGTGTGTATGTGTGATTTGAGGTGGATGAATATACACATGTAAATATTCAATCTCATCGTCGGTCCATTCATTCCTACTCGCTCGTTCTAATGAATAAATATTTTAAAATATCGTCCAATCAAAGTAATCGTTATAGTAATGGAACTCTTCTGTTTTTAAAGGTAGCACTAACTTAACTTTGCTACCACAGCAATTCTATACCGAAATTGGGGTGAAAGCGTCTTTTTGATTGGACAAATCGCTTAGGGTTTTCTATGAGCGCCCGATCAAATTGCCTCATTAATTATTCATGAGAACGAGCGAGTAGGAATGAATGGACCCACGGGTGATGGAGAGAGGAACGAAGCGTAATCAACCGTGGGTTTCCGACAATGATTCAATCTAATTTCAGCTCATTTGCAATGCTATATTTCATGTTAGCTGAATCAAAAATAAGATATCGATTGCATGACTCTTTTATCTGTAGACGTCCAAAAGAAGTGCAAAAAATACAAATCCATGGAAAGGTCTTATTTTTGTGCATTATGTTCTTGTTTTGTTGAAACTTATCACCAGAATTGTTTATTGAACTTAACACTCAGAGAAAAGCAAATTTGTAATTTATCTATCTTCAATATGCTAACTTAAGACTATGGTTACCACCCGAGTACAACAGTTTTGAAGCAATTTACTGAATTTCATCTTAGGGTTCATCTTTTTCTAACTTATATGAAACTTGAATGAATACATAAGCTCAGAAGTTGTGAAATGGTCAATGTACAGTGTTCATACATACAGCAAATTTGCTGGACCTATAACGAAAAGTGTATATATTTGTTTATGGTTACCCAAACAAACCCTAATTTAATAGCTTTCTTTAGAATATATGTTATGCTGGTATGAAATTTTCACTGTTTTACTACTGCTGCAAATCACTTCTTTTTCTTTAGAGTTTTATTTTTATGTAATGACTTGAGACTGTCTGCTTACATATATTTTTAATGTTAAGGATTATTTTCAACAATATACAGATTTCTATAAAACTTTTGTCTTGCTAATAAATACCATATGACTTTCTTTCAAAAATAAGGTGTCAAAAAAAATTGGTGCTCTACAGTGTGTCAGAACTGTTGGTTTGATGGACAATCTATTGTTTACTACCTTGTGTTAAACAAAAAGTGGGTTTCACATAGTTTTTCTACTTTAGACTAAAATAGATTGGGAATTTCCCGTACTAAGAAAGGAGAAAATGTACATGTATGTCAGGACCAGGTATCGAACTGAGACTCCTGCATCGCTAGTGCAGGTGCTCTACCAACTGACCTATCCAGGCAAATATACATGGTCCAAACCATTACATTCCAAAGTGATGTAATTGGTTCATTCTTGTCATCCAATGAAATACCTCATTTCTTGCTACGTTAGGCTATGACTTTAGCATATGTAAACAAACTTGCTGAAATGGCAAATTTTGCTAACTCAAATGGGAAAAATACATGCAAATTAAGTTTTTAATTACTCTATCATGGACTAATATTGTGTTTAGAATGCTTGAATTAATCTTTATGAATTATGTAATAGAATGCAGATTGCAAATTATTCTATTTTATATCAAATGGTGGATTGGTCGAACTACACAAAAGTACCCTGAAATTAGTGTTCAGTGTAGAGAGGGTCATTAAACATGTTAAAGCAAAGTGATTTTCATTCCGTTTCGTTGTAAACCATGTTGACAAATTACGTTTATGAGAGCAAAATGGTCAGTCCTTGGTATTTTGCTATAGGGATGTTTTACTGTACATGTATTTATTCACCCTGTGGAAGTTTGATATGTATACTTTCTATACTTACAGTGTTTTAATGTAGAATTATGACCACAGCATTTCTTTTATCTTGGCAGTACTAACTGTAAAAATTAATATTATTATACCCCCCCCCCCCCCGCAACAAGTTGTGGGGGGGGGGTATACTGGAATCAGGTTGTCCGTCTGTCTGTAGACGCAATGGTTTCCGGGCTCTAAAGCATTATCCTTTCCACCTACCGTCACCATATCATATATATGGACTACCCATGGGATGAAGATGTTCCCTATCGATTTTGGGGTCAAAGGTCAAGCGCATTGGACATCGAAGTAGCAATATGGTTTCCGGGCTCTAAAGCGTTATCCTTTCCACCTACAGTCACCATATCGTATATATGGACTACCCATGGGATGAAGATGTTCCCTATCGATTTTGGGGTCAAAAGGTCAAAGGTCAAGCGCACTGGACATCGAAGTAGCAATATGGTTTCCGGGCTCTAAAGCGTTATCCTTTCCACCTACAGTCACCATATCATACATATGGACTACCCATGGGATGAAGATGTTCCCTATCGATTTTGTGGTCAAAAGGTCAAAGGTCACACGCACTGGACATCGAAGTAGCAATATGGATCGGTTTGTCATGCCATTTCTTTTTTACACTCAGAAAAGAGGTAGTTTATACCTATTACCAACACCTTTTGGGAGATTGGGGTAAGCGGGGAGTATTCTTAGTGAGCATTGCTCACAGTACCTCTTGTTTTTCATTACTAATGCCATCAAATCAGGGATCCAAGGCATATGATAATTGTGCAAACTTAAAACAAAAAGGTGGAGGCTCATACCTCACATTACAAAGGTTTTGACCTATGAATATGTGTGCCTATCATAAAATGGCACTTTCTATTCTGGTTTAAATATTTGTGTTTTTAAATTTAAGTTGCAATTTTTTCCAGAGGAAGTAAAGGATAGTGATGCCAGTTCTTGTGTGGATGATGAGGATCAGAGTGAGGAGGAAATAGATGACAGTCAAGACAACCAGAATTTCCAAACTGTGACTCCAGGTACTGTATACACACTGCATGAAACAATTTTGAGCATCAAGTTTTTTTTACTTGGTATTGTAAGCATAAGCCCAACATGGACTACATACATGGAAATGTGTAGTTCTCAAGACTTGAAATGGAGTTTGTGAATGGCAATCAGGATGATTATACTCAAGAATAGAGCAAGGTTTAGTTCAGGACACAAGTTATTTGCATTGAGTGAACTTTGCCAGTATGAAAGACATTGTACGTCACACAAAAGTCTTCTGAATGGAGATGGGGTAGCTGAGATTAAATTCCTAGTAGAACAAAGTATATAACTTTGTGCATAGTTAACCACTCAAGTACACAGACTATTCAATTAATGAAAGTATTTATTACCAGTACAGATAAATATGTAAACAATCACTCTCCTAAATTGCATTCATATGATAAAAATCACTTCACTCTTCTCAAAATATTTAGCCAGTCATGATGTACCACTTTCTGGGCAATTTGCAATATCTATACACATACCATACTACCAACCAAAATTATAGTCTGAAAACTTGATTTTAGGGAAGAGGGAGGCGGTATCTGATAGTGGATGCTCCAGAGAAATGGATGAGTCTTCATCCAAGCGACAGAAGTTGCAGAAAAAGCCATGGACTTCATCTGAAATGAACTCCATTCACAAACATTTTTCACACTTTATTACCATGTTGAAGGTACCTGGGAAAAATTATGTAACAAATGTTTTGAAAAAAGATAAAAACCTTTCAAAAAGAACTTGGAGAAATGTAAGAGACCAAGTCTACAATCTAATTAAAAAACAGAGAAAATGTTGATTTTGATACTACTTTGATTGTTCACTAGAATTGATGGTATCTGCATGAAAAATGATATTTTTGTTTACAGTTCTTACAATTTACATAAATTGTACATAAAAGAATTTGTTGAATCATTATCAAAATAGATTTTGACAAATTTCAGCTTTTTAGCTCATATGAGCCAAAGGCTCAAGTGAGCCTTTCTGATCAAAATTTGTCTGTTGTCTGTCGTTGTTGTGACCGGAAGGTGGGATGTTCGAATCCCTGCTGCGACTTGACCTGAGTCAATAAGAAATAGGTAGCAACTGTTCCATGGCCAAGCGCTCAACACATTGAAATAATAGTTTCATGTCTTTCAGATGAGACCTTAAAACTGAGGTTCCGTGTCATGGCAGGTGTTGGCATGATGAAGATCCCTCACTGCTTGATGGCCCTAAGTTCCGAGTAAAGGTCTAAATTTGAAGCCCTTCGCTGGTATATGGTGAGGTCTCTATATGACTGAAAATCTCAAACGGGATGTAAAACAACATACAATCAATCTATCAATCAGTCATTGTCAACTTTTTACAATATCATCTTCTTCTCCAGAACCACTGGGCCAGCTTCAACCAGACTTGGCACAAATTAGGAATTCAAGTTTGTGCAAATGAAGGGCCACACCGTCTTTCAAGGGAAAATAATTAAGAAAAAGTAAAATTGGGTGTTGTCATTCAAAAATCTTCTTCTCAAGAACCTTTGGGTCAGTAAAGATGAAACTTAAATGAAAGCTTTCTGACAAAGTGTAAATTCAATTTATTCAAATCATGACCCCGGGGTATTGGTGGAGCCATTATGGGCAATCAAAGTTTTACATAGGAATACATAGGAAAAATCTTTAAGAACAGCAGAGTCATAATCAGTCACATTTATATGGAAGCATCGTCAGGTAGTGTAGATTCAAGTTTGTTCAAATCATGACCCCTGGGAGTAGGGTGGGGCCATTATGAACAATCAATACCTAGGAATACATAGAAAAAATCCTTAAAATCTATTTCTCAAGAACAGCGTAGCCATGATAATTCATTTTATATGGAGGTATCCTCAGGTAGTGTAGACTCAAGTTTGGTCCAATTATGGCCCTGAGGTAGGGTGGGACAACTATGGGCGGTCAAATTTTTTACACAGGAATACATAGCAAAATTCTTTAAAACTATTTTCCCCATGAATAAAAAAGTAATGATTAGTCATATTTATATAGAAGCATCCTATGGTAAGCATAGATTCAAGTTTGCTCTAGTCATGAATCATCCCCCCACCCCCACCCCCCCCCACCCCCACTACCTCCTGGGCTACAATGAGTAATCAAATAAAAGTTTTTCATAGGACTATGTAGGGAAAAAAATCTTCTGATTAAAAACAAGAATGGTCATAATTACTCAGGTGAGCATTGTGGCCCATGGGCACATTGTTTAATCAAAATGCAGAGAATATGTTAATTTGCATATTACATGTACATGTAATATTGATCAGTTGGTCATGTGATATAATTTTATATCTGAAATGAAATGATGATAATTGTATGAATGATGATGAGTTTAAAGTCAGATTCTTTAACACATGTATTTTCAAGAAAAAATTTGTCAGGAGGTATTTTGGAAATTTACTTTTTATAGTATTGTAATAAATGTTTGTTTTCATGCTATGTTGAAGTTCGAGTATCTACAAACACAACTGACTTGAATGAACATCAGAAGTATTAGATAATGTATTTACAACTGAAACTGTAATAGAATTTTATCAATTGAATTTGTGAAATTAATTTGATAATAAATTTTGATTTTTTATCTAAATTTAAACATTTTGTTGCTTAGTAGATCAGACAACATTTAAATCATAAGATTTAAACATGATACCCATAGGCCATTTTACTTAAACTGTTTGTATTGACTGAATGGTTCAGTACTTTTTTGTCAGTCAATAACTTAATACCTCAGTATGTGAGCAGGTCAGGGAGAATGGTGTCTGGTGTGAATAAGGGACATGCAGTCAATTTGTAGCTCATGGATCTAAAAGAGGAATAAATATGATATACGCTCTGTATTTGAGTCATAGTTAGCACTGTCCCAGGGTGAAGTTTTTGCAGCAGATCTATCACTATGTAAATACATACTTTGCATAGAAGGAACTCGCATGATTGAACAGTGCTTCACAAGCCTTGCATGACGTGTGTAGCAAACATTGAAGGTGTTGTAGGAAGTTTTACTATGATTTGATTTTACATGAAAAAATTCCAAAGTATTACATACTTTTCTTAAAGTAAAAAAGGTGCAATTAAGTTTGATTAAGTCTCCAATTTTAATTAATAACCATATCCTTGTATGAGATCCTCATTTTACTGTACTTTTATCAAGTGCATGTACTGTAATATGTCCTAAATTAAATATAAGTTTATTATTTTCAAGTACCCAAATTTTTCAGTGTAAATAAGGTCCGCGGTTTCTGTTTAAACCATATTATTTAATGTAAGTCCCCAAACTTGTACCCTGTGTATAAGGTCCTCAGTTTCTATATAAACCCTTCTCTTGTTTAAGTCCCCAAACTTTTACCATGTGTATAAGGTCCTCATTTTCTAAATATACCCTTATCTTGTGTAAGTCCTCAATTTCTATTTATACCCTTATCTTGTGTAAGTCCTCAAAATTTTACCGTGTGTATAAGGTCCTCAGTTTCTCTACCCTTGTGTAGGTCCCCAAACTTTTACTTTGTGTATGAAGTCCTCAGTTTCTGTAGGCACCTTTACCATGTTTAAGTCCCCAAACTTTTACCATGTGTATAAGGTCCTCAGTTTCTACATATACCCTTATCTTGGGTAAGTCCTCAATTTCTATTTTTATCTTTATCTTGTGTAAGTCCCCAAACTTTTACCGTGAGTATAAGGTCCTTAGTTTCTATACCCTTATTTTGTGTAAGTCCCCAAACTTTTATCTATGTATAAAGTCCTCAGTTTCTGTAGGTACCCTTACCATATGTAAGTCCCCAAACTTTTACCGTGCGTATAAGGTCCCCCGTTTCTATCCCCCTTCTCTTGTGTAAGTCCCCAAACTTTTACCTTGTGTATAAAGTCCTCAGTTTCTGTAGGTACCCTAATCATGTGTAAGTCCCCAAACTTTTACCTTGTGTATAAAGTCCTCAGTTTCTGTAGGTACCCTTACCATGTGTAAGTCCCCAAACTTTTACCTTGTGTTAAAGGTCCTCAGTTTTCTATATATACCCTTGTCTTGTGTAAGTCTTCAAACTTTCATTGGTTATATATCGTCTTCAGTTTCTATATCTTTATCTTGTGTAATTCCCCTTAAACTTTAACCACGTGTACAAGGTCCAAGTTTCTGAACCTCTTATTTTGTGTAAGTGTACAATGTGTATAAGGTCCTCAGGTTAATGTACGTTTTTCTTATTCAAGTACACAACAATTACGATACCGGGTGCTACAAACGGCCGTAGAAACCCAAGGGGCCGTACCCCATAATCTTACCGATATATACTATACTGGAGAAAAACTTAGCTCCTTGATGCTTGTACCCCCACAACAATAGTGTCAGATTACCTTTTTTTTCTCGTCAAGAAATTTTTGCTTGGTAGTTTCTGAAAATATTTGGTCCCCCCCCCCAAACCCCACCTGCTTCCTACGGGGCTGTCAAATATGTTTTGATAATATATGAAGGTTTTGTTTAATATTCACATGAAATATTTGACTTGAATGCTTATTTATTATGGCTGAGTGAAATCAAGGGAATTTTTTAGCTCACCTCAACGAAGTGGGGAAAAAGATTTTTAAACAGTTTATTTCCAAGTAACTCTCTGCCCTAGATGCATGGATGATACCTCTCGGGTTTAACTGTACCAGTCAAGTGTCAAAATATTTTCTAAATGTATGAGCAGATTAAAGTTCCGGGATTGTGTCTTATTCCCAATATATAATTGTATAGGCCCTACCTGAATCAAACTCAGTTGCATGGATGATGTTTCATGGGATAAAAATACCAGACCATGCTTCTGATTCTGTACGATACCCATAATTTTGTGATGAGTGAAATTGTTAAATATTTGAAGCAGGTCTTATGCCGGAAAAATAGAGCCATACTTAACTATTTTGCATGGATAAGTCTGATTGAAAAAAAAAAACCGTAACAATATCACAATCTTATAATTGTTTAAAGGGAATACGTCAGAAAACAGTGTGTGTATGAATTATTACTATTATAGTATCGCACAATTTGGTACATAATAGAAATTTGGTTTTACTTTTATGTAACCCTTTTTTTAACTGACGACATTTCTAGGAATGCACAGAGTATTCATTTAAAATAAAAACAGGGTTCATTATTCTTCAAACATTCAGTTTTAACTGTCAACTGTTATTTTTTTGTGTCAAAATAAAATCATCGCTGATTCTCAGGAGCTTCCCCAGGAACTTTGACATATAACAGTGCCACTTCTAACACCCCCCCTCCCACCGTTCCAACGCAAATCCCTGCTGGATCCACATTTATAGTCAAATTTTCTGTATACAATCTGACCATTGGCTTGTTAATTTTTCATCATAGTACAGTTTAAACATATATTTGTAGCATAGATTTACGATTTCGTTTTGTGGACATAAAAAAGCTTTGCCCTGAATGAAATCAATCTACAATACACAGAGAAGAAAAAGACCTATTTCGCCATGCACAGACCATGTACCTGTGTACGATGAAGTACAACTAAAAGTGTAGCTGCACTGTATCCATAGTTATGAATATGCAAAATGACCAACTTTTTTTGTTTTTTGTTTGGCTGCTTCTTTTTTTTTTTACTCTCAGTCTGTTTTCGAATCTCAACGTCAAAACCAAATGGAAGCTTCTCGGAGTTTTAAACAGATTCGGCTTTGGCTACCATATACGCATCCAAGTCATGATCAGGATTCTCACCATTTTTGTTTTTGATGTTAAATTCATCGGACCCCTAGCAAAATCTTTTGTCATACCTATAAAAATTATTTCTCAAATAAATCTGGCCTAAAATAGTCTAACATTTCTGATGAAATCGTAATTGTTGAACAGCTCATTGAGCTATTGTACCTCAGTCGATGAGATATTGGAGATCTATGACTTTTTGTCCGACACACTGTAGGCGGGATAAGTTATTATCTAATCAACGATCGCAAACATGGAAACCATCACAAGATATGATAAAATAAAAAGTAAAAAGGTATGACAACACATTGTTTGACTATGTTCTCGGACAAAACGTGTTTTGTCCTTCGAACCAAACTGTTTGCCTTAACAACCCCAAGCAAACAGTTTGGTTCATGGGTCCGACAAACCACATGTTGCCCTAGAACCCAGTCAATAAAATTAATGACATGTATGATTCATAGGTCCATGCTACTCCAAAATTGTAATTCATAAATAGGTCCCCATTTGTCTCTGTGTATGAACGACTGAGGTTAGGTCCTCAATTCTGTTTGCTTATGAGGAATTGGGTCCCCTAATTTTACACTGAAGTCCTCAGATTGGAACTTCCGGGTCCCCATTTTCTAAATTCATGGAAATATCAGTCCAGCTCAAAGACTCACTCTGTTTACTTAAATCAGGATACCTACAGAGTAAAATGAGTTGAACAATGCCAAATATGTCATGAAATCTCTCAGTCTCCATTTTAAGATGTTATGACAGAGTCCCCAGATCGGAGTCGATACACGTATGTGTGTGTGTGTGTGTGTGTGTGTGTGTGTGTGTGTTTACTTCTGTGTGCGTTGAACCACGGTAACCCTTGAGAAGTCTGCGCAATTATCAACAGCATAAACAAAGCAGCGAAAGACATCTTGCTGATTTCGATCTGCAATGGAAAGCGTAAGATGAGAATGTAGAAACAAATAAACTCACACTAGGACATACAGATACATGGGTTGGTACAGGCTGTAAAACTTAAACATACAAATACATGGATTTGCACAGGCTGAAGTACAGTTGGGCAATTTATATATCAATGCCTAGGAAGAGTAAGGATTCCCTGTCGACCAAATTTATTCAAACGCTCCTGCATAACAATAAATAATCTTCCTGCCGCCTTCAACTCGACATTTAGATATATCGACGACGTTTTATCTATCAGCAATGGTCATTTTCATTCATATGTCAATTCGATATATATCAGTGGACTTGAAATGAAAAAGTAGTCTTCAACATCTGATTCATACTTAGATATTTTATTGAACATAGATAATAACTGTAATTAACACCTCAACTATATGATAAACGGAATGAATTAAGCTTTTCCGTCACCGAGTTCCCATAATTATGTAGCGATATTCCACTATCACCTGCACATAGATTTATGCCTCTTAACTGATTCAAGGTTTTTTCTGTGTATAATCAGTTTTCAAATCGAGACAGGCTTTGGACAACCAAGTTGATGTTACAAGGATTTCGACAGTCTCGTTTAAAGTCAGCATCCCGCAAATGCTATGGTCATTATAAAGTTCGCCAATACAACCTTCCATTGGGTTCAATGCTGTCTGACGTGTTCAATACCAATTGTAAACCAGCTCTTTATACACTTATCCATTTACCTGATCAAGATATAAGGTTCACAGTGGATATGACCTATCGGCAGGGGATGCTTACTCATCCTTGGCACCTGATTCCACCTCTGGTATATCAAGGGGTCCGTGTTTGCTCAACTCCTAATTCTCTATTTCTTATATGAGTTATGAGATTAGTCACAGTTAGACTTTTTATTGTAGACTACTGTATTTTGCGCTGTTGAATTTTACTTTGTGATATATTTCTATGTGCATTTTTATGTACACTTTTGACCTCTATTTTAGATCCTACCCCGGGGTAATCAATGTTGTGAGAAATTATCGCCCAGATGTTATTGTGAAGAGTTTCCATGGTTGTTCCTATATATCTCCATGTAAAACTTTTAACCTTGTGTAGTTCCATCCTACCCGCAATCTTCAGTCTGCACTACCTGGAGATGTTTGCACATTGATATGACTCATCACAGACAAGTTGTTATTTAGAACATGTTTGAATATTTTTCTTATGTATCCCTTACCAAATGTTGTTTCCCTACCCTACTACAGGCGCCATAACTTGAACTTGAGTCTACACTATATCAGAAACTGTTCTGTCCTAGTGGTTCTTAGATATTTAATGACCCCAAACTATTGTACCATTTTCTTTATTATCTCAATTTGGAAGCGTACATTGCTGGAAATTCAAATTCCCTTCAGCCAAGAATACTTTGTGACAAGTTTAGTTGAAATTGGTAAAACGGTTCTGAAGAAGTTGAAAAAAGTAAAAATTGTACGCACAACGTACGATGACGGGTAAAAGAAATATCAATAGGTTCAGGTGACCTAATGATAACAAAAACAGAGAAATGAAAATAGTGTTCTCACAGTGACAACGTCTTAACGTTTTGGCTATATGTATACTTTGAGTGCGTATCTTTATCATTCTTCATCTACGTTGTGAAAAAAACTCACAAGACTCTCATCTAAAGAAATTAGCGTGACAAAAGTACTTACCTTTGCAAATGACTTTGTAGTTTTGCACAAAATGACCTTTTTCTCCCCCTTTTATATAGAAATAATACATAACTGTTTTTAAAACATATTACATAGAATATGAAACAATGAACATAGAATGTTACAAACTGTCAATAGATATTTCACAATACATCGAGTACTGGAAACAAATGAATTCATTCCTGATGCTATTCATAGTAAACACTAGTTATAAGGTACCCCAGTTGTGGGTGTTTTCTAGTTAAATGTGTCACTTTTAGAACAATGAATGCAACTTGTATGCGCTAAAATTACACTGTAAAATATCA
Source organism: Ostrea edulis (assembly GCF_947568905.1). Classification (NCBI taxonomy): domain Eukaryota; kingdom Metazoa; phylum Mollusca; class Bivalvia; order Ostreida; family Ostreidae; genus Ostrea; species Ostrea edulis. The sequence continues at coordinate 71,649,011 of NC_079170.1, forward strand.
TAATTCAAAAGCTATTAGAATGACCAACATGTGGTAATATTGATATTCGTATAACACAACAGGTTAGTCAATAACACAATGGTGAAATTCGGGTACAGCACTCCACTTTTTTTCTCCGTTGTTAAGATGGCTTGCCATTATTTTGATAAACCTTCAATTGATTAATGTGTTCATTGCTTTCGCAAAACCGTAACAAAAGTATCTCAGGAAAGCAAGAAAATAATCTTATTCCCAATGATTGAATTTACTTGAGTAAAAAATCGATACTTTTATTTACTAAAATAAAACATCCCATATTGTAATTCAGTATAATAGAATTTGATGAACTAATTGACCTTTTAAAAAACAAGTTGCCTACTTTTAAAAACATTTTGGATACTGTTGGGAAAGTTTTCTAGTATGTTTGTTCCTGATAACTTGTCTGGCATATGCCTGACCCAATTAGCGATGGGGAAATTGGTTCAAGCATGCACCAGACTAAAGGGTGCTCTCAACGGAATGGGCGATTCAAAGCACTGGCTTCTGCACATACGTAGAATTTTAGTTGCTTAATATGGAAGCGGTGCTCTGTTATTTTTATATTCTATAGTAATACAACCCCGCGTCTCAGTGTGCAGTGTTATATTAATACACTCTAACTTTAAAAAACAAACCCCCAAAACAACAGTTGCAAACACAAACAAATTAATAGATATCAAAACCCTAACACAAATATTTCATTTTATTGGGACATTTGAAATGCCATCGAATCCGAAACCCGATCTCCCTACATGTCTATACGACTGACTGTTCTCTCTCCTTCTATTTCAGATGTACAAACATGGTTCCTTAAATGTGATATTGTGTGTTTAAAGCGAGATCCAATTCACAAGAACTGACTCCCGTTTGGAGTTGTATGGACACCAAAATGACGTTTCGTGTTTTCATGCTTTCAAACAGGCCCTTATTTTCTTAATTGTCCTTGTTTTTGTTTTTTTTTTGGTCAAAGGCCCTTATCTTCCTTATTAAATATTCAATTCCCAATAAAACCGTTACATTTTCATGAAAATATTAATTGTACTTCTTAGCTAATTTGAGCTGAAGGCTCAAATGAGCTTTTTTGTTGTCCGTCGTCTGTCCGTCCGTCTGTCTGCCTGTCCGTCTGTAAACTTTCCACATTTTCTATTTCTTCGTCAGAGACACCGGGCCAATTCCAACTAAACTTGACCAAAAGCATCCTTGGGTGAAGGGTTTTGAAGTTTCTAGGTCGGGTTCATTTAAAAATCTTCTTCTCAAGAACCACTGAGTCAGAGGAGCTGAAATTTACATGAAGGTATCCTTACATAGTGCAAATTCAAGTTTGTTAAAATCATGACCCGATGGTAGGTTGTGGCCATGATAGGGGCTCAAAGTTTTACATGCAAATATATAGAAAAAATATTTTAAAATCTTCTGAACAACCACTGAGCCAGAAAAACTGAGATTTACATGAAAGCTTTCTGACATAGTGCAGATTCAAGTTTGATAAACTCATGACCCCTGGGGTTAGGATGGGGCCATAATAGGGGATCAAAGTTTTACATAACTAGTAAGTAGAAAAAAAATATTTAAAACTTTCTCCTTAAGAACCATTGGGGTAAGGAAGGTTACATTTGCACAAAAGCTTCTTGACATAGTGCAGATTGAAGTTTGTAAAATTCATTGTCCTTAGGGTAAGATGGGGCCATCGTATGGGCTAAAATCATAGGATTTAAGGTATTTCATAACACCAAAATTATATGTCTGTGTAGTTTTGAACATGGGTCATAAAATAGAATTGGCATGTGAATTCAGATAACAGGTAATGAAATGTACCGAGATTCATTTTTACTAAAATGGCAGTCTTCCTGGGGAGTGCTGTACATACATTTTTTGTTAAATTTCATTTTGTTTAAATAGAGAATACTATTCTGCCCTTAACACTAAATACGTTTGTGAGTATCCTAGAGATGCTGCATCCCTAAAATATATAAGAAAAACATTGTCAGGGCTGGAATTCTCGAAAAGAACTTCAGTCTGAAATTTACACAAATTTTGACTGCTCAAATAGATGAAAACTCAAACTTAAGTTTCAGATTTTTTTTACGAGAAATCCAAGCCTGTTCATCTGATTTCCTCTCTGATTAACCAACATGATATTGTACCGGCCTCTGGTTTAAGTGTTTAACCTACATGATATTGTATTGTGAAGCGTTCTATGGTTTGACTCTTTAACTTAAATGCTTTTGTATTGTGTACCATTCTATGATTTGAGTGTTTAATCAATATGTTATTGTATTGTATAGCGTTCTATGATTTGAGTGTATAACTTATATGTTATTGTATTGTGTACCGTTCTATGGTTTGAGTGTTTAACCTATATGTTATTTTATTATATAGCTAATAAATAGTCTATTATAAAATCTGCGTAAAACCTAGAGAATGTTAGCGTTCAATATCCTGAGAATTTATTGAACGCTAACTTTGCATTGCGTAATTCGTATGCGCCCGAAACATTCCGAGTATGAGCGTTCAATATTGACGTTACCGTAACGACGTAAACAAACCCAAGCCAAAATGGCAGACGGCGGACCGAATTTGACAGAGGCGGTATTTGACATCTGAAGATCTTTTCATAGTGATTTGCCGTTAGCTGAGTCGTCTGCATCTGTGGACAGAATCCACATGTTTATAGATGACCAGAAAAAAGAAAACACCGTAAAATCGACCAAAAGGGATATTAAAATTTTTACGGAGTACCTATTCGGACAAGGGGAATTCAGATTGATTGAAAACATTCCACCAAAAGAATTGGACGTTTTATTATCAAATTTTTACATCGATGCACGAAAGAAGGACGGTGATGAATACGAACCAGGATCCTTACAGTCCATTAAGTGTAGTTTAGATAGATATCTCCGTGACCATGACCGGGATTATAGTGTGAGGGATCGAATTTTTTTGTTGTCTAACTGCACTTTGAACGCAAAGAAAGTCTCTCTAAAGAAAGAGGGAAAAGGACAAAAGCCAAATGCTTCACGAGCTGTGACAGGAAAGGAAGAAAACATGATGTGGGAGAAGGGGCAGCTGGGAGAAAAATCACCTCGAGTTCTTCAGTTTTCACTATGGTTCTTTTTTACCAAATGCTTTGGACTACGAGGTCGACACGAACATAGACAACTTTGCTTTGGTGATGTTGAACTTAGAAGTGACCCAGTCACTAGTAGAGAGTACCTTGCATTTAATGAACGTTTGACGAAAACAAGGGATGGTACTGGTAAAGAAAACATGAGGAAAGTCAAACCAAGACTATATGCAACTGAAACAGATCGAGATCCAGTTGAACTCTACAAAACATTCATAAAGCGACGTCCGATGCAGGTAAATTCGCCCAACAATCCATTCTACTTGACATGCATTCCTGCATCCCGAATACCTCCTGGTGCTGACATTTGGTTTTATCCTAAACCAATGGGGGAAAATTACTTAGGAAAACTTATGTCAATGGCTGCTAAGGAATGTGGCATAGAACACAAGACAAACCATAGTGTGCGGAAAACTTGTGTTAAAACACTTAGGAAAGCCGGAGTTGCACGAGATAAAATCAAACATATTACGGGCCACAAAAGTACACACACATTGGAGTCGTATGACGATGGCTTGTCAGACGACGAACAAATTATGATGTCTGATATTCTGACAGGAAAGGATGAAGCTAAGCCATATGCTCTCGGAGCCCAGGGAAAATATTCTTTGGATACAGTTCCTACCACAGTTACAGAGAATGATCCTCAATGCCCTCAATCCACTCACAGTTCTAGTCTCGGAACAGGGACACTTTCGAATTTGTTTGGTAGTGGGACTGTTCTTCACAACTGCACATTCAATATCAATGTCAACATGGCACAAGGATTTCAAAAGTGAGACCAGTTTACAACTGTGATATCTCTATGTGTTATGATTTATTGTCATAAACTGTGATCTCTGCCACATTTGTGACACTGTGATATAACACTTGATGTTTCATTATATTAAGGGATATAATTTAACAATTAAATACTTTAGCTATATAATAAAAGGGTTATTGAACTTATCTTGGTGAATATTGGCACTCGTTGGCTGTGGAATGCACTCGCAAGCTCGTGCATTTTGACAGCCAACTCGTGCCAATATTCACCAATATAAGTTCAATAACCCTATAGTATTGTGTAGCGTTCTCTGCTTTGAGTGTTCATTCTAGATGTTATTGTATTGTGTACCGTTCTATGATTTCAGTGTTTAACCTATATGTTATTGTATTGTGTGGCGTTTTATGGTTCGAGTGTATAACTTATATGTTATTGTTTTGTGTAGTGTTCTATGGTTTGAGTGTTTAACTTATATGTTATACTTGAAGATAACATTATATCTTAATAAAGATATAGAGGAAGGAGAGGTTCTGAATGCATTAATGAATATGTCAAATAAGAACTCACCTCATAGTGATGAATTTACTACTGAATTTTACAAATTTTGGGAGCGATATATATATATATATATTGAAACTCTAATCATGAAATCAGTAAATCAAATATTTCTTCTGAAACAATTCGCAATATTTCAGAGACTCGGTATAATATTTTCTTTGCCTAAAGGAGACAAACCGAGGCATTTCTTACAAAACTGGTGACCAATTACTCTAATGAATGTATTTTACAAATTGATAGCGAGGTGTAATAACCATAGGATAAAATCCGCACTGGGCTTTCGCATTTCAGATACAGAAACAGGCTTTTCTAAAGGGAGATATATCGGAGAAAACACACGATTTATTTATGATCTTATGTCTTATACTGACGAAAATAATATACCCGGATTAATAGTTCTTATTGAATTTGAAAAAGCTTTTTATTCCATTTCCTGGTCCTTTGTTTATAAGGTTTTACTTTTGTTTGGATTTGGTATACATATCTCTATCTGAGAAATTTCCAGTCCAACGCGGATGTCATCAGGGAAACCTTGTTCATCCATACAATTTTCTTCTCTGTGCTAAAATTCTTGCAATTTTTATCAAACAAAATCGTGATATATAAGGTATAATAATTAATGATAAAGAACACAAAATATCCCAATATGCTGATGACACCAGCCTTGCCCTTGGCGGTTCCGCTAGTTCTATGTATGCTGCCCTTGACACATTGAAAATGTGTGAAAATATTTTCGGTTTACAAATGAACAGTGCTAAAATAAAAAATCGTTTGGATAGGTAAAAAAAATCTGCAGAGGTCTTTCATCACTCCAGATGGAAAGTAGTTTGGGCGGCAACACATTTTTCTCTATTAGGAATAAATTTCTCTATGGACTTAGATGAGATTTTAGACATGAATTTTAAAAAAACAATTTAAAAAAATCTCTGCAGTGATTCAACAAAGGAAACGTCGTATTCTTATTCCCATTGGACGAGTCACTGTTGCAAAAACTTTAATCATCCTAATACGTAATCATCAATTTATCTTATTACAAAATCCCTGCCAGGAAATAGTTTCTAGTTAAACACAAAAATCGTTTAGATTTATATGGGGTCAAATTATGATAAAAATCAAACGTACAGTCGTCACACAGCATCAAACATGAGGTCTCCATGTGGTGAATCATAACAATTTTATACTTTCACTAAATTGTTCATGGATTCAAAGGGTTATTAAAGGTAGCTACTCATGGTTACATATTTTTTAAAAATAGTTACCGACAAGATGCTGTACATAAGCTACTTAATACAGGTAATGATTATGTGTTGAAACTTTTAAAATGTACTATAAACAAGTTTTGCAATCCTGGTTATTTGTAACTACAAATTGTTTTAGCAATCCCAAGCCTACACATTCTGGAATTATATCTATTTGTCGAAATGCGCATCTGGTGCATCAAAATTGGTACCGTATAAGTTTTACATTATGACCCCTGGGTCGAGGCCTCTGCTGGTGGACTGTTAGTCCCCGAGGGTCTCTACAGCCCAGTAGCTAAGTACTTCGTTAGTAGCTTGAAAATACGGATGTATATTTAATTGCTGTTATAAAATTTAGAAATTCATTTCAAAATTAAGGATTATCTCCTTCATGCATAGCTCTTATCCTTGGACGAATTTGGCTCCACTTTTTTTGGCACGCTGTTTTTGATTATATTTAGCTCTAAACTTCATAGTTATTTCGGATTTCAAACATTTCAGTTGAGCATCACTGAAGAGACATTATTTGTCGAAATGCGCATCTGCTGCATCAAAATTGGTACCGTATAAGTTTTACATCTACTACAGCGTGGTTTAATTCTTATGTTACAGTCAAAAGAAAGAATCCTTTGATCAAAGAATGGTATAATAAAGTTGTAAAAATTATAGATGATGTTTTGGACAACAATGGTCTTTTATACTCCAGAAAAATTTGCAGAAGTATATTAGATTTTTCATATTTGTTTTTATGAAATATCATAGCATCAATATAGATTTATAAGATTACAACGCCAGGATTTGCCATTGTTATACAAAATACTGTTGCTGACATATGGATGCACAAAATCCATATATATGAATACTAATGGAGAGCGAACTGCTTTTTACAAAATGGAATGATGAAATGGGATTGAAAGAATATACAGATGTAGAGCTAAAGGATATATTTCAATTGTGTTTTAGAGTATCTATCAAATCTTTTACCCATTGGTCACAGTAGAGAATGTTACAGAGAATAGTGCCTGTTAAATCGTATCTGAAGAAAAATTATAGATAATGATATATGCACTTTCTGTAATTTAATCGCATTGATGTCATGTAATTGTGTAGAAAGCTTTGTGGAATGTTATTCGAAGTGTTAATAAGTTATCTCGCAAGCTCTGTCATATTCTGCAGCTGGGGAAGCCGTTTTACTCGCCTGTCTACCTTGTCCCATACATGTTGGTCGGGACTACAGTGGGTAGAGTCAATTATATGAATATTGTGACCCTGCATAATCTTTTGGGTGGTTCTTGCTGTGTGTGGGGTCGCATTATCCTGCAAAAGGGTCATTCCATGATTTGCTTGGATGTGCGGAATTGCCACTGACTGGAGGACAAACTTTTGGTACCTTGCTGCATTTAGATTCTGGTGGATCGAGATCATTGGTGTTTTTCTGTGAAACGATATTCCTGCCCACACCATGACAGAACCACTTCCAAACTGCCCTCGCTCTCTCACACATGCGTCAATATACCGTTCCCCAATTCTGCGGTACAACCGGGACTGTCCATATGATCGTCTTACATTGAATGTGGACTCATCTCTATACTTCAGATGGCGTCTTGCCCACGCTAATCGAAGTTGCCTATTTCTTGCAGACCATACTAATCCTGCATGAGGCCTTCTTGCCCGCAACTCTCCTTCCTTAAGTCTGTTTCTCACAGTTTTACCATTAAGGACTTTTCCATGTGTTCCCAATGTGCGGCTTTCTGTTGCTCGAGCTGTCAAGTGTCTGTCACATAAATGCCTCTTATGTAGCGATCCTGTTGATGGGTTCTTACACGCCATTTGAGCCGTCGGCGTAGATCCGCTACAATTTCGGTTCCATCGAATTTTCGGATTAGGTTTAGGATAGTCCTGTAGTCTCTATTGAAATTTCTAGCAACCTGTGAAAGTGATCAATTCAATTGAGTTTCTAAATCGTTTGCATACTGTGTAAACTCTGAAATGTTTTCACAAAATATCGAATGTAATGGAAGAAAGCGAACCTCTCGTAAAATACACCCAACATGGATCATGTAAACTGCCCCTGAACGTTTCTCTGTCAACAGGCACCGCATTTGACTTCAGTAATTTTGTGTTTTTCACATACAAATGAGTGTATTGAGGGCAAGAAAACATATTTTTGAAAAACAAGCCAGTAAAATCAATGAAGCACAAAAGTTTCAATTTCAACAAAATATGTTACGGTCCAGTGGCTACGAACACGTTCTTGAAATCTTTGTGCCTAAAGGTCAGTGTATTCTTAGTCTAAATATTTATATTACTACATCAAAACGTACAGGTTTTAATGCCAAAACTGTAATTTTTGGAGAGGTATCGTTTACCCTTAAAACGTTTGTTATAAACGTCATAATACTAAATGTCAAACAATATATTTTTAGCTGTTTGAAATGTGGAAAAATGACAAAGTTACTTGGATTGATAAACGTTTTAAAAAGCTATTATGACGCTGAAAATTTTATTTCTGTTAAGCATTTAGATGTTGAAAAATTTGATTCTCTCTGGGAACAGTGGAAAACTCTGCTGGAAGTATAATGTCGTCGTATGTATGCAATATAGTATACATGTCCAAAGTCAGGACTGTATTTCATATTGCCTCTTACTTTTTCCATAGAATGTAAAATTACCTTAACTTTTTTAATTGATGCATGTGTAAGCCAAGTGTGCAAATTGGTTTGTGAGAACATTTCTGTGCAAAATATATATAATGTTTACATATATAATATTCAACACACATAGCTCAAAAATAAAGTATTATAAAAAAAAATACTTATTTATGAAACAATCAAATGGGCAAATCTTAACACAGTCATGATTGTTCTAAATATCTTCATTCTGGATTAATTTTAATGAAAATTACTACAATTCCTTCTATGGAATTTATTTCATGGAATAAGCAGTTTCAAAGTCACGGAGACTATGAAGAGATTTGTCATGAGGTGTCAAAATGTGTTTTACATCTTCTCCCCTTTCGTTCAACCAATGATATACCGACAAGTCAAGGTGATCATGTTTGTTAACGATATAGATTTAAAAATGATATTAATGAATGGAAGAATGGGACAGCCCACACTTCCAAGTGTCCGTGGGTTAAAATATCGATACCACGTTTTAAAATTGTTTTTGTCTGTTGCTGTAATCAACAACAATATATTTCATTCTGTGTATAAACAATGTCATTGACTATGCTTACGTCTTTCTGCATTGGGAAAAACTCCCATCACTACCATATCGATAAAACGATTTTAAAGTTGTTTTTTTTTACATTACCGCACTGACTTCGTAAAAAGGAAGATTGGATTTCAGAGAGAGAGAGAGAGAGAGAGAGAGAGAGAGGAAGAGAGAGAGAGAGAGAGAGAGAGAGAGAGAGAGAGAGAGAAAGAGAGAGAGAGTGTGTGTGTGTGTGTGTGAGAGAGAGAGAGAGAGAGAGAGAGAGAGATCCCTTGTTATATATGGCACTGATGGGAGTTTTCCCAATGCAGAAAGACGTAAGCATACTCAATGACATTGTTTATACACAGAATGAAATATACTGTTGTTGATTACAGCAACAGATAAAGACACTTTAAAAACGTGGTATCGATATTCTAACCCACGGACACTTGGGAGTGTGGGCTGTCCCATTCTTCCTTTTATTGATATCAGTTTTTCAATCTATATCGTTAACTGACATGATCACATTGACTTGTCGGTATAGCATTGGTTGAACGAAAGGGGAGGAGAGGTAAAACACACTGTAACATCTCCTTACAAATCTCTTGACTAAATCTCCGTGACTTTGAAACTGCTTATTCCATGAAATAAATTCCATAGAAGGAATTGTAGTAATTTTCATTAAATTTAATCCAGAATGAAGATATTTAGAACAATCATAACTGTGTAAAGATTTGCCCATTTCATTATTTCATAAATAAGTATTTTTTTAAATCGTGGAATGGCCCTTATGTAGGATTATGCGACCCCAAAAACAGGAAGAAGCACCGAAAAGATGCTGCAGGGTCACACGATATTCGTGTAATTGACTGGCTCCCTTGTAGTCCAAACCTTCATGTATGGGATGAGGTAGACAGGAGAGTAAAACGGTTTCTCCAGCCACAGAAACTGGCAGAGCTTGAGAGATAACTTATTAACACTTGGAATAACATTCCACAAATGCTTTTACACAATTATATGACAATCAATTCGAAGCAGGTGTAAGACAGTTATTCGGGCGAATGGGGGGCACATACGGTACTGATTGTTAAGAATTTCAAAATTTTTGGGGTACTGTTAAGTTTTCGTGTTTTTTAATTGAATGTTTCAATAAATGAAGATTAAAGAACACTTCACCTCTTTTGAAGATGCTTTTCTAAACTTGATAGTTATTTCGGATTTCAAACATTTCGGTTGAGCATCACTGAAGAGACATTATTTGTCGAAATGCGCATCTGCTGCATCAAAATTGGTACCGTATAAGTTTTACATTATGACCCCTGGGTCGAGGCCTCTGCTGGTGGACTGTTAGTCCCCGAGGGTATCTACAGCCCAGTAGCTAAGTACTTCGTTACTAGAAAATACGGATGTATATTTAATTGCTGTTATAAAATTTAGAAATTCATTTCAAAATTAAGGATTATCTCCTTCATGCATAGCTCTTTTCCTTGGACGAATTTGGCTCCACTTTTTTTGGCACGCTGTTTTTGGTTATATTTAGCTCTAAACTTCATAGTTATTTCGGATTTCAAACATTTCGGTTGAGCATCACTGATGAGACATATTATTTGTCGAAATGCGCATCTGCTGCATCAAAATTGGTACCGAATTATAAGTTTTACATTAGGACCCCTGGATCGAGGCCTCTGCTGGTGGACTGTTAGTCCCCGAGGGTCTCTACAGCCCAGTAGCTAAATACTTCGTTACTAGCTTGAAAATACGGATGTATATTTAATTGCTGTTATAAAATTTAGAAATTCATTTCAAAATTAAGGATTATCTCCCTCATGCATAGCTCTTTTCCTTGGACGAATTTGGCTCCACGTTTTTGACCCGCTGTTTTTGACTAAATTTAGCTCTAAACTTGATAGTTATTTCACATTTCAAACATTTCGGTTGAGCATCACTGAAAAGACATTATTTGTCGAAATGCGCATCTGCTGCATCAAAATTGGTACCGTATAAGTTTTACTTTATACCAATCCAAATCCATGTCAAACTAAAAGAAAATAAAACTAGTGGATGAAAACACTTAGGTGGGAACTTAGAAATGTTGTCTAGTATATTTAGTATATTTTTGCCCATGAAGAACACATGTAGTATAGTTTCATATTCGCTATTACAGAGATTGCATATATCATTACCTATACGTTTGCTTTTCCTCAGATACGATTTAACAGGCACTATTCTCTGTAATATTCTATACTGTAACCAATAGATAGAAGAGCTGGTAGATACTCTAAAACACAATTTAAATATATCATTTAACTCTACGTCTGTATATCCGTTGAATCACATTTCATCATTCCATTTTGAAAAAGAAGTTCGCTCCACACTGTTTGTATTAGTATTCATGTAATGGATTTTGTGCATCTATCTGTCAGCAACAGTATTTTGTATAACATTGGCAAATCCTGGCGTTGTAACCTTCTAAATCCATCTCTCGAAAATTGTGTCTCTTTTAGAAATGTTGAAATTGCACTATTGATTTTATATTTCATAAAACAAATATGACGAATCTTATATACGTCTACAAATTTTTCTCGAGTATAAAAAAGATCATTGTTGTCCAAAACATCATCTATAATTTTCACACCTTTATTATACCATTCTTTGATTAAAATATTCTTTCTTTTGACTATACATCAGAATTAAACCACGCTGTAGTAGATATAATTTCAGAATGTGTAGGCTTTGGCTTGCTAAAACAATTTGTTACAAATATCCAGGACTCCAAAACTTGTTTATGGTACATAAAGTTTCAACACATAATCATTACCTGTATTAAGCAGCTTATGTACAACATCTTGTCGGTAACTATTTTTACAAATACGTAACCATGAGTGGCTACATTAAATAACCCTTTGAATCCATGAACAATTTAGTGAAAGTATAAAATTGTTATGATTTATCATATGGAAACCTCATGGTTCACCCAAAGTCCAGCAATGTATCTTTGTTTGTAAGGGTTTTTATGTAGTTTAGGAATCCAGTATAGGTACAGTAACTCATATTCATTCGACCCATTGACTGGAATATTAAATGTGTCTAAAACTGAAGCATGGTTTGAAGAATTTCATTTTTTGAAAGTGCAGTTGGAGTATAAGTATGATTACCAGAAGTGGAATTAATGCCAAGTTAACAGATTTTGTTTTACAGTAGGTCAAAGTATGGTATATTTTTCGAGATTTTTCTCACATGTAACCATCGTTACTGAGTTCTTGACATGATAATATGTAAGATAAACATTAATTTTCCATGTATTATTCCATAACTTGTATTGGAATTGACTGAGCATATATTTTCTAATTTGTGAAAGACAATAAATACAGGTTTTCAAAGAAAATATTTAATCAACACAACAAGAAATTATATGCTGTAAAAGTCAGCAATAAGATTTTAAGAGCGCAAAATAAACGACTAGATATCACTTTCAATATCTTTGAAATGGCAGAAAATAAAATTGATTAACAAATATTCTCGAACAGTTCAATATGTATGAAACATGAAAACAAAAGACTAGCAATAGATATAGAACGATAGCTTTTTTGTATGTAAATGAAGTAGCGCTATAATTATGTAACGTATGTTTCAACACTTACACAACAGTACATCCATGAAAATATTATGCCAAAACGATGTCATCATCAGTTATTCTTTACGATTGATGTTGCAAAATCATAACGACATCACTTAATTCAACGGAAATACTTATTTTAATAGAAATATAACGTAGACAAGCAAAAAAAATTACCAAATGTGTCTTTTCTTCTGAATTTGTTAATTTGCAATAAATATGCGATTAAAACAAAAGTAAAAGATTGATGTTTCGCTTTTAAATGTTCATGATTCTTATAGAAATAACAGACACATGTTTTGAAACCTGGATTGCTCTTTGTTATAATAAACAATGAAAGTAACGTATGTTTCTTATTTTTCCTTTCATTACTGTGAACACATCATTTCTATTCCAAAAATGGAAAGAAACATATTTATCCATTTCTAACAATCTGTTTACAATAATAATATAAAGAAAATGTTTAATTTCCCAACATTTTGATTAAATGTATACCGAATCTTATGTTTTTGTTGCTTATTTTGGAATACCTTTCCATAGAAACTGTCAGTATAGTCCACCACGCGGTGTTATGAATGAATATTTAACGTGAACCTTAAGACATAAATGTCCCCTATTGATTTTGAGGTCAAAAGGACAATGGTTAAACTACTCTGGACATACTCTATTGTCCGTTGAGAAGTCTTTCCTTGATAGACATCAAACTTGAAACGCTGGTGTCCCCTTATGAATAGATGACCCCCATTGGATTTCAAGTCACAAGGTCAAAGGTCATACAAAATTACTCAAATGACCAGTTGCTTATAAGTATTTTGAGAGACAAAACTTACATGTATCATTATGGTAGCCTTTGACCGGTAGTTAAACCTTTATTTTCACTGTCTATACAGATATTCTACCTTTTCAGTATTGCCACAAGGGGAGCATATAATATTATTTCTAAAACATTTTTTCATGGTTGTTCTTATGTTTTAATGCATTTTTTCCCCATGGTAGTTATTCTGTACTTCTGCTCTCACAAGCGCCTTTTCTGAAAAAATAAATAAAAAATTAAAAACAACTAGAATAATATTACGTAACGGAATTCCTTTTAACATACGTTACACTCAGATAAAATATTTTTTTAACGATTTCTCTATAAGATTGCATAGAACAATCATCAGATATTAATCCCTTCATTTCTCAGATATATTATGAAAAGATCCTGAATTCTAGCAAATTGATAAATGTAGACTTGCATAATTACATGTATCATAAATAGGACAGTAGCAGAGAAAAACATGGCCTATAGTTCTTGCAGAGGATATCTGTATATGCTGGTGAATACGGGAACAATAACACATTTGTTTCTTCATAACATAGTTGATATTCAACAAACATATCAATAAAGAGGATATTTTGTCAATATGTAGTTCAATATTTGATGTCTAATCAAGCATTTCATTAAGTAGCATACGTTACACCAGAGGAATTTCGAGATATTTGGAATACGATGTACATTCTTTGATATCAGAAGAACAAATTCAGACCAAAATATTCCATCTGCTTAATCAATATTGTATATCAAACATTGCAGTTGTTGTAACAGTACTTACCGTAAGAGAAAATCAATCCTAATTCTCAAAGTTTAACATGTATTGACTTTCAAACTCAAATGTTCATAGTAGAAGTTCATGTCGTATACCACACCATGCAGACAGAAAGCAAAAATACGCGGGCAATTCTTCAATCATTCCTTTTAATCAATTTCTCGGTAACGAATGTTACATCACGAATGTTACATCTTGACACGTTTGTCAAATTTCAGACCAACCAATGACTTCTGCAAAAGAAATGTTTATATTTTCATTCTCTGTACACTGCGAGATTTTCATAAAAGGGGTAACATTTGCTCTGCAAATACGTTTTCATAAAAAAAAATTATTGTATCGTATGTTACATTTCTAAAATTGAAATGCAAAATTTTGAGAATAATGATGACTTCTTCTCAATGCCACATCCAAATATCGCTTGATCAATATTTTTCCAAAGTTTTTGAATATTTTAGCGCCAAAATAGATCAAAAACATAAAGATAATACGAAATCTTTGTTCATATATTGGGTGTTTAATTGACCCTATGATCACATAATATAATCTGGCGACATGGAGTAATATATACACCACTGCTTAAAATCATACGCAAAAGGTGTTAAACTTTTATAGAATGAAAATTTAGGAAATACAAATAATATAAACGCAAAGAAAATAACGCTCTCAGATTTTTATATTTGCTTGTTCAATTTTAAAAATTGAGTCGGCGACAGTCACGTATGTTACAAAATTAGGGTATCTACGCTTCCTACCAAGTTTATAAGTAAAGGGGAAATAAAAAGTATACCATGCCTAGGGAGGCTATGGGTCCATGAATGTATAGCACACAAAATATATGATTTGATATAGCTTATTTTCTAATAAAGTGCCGGCGACATCGATTGCACGCTTTTATTGACTTTGAGTGGGTTGATGCTTTGTACCGACTGCATGTTTGAGTTTATCACATAGAAATCCAAACAATTTTGTGTTTAACTATAAACTATTTCTTGCCAGAGAATTTGTAATAAGATAAATAAATGTTTACGTTTAAGGATGATTAAAGTTTTTGCAACAGGGACTCGTCCAATGGGTGTAAGAATACGACGTTTCCTTTGTTAAATTACTGCATAGATTTTTTTAATTGTTTTTTAAAATTCATGTCTAAAATCTCATCTAAGTCCATAGAGAAATTTATTCCTAATAAAGAAAAATATATTTTGCCGCCCGATATAGTTTCCATCTGGAGTGATGAAAGACCTCTGCAGAATTTTTTTACCTATCCAAACGATTTTTTAAAATTTTAGTACTGTTGGTTGGTAAACCCAAAATATTTTCACACATTTTGAATGTGTCAAGGGCAGCATACAAAGAACTAGCGGAACTGCCAAGGGCAAGGCTGGTGTCATCAACATGTTGGGATATTCTGTGTTCGTTATCATTAATCACTATACATTATGCATTACGATTTTTTTAAAATAAAATTTGCAAGAATTTTAGCACAGAGTATTGATTGATTGTATTTTGCTTAACGTCTCGAGAATTTTTTACTCATATGGAGACGTCACCAACACCGGTGAAGGGCTTCAAATTTAGGCCTATGCTCGGCGCTTATAGCCATTGAGCAGTGGTGATTCTTTAGCGTGCCACACCGACTGTGACACGGGTCAGTCGTTTTTAAGGTAATATCCGATGACCTGTAACATTCACACCTGGTGCCGAGCGTTTCGCGATGGAACTGTCATTACCTGTTTTAACGATTTAGGTCTGTCGCGGCCTAGATTTGAACCCCGGCCTTCCGCATTCGGGGCGAACGCTCCAACCTCTCGGCCAGCACAGAGGATCAACAGGATATCATTGACGATATCCGCGGTGGATTGGGAATTTTCGGATAAAAATATTTGTACCAAATGTAAAACTTTATAAACAAAAGACCAGGAAATGGAATCAAAAGCTTTTTCAAAGTCAATAAGAACTAGTAATCCGGGTATATCATTTTCCTCGGTATAAGACATAAGATCATAATTAAATCGTGTGTTTTCTCCGATACATCTCCCTTTAGGAAAACATGTTTGTGTATCTGGAATGAGAAAGCCCAGTGTGAATTTTATTTTATGGTTAAAACACCCCGCTATCGATTTGTAAAATACATTCACTTGAGTAATTGGTCACCACTTTTGTAAGAAATTCCTCGGTTTGTCCCCTTTAGGCAAACGAAATGTTATGTCGATTCTCTGAGATATTGGGAATTGTTTCAGAAGAAATATCTGATTTATTGACTTCATGATTAAAGTTTTAATCTCACTCCAAAAAGTTGTAAAATTAATTAGCAAATTCGTCACTACCGGTTGATTTGTTTTCTTCATATTCATTAATACATTCAAACACCTCTCCTTCCTCTATATTTTCATTACGATATAATGCTATCTTCAAGTCTAGTTTTGTAATTGCAGGGACCTGCAGACTAGTGGACGGATCAACATCTCAAACTTCTGAGTCTGCATTTGTGTATAAATTTCCGCAATATTGTTTAATTTCTTAAGAATATAAAGATATATAGAGTTGTTTAATTCGTGTTATTTGATTGTTTACAAACAACATAACAAAATACACAGTTCCTATCAGTTTATTTCACTCAAACCATAGAACGGTAAACAATACAATAACATATAGGTTAAACACTCAAACCATAGAACGGTACATAATACAATAACATATAGGTTAAACACTCAAACCATAGAACGGTACACAATACAATAACATATAGATTAAACACTCAAATCATAGAACGGTACACAATACAATAACATATAGATTAAACACTAAAACCATAGAACGGTAAACAATACAATAACATATAGATTAAACACTCAAATCATAGAACGGTACACAATACAATAACATAT
This sequence comes from Ostrea edulis, assembly GCF_947568905.1. Classification (NCBI taxonomy): domain Eukaryota; kingdom Metazoa; phylum Mollusca; class Bivalvia; order Ostreida; family Ostreidae; genus Ostrea; species Ostrea edulis. The sequence continues at coordinate 71,666,003 of NC_079170.1, forward strand.
AGATTAAACACTCAAATCATAGAACGGTAAACAATACAATAACATGTAGGTTAAACACTCAAACCATAGAACGCTACACAATACAATAACATATAGGTTAAACTCGCAAACAATAGAACGGTACACAATACAATAACATATAGAATGAACACTCAAAGCAGAGAACGCTACAGAATACAATAACATATTGGTTAAACGCTCAAATCATAGAACTGTACACAATACAATAACATGTAGGTTAAACACTCAGACCATAGAACGCTACACAATACAATAACATATAGATTAAACACTCAAACCATAGAACAGTACACAATACAATAACATATAGATTAAACAGTCAAACTATAGAACGGTACACAATACAATAACATATAGATTAAACACTAAAACCATAGAACAGTACACAATACAATAAGATATAGAATGAACACTCAAACCAAAGAATACTACACAATACAATGACATGTAGATTAAACACTTAAACCATAGAAAGGTTCACAACACAATAACATATAGATTAAACAGTAAAACCATAGAACGGTTCAAAATACAATAACATATAGGTTAAATATTCAAACCATAGAACGGTACACAATACATAACATGTAGGTTAAACACTCAGACCATAGAACGGTACACAATACAATAACATATAGATTAAACACTAAAACCATAGAACGGTTCAAAATACAATAACATATAGGTTAAATACTCAAACCATAGAACAGTACACAATACAATAACATAAAGATTAAATATTGAAATCATAGAACGGTACACAATACACAATAACATATAGATTAAACAGTCAAACTATAGAACGGTCCAGAATACAATAACATATAGATTAAACACTCAAACCATAGAGCGATACACAATACAATAACATAAAGATTAAATATTGAAATCATAGAACGGTACACAATACACAATAACATATAGATTAAACAGTCAAACTATAGAACGGTCCAGAATACAATACCATATAGATTAAACACTCAAATCATAGAACGGTACACAATACAATAACATATACGTTAATCAGTGAGGAATTCAAAAGAACAGGCTTGGATTTCTCGGAAAAAATCTAAAATCTGATTTTGAGTTTTCTTCTATTTGAGCAGTAAAAATTTGTGTAAATTTCAGACTGCTGTTCTTTTCAAAAATTCCAGCCCTGACACTGTTTTTCATATCTTTCTTAGGGATACGCAATCTCTAGGATGCTCACAAACCTATCGAGTGTAGAAATACTAGGGACAGAACAGTATTTTCTATTTAAAATAACAACTAAATTTAACAAAACATTTATGTACATCACTCCCCCTGAAGACTGTCATTGTAGTAAAATGAATATAGCTACCTTTAATTACCTGTTATCTAAATTCACATGCCGTCATTATTGTATAATCCATGCTCAAAACTACACAGATATATAATTTTGGTGTTATGTTTGTTTGATATTGGTAGGATTGGATAACTATATATTGTTAACCGAATGACTCATTGCGATCCAGCCTCACCCTCCAACACCTCCCAAATGCACCAACATACATGTAGTGAAGTTGAAGTGTGTTGTAGTAACATACATATGCACCGTATGGAATGTATGGGTTGTCCCATGATTTAAAATTAATAAATAATTTTAAAAAAATAAGGACTATCGTGTACCAACACGTCTGATGACTGTGGTACTGTCTTTAGATATCCTAACACTAACAACTTGATTGTTTTCCTGTTCTCATATTTCAAACTCAACAATATGCTGACAAAGCAGCCTCGTCTAACGACAATAATAAAGACAGTATCGAAGAGATAATTTTACTAAGATTGGAGTTCGAAGCCAAATACAGAAGTGCAAACTGAGACTATTTCTAATTCCACTGCTATTCTATAAAATTAAACATACACCTCTCTACAAACGAATAATCTAAACCTAATTCGTTATACAGATGGATGACGAGTGTAAATGTTGTGTAATAAATATTTTGAATGTCAGTAGTTTCACTGTTGTAAAAACACAGGCTTTCAAGTGATTTTGTTTTAGATAAGGACCCTTTTAAAGGGAAAAAGTTTCATATATACTACTCAAAATTTGATAAGGATCACTAGGTTATATGTGTGGAAACGTCCACGTTGTCGTCGCCACACTCGGTGCCTCCTGTCTGTAAAGTCCAAACAATACCTGGTCTCATCGGTGAACAGAACTTGAACCCAATCGTTCTGTGTCCAAGTGACATGATCTCCAGCCCAGTGCAATCGCTCCCGCCGGTGTCGAACAGTCAGAGGGACTCGAATGCATGCCCTTTTCGAGTTGAGACCTGCATTGTGAAGCCGATTCCGTATCGTCGGAGTGGACACATTCACCCTCGAGGCGTTCTGGAGGTCGTTACGTAGGCTGATTGCTGTCCAGAAGGGATGGCGTCGTGCGTTGAAGAGCCACAAAATGGTCTTGGCGTTGGGTTGTCGACCTCTGACGACCACCCTCATGTGGGTGTGCTGCTGTACCAAAAGTTTGCTGTCGGTTCCAGGCCCTGTTTACAACGCTCTGGCTGACATTTAGTACATTTGCAACGTCACGTTGTGAATAGCCAGCCTCAAACATTCCAATACATCTGCCCAGTTGTTCTGTCGTCAGGCGACGCCTTACACGTTGAGTGGGCATTGTGTTGATAAACGTAGTGTAAACACTCCAGTGAGTTTGAAATTTTAGAAAAAATCAGACACCGATGCCTGAGTGAAAATTGTGCAATGGTAGCAAAAGCATAAACTGTGATGAGAAACGCATTTCCCATGGCATGAAATGCACGTGCAAGTTTGATGAAGACGTTTTTGATTTCACTTGGACACAATATTGCCAGTTATGCAGTTATTAATTTTTTAAACTGAAAAATATCTATGATCCTTATCAAATTTTGAGTAGTATATAAGGGCTATCTTTAAGATATTTTAAGATTTTTCAGACAACAATAAAGGACGAAACTTCTTTTTAAATAAAAAAAAAAACAGTAATTCGTATTCACCAACAGGTATACATAAAACACAAACGCAAATTCATGATAAATGATAGTGAAAGTCACTAAATACCTTCATAGAAATACATTTATTCAACACAATCACTATCTCAAAGATTTGATTACTTTTCACCTTTGGAGCAAGTTTTGCTCGTTGAAAAAATACAAACAACAGGCCCATGGGCCACATCGCTCACCTGAGTGACCTTGGCTCGTATTCAAATATTTCCTATATATTCGCATGTAAAACTTTGATCCCTATTGTGATCCCAACCTACTCTCGGAGGCCATGATATTTACAAAATTGAATCTGCACTATGTCATGAACCTTTAATGGAAACTTTTTTGGCCACTGAATTTTCAGAAGATTTTTAATGATTTTCACTATATATTTGTACGTAAAATTTTGATCGCATACTGTGTCCTCATCTTACCCCAGGGGCCATGATTTTTACAAACTTCAATCTACACTATGTCAGGAAGCTTTTGTGCAAATGTATTCTCTTTACCCCAATGGTTCTTAAGGAGAAAGATTTTTTTCTACTTCCTAGTTATGTAAAACTTTGATCTCCTATTATTATCCCATCCTAGCCCCAGGTGTCATGAGTTTAACAAACTTGAATATGCACTATGTCGGGAAGCTTTCAAGTAAATCTCAGCTTTTCTGGCTCAGTGGTTGTTCAGAAGAAGATTTTAAAATGTTTTCTCTATATACCTGCATGTAAAACTTTGAGCCCCTATTGTGGCCCCAACCTACCCTCGGAGCAATGATTTTAACAAACTTCAATCTGCACTATGTCAGGAAGCCTTCATGCAAATTTCAGCTCCTCTGGCTCAGTGGTTCTTTTTAAGATTTTTAAGTAACCCCGACCAATTTTTGCATTTTGCGATTATCTCCCCTTTGAAGGAGGCATGGCCCTTCATTTGAACAAACTTGAAAGTCCTTCACCCAAGGATACTTTTGGTCAAGTTTAGTTGGAATTGGCCCGATAGTTCTGGAGAAGTAGAAAATGTGAAAGTTTACCGACGGACAACAGGCGAACAGAAACCCTCACTTGAGCTTTCAGTTCAAATGAGGTAAAATAAAATAAAATTAATATTTTCATGAAAATGTAAAGATTTTATTAAGGTTTTGAAGATGCAAAATAAGGGTCTCTGACAAAAAACAAGGACAACCAGTAATCCACTTCCCACCTTTTCACTGTTTTTTGCTGACAATTTTCATCTTCAATACTTTTTCACTTTTATCGCCTAACCGGACAACGCCTAAATCCTAAAAAAAAACCAGTTCCGGTCACCCATCCAACTACTCCTCGCGATGAATGCTGCTGTATTTGCATAATTGCGACAGACTCTCTACCACAACACCAGATTTACTTGATCATTAACGAAGAAGTACAAGTGAATTATAAACTGTTTATGGCCACGGAAGCCATTGTTTAAAAGTCATAGGATCCAAAGACAATAAATGATGGAATTTCAAGGGTTTCAATGCTGTTTTATGTGTGTTTGAACGTATGACATGGGTGAATGTACGTGGATATAGTGTTGTTTTAGGAGGACGTGCTAAGAGAACGCAAGTCATCTTGTGTTGAATTGTTGACAACAACGGACTCGCATCGGGGTGTGTGACATTGACCTTTGACCTTATTTGAAGGTCAAGGTCATCGGTCTTCATGCAAGATGTCCCGTGTCTCTATGTATATTCATGTCAAAGTTGGAAGCTTAAAGAATGAGATCGGAAACTTTCAGGAGCAATAACTCTGCTTAAGAGGTTTCGGTTCCCTTCGGTTCATTTCTCACTGTAAGGGAGTTTTACTGGGAACTCATTAGCGAAGGTTTCGTTTCTCTGTGACTTTCGGTTCTGTATGAGTAGCGATAACAAGGTTTTCAACGCGAGTCGCCACAATTCACAGAAGGGTCAAAGTTTAGAGTTGTAATTCATAATATGGAAACTAATCCAGAATCTAATGCTGACCCTTATGATATTTCAATGCTATCTGAAGCGGGAAAGAGTATAAAAAGTACTATTTTCTGGTCTTTTGGATGACCTTGACCTTTGACGTTGACCTATATTTCAAGGTCAAGGTCACCCAACGCGTTCCAGTGGGTTCGGTCTCTCTAAGACTAATACTTTAGGAGTCGTAAATTTCTTACGTAGAAATCGTAAAACATGAGGGGTAATAACTTCCTTAAAGGGTCCTCAAATCATTCTGTTTAATGCCAATATAAATTGGACTAAGTCGCCCCTGTGTTTTAGAAAAGGTTTAATGCTCCTATCATTCACGGCTTTCGAAATGAATAAACAACAGGGGTTTTTGCATCAAGTCCCATAAGTTCGTTAGGGGTCAAAGTTCAAGTACGCAAGGTGAAGTCTGAGTATCTTTTAAGATGTCGAATATGATGGTCTACATTGGTTTTCGATAAGTTTTGAGGCGTACATTTTTTTTTGGCGGAAGAAAATAACAATAATAAGAAACAGAACAATATCAATAGGACTATCCACAGAAAGGTGGAAAGTCCTAATTAGGAAAATAAGGGCCTGCTTGAAAGCATGAAAACACGAGATGTAGTTGTGGTGTCCATACAATTCCAAACGGGTGTCATTCCTTGTGAATTGGATCTCGTTTGAAACACACAATAGCACATTTAAGGAACCATGTTTGTACATCGGAAATAGAAGGAGAGAGAACAGTCAGTCGTATAGACATGTAGGGAGATCGGGTTTCGGGTTCGATAGCATTTCAAACAACCCAATAAAAATGAAACATTAGTGTTAGAGTTTTGATATCTATTAATTTGTTTGTGTGTGTAACTGTTGTTTTTTAAAGTTAGAATGTATTCATATAACACTGCACACTGAGACGCGGGGTTGTATTACTATAGAATATAAAAACAACAAAGCACCGCTTCCATTTAAAGCAACTAAAATTCTACGCATGTGCAGAAGTCAGTGCTTTGAATCACCTATCCTGTTGAGAGCACCGTTTAGTCTGGCGCATGTCTGAACCAACTTCCCCTACGCTAATTGGGTCGGGCATATGTCAGACAAGTTATCGGGAACTGAAATACTAGAAATTTTCCCAACATTATACAAAATGTTTTAAAAAGTATACAAGGTGTTATTTAAAAAGTAAATTAATTCATCAAATACAAATTCTACTATACTGAATCCTGTGGGGATAGGTCCTCACTACCCCTTGTTTGTCGTAAGAGGCGACTAAATGGGGCAGTCCTTCGGATGCGACCGCAAAAACCGAAATCCCGTGTCACAACAGGTTTAGTACGATAAAGATCACTCCCCGCTCAATGGCCATAAGCGCCGAGCATAGGCCTAAATTTTTGCATCCCTTCACCGGCAGTGGTCACTTCTCCATATGAGTGAAATATTGTCGAGAGGGACGTTAAACAATATTTAATCAATCAATCAATCTACTATACTGAATTACAATACGAGATGTTTTATTTTAGTAAATAAAAGTATTGATGTTTTTACTTAAGTAAATTCAGTCATTGGGAATAAAATTGTTTTCTTGTTTTCCTGGGGTACTTTTGTTACGGTTTTGCGAAAGCAATGAACATATTAATCAATTAAAGGTTTATCAAAATAATGGCAAGCCATCTTAACATCGGAAGAAAAAATGTGGAGTGCTGTACCCGAATTCGACCATTGAGTTATTGACTAACCTGTTGTGTTATACGAATATCAATATTACCACATGTTGGTCATTCTAATATCTTTTGAATTATGATATTTTACAGTTAAACGGGCGTGTAATTTTAGCGCTGACAAGTTACATTCATTGTTCTAAAAGTAACACATTTTACTAGACAATACCCACAACTGGGGTGCCTTATAACTAGTGTTTACTATGAATAGGATCAGGAATGAATTCATTTGTTTCCTGTACTCGATGTATTGTGAAATATCTATTGACAGTTTGTAACATTATAAGTTCAAAGTTTCATATTCTATGTAACATGTTTTAAAAACAATTATATATTATTTCTATATAAAAGGGGCAGGAAAATGTCATTTTGTGCAAAACTACAAAGTCATTTGCAAAGGTAAGTACTTTTGTCACGCTAATTTCTTTAGATGAGGGTCATGTGAGGTTTTTTTCACAACGTAGATACGTACTCAAAGTATACATATAGTCAAAATGTTAAGACGTTGTCATTGTGAGAAAACTATTTCCATTCCTCTGTTGTTTTTTATCATTAGGTCACCTGAACCTATTGATATCTCTTTATCCCATCGTCGTGCCTTGTACGTACAATTTTTACTGTTTTCAACTTCTCCAGAACCGCTTTACCAATTTCAACTAGACTTGTCATAAAGTATTCTTGTCTGAAGGAAATTTGAATTTCCACCAATGTACGCTTCCAAATGGAGATAATAAGGAAAATGCAACAATAGTTTGGGGTTATTAAAAATCTAAGATATAGTGTAGACTCAACTTCAAGTTATGGCGCCTGGAGTAGGGTGGGGAAACAACAAGGGATCAAATTTTGGTAAGGGATATGGAAAAATATTCCAAATTGTTCTTAATAACAACTTGGCCGCGATGATTCATATCAATGTGCAAGCATCTCCAGGTAGTGCAGATTGAAGTTTGTGCAAATTGTGGACTCCGGGTAGGATGGAACTACAAAAGGGTAAAAGCTTTACATGGAGATATATAGGAACAACCTTGGAAACTCTTCACAATAACATCTGGGCGATAATTTCTCAAAACATTGATTACCCCGGGGTAGGATTGGTCTAAAATACAGGTCAAAGTTGTACATAAAAATGAAATGCATATAAACATATATCACAAAGTAAAATTTAACAGTGGAAAATACAGCAGTCCACAATAAAACGTCTAACAGTGATAACTCATATAAAAAATAAAGAATTGGAAGTTGAAGAAACATGGATCCCTTGATATACCAGAGGTGGAATCAGGTGCCCAGGATGAGTAAACATCCCTTGTCGACAGGTCACATCCACTGTGAACCTTATATCTTGATCAGCTAAATAGATAAGTGTATAAAGAGCTCGTTTACAATCGTCAGACAGCATTTTACCCAATGGAAGGTTGTATTGGCGAACTTTATAGTGACCATAGCATTTGCGGAATGCTGACTTTAAACGAGACTGTAATATTGCTACATAAATTGAAGTTGGTGACGGAACATTGAAGCCATTCCTTTGTCATATAGTTGAGCTTTTAGGTACAGTTAACATCTATGCTTAATAAAATATCTATGTATGAAGCAGATGTGGAAAACTAATATTTTATTCCAAGTTCACTGGGATATATCGAATCGGCATATGAATGAAAATGACCATTGTTGACAGATAAAACTTCGTCGATATATCTAAATGTCCAGTTGAAGGCCGAAGGAAGATTATTTCTTCTTATGTAAGAAAGTTGGAATAAATTCGGTCTCCAGGGGATCCTTACTCCTCCTAGGCACTGACCCCTGGTATATAAAGGGGTCAGTGTTTGTCCAACTGTATGTCTAATCTAAACCACAGCCTGTATAAATCCATGTATCTGTATGTCTAAGTTTTACAGCCTGTACCAACCCAGGTATTTGTATGTCTAAGTGTGAGTTTATTTGTTACTACATTCTGATCTTCCACTTTCCATTGCAGATCGAAATCAGCAAGATGTCTTTCGCTGCTTTGTTTATGCTGTTGATAATTGCGCAGACTTCTCAAGGGTTACCGTGGTTCAACGCACACAGAAGTAAACACACACACACATACACACACACACACACACACACAGTTATATAGCTTTATATAAATTAAGATGAAAATTTCATATTTATTCCAAAGCGCTTTTCCTCTACGTGGAACGTGGAATTGAAAAAGCAACACAATATAACCAGACTTCGTTATTATGAAGTCATAGTATAAAACAAGGTAAAATATTTGGCGCAATAGATGTTAAAATTGTCATCTGATTTTTTCTATAAATTTTTCATCTGAATTTTTTTTTTATATTTTGCCTATTCCAAGAATTTGTTTTATTATAAAATTCCAATACATATATGAATGAGATTCAAATATAGAAATTGAATGGGGGCTAGTTACTTTGCAAATAATGTTTAAAATCCACCACTTACTTCCAAGAGGAGTTAATTCTATAATTGATAGGGTCAATCCAATGATGAAATGTTTAAAAGCATACTTCTGATGAATGTAGTTATTCCGGGGTTAAAACAACTGATTAGTTTTGAAGTCCCACAATTCATTTTGGTTTAAGAAATGTTACCTAGGTGAGCGAGGTGGGCCATATACCACTCTCTTTAAGGCTTTTGGCATATCAAATAGATTTTATCTTAAAGTTTTCGCACAGTACAACATGTAGATTCATTATCACGAAATACCTCGTGTACATAACCTAGATGGTTACAAAGACGGACTTTTTCTATTGGAAAAAACGTATTTTGCCTTTAAAAGGAGTAGTTTTCTTTATTTGGTCAAGAATGCTAGTTTGATAGTGTTGAATGCGGCAATCGACCACAATAACACACCATTATGACAGTCGATATTATGATGATAGATTGTGATATGATCAATTTGCTGTGGTAGTTACATGTCGTTTGACATTACAAAATGGTGTCAATGTGATAACTTTAATTTTCAGTTTATTGCTGTTTGCACGCGATAAATGTATTATCTTTGTATTTCTACAGGGTGTCCCAAAGAATGGAGCGGGTTCAGTGGTCACTGTTACTTTTTTTCTAAAGAGAAAGCAACTGTAAAAGACGCAATTGTAAGTATACACGGAACATTTACCATCAACATAAGAAAAGATAAAATGCATGTCTAAATAGACGTATGAAAATACTATTGAATCGTCATTAGCGGTCTTTATTTAGATAGTCTGGAAGAATAAAATGACAATCGAGACAAACATAATGTGTTTTATATGCAAGGTGAAGATAACGAACAATGATCAATCTCATAACTCCTACAAGCAATACAAAATTGTTCAAATTTTATTTTTTTTTTCGTGTGATCCATCAAAGAAATTATTACTTCGATTAGAATTGAAATAGAAAAACTGTTAATAATACGATTTTTGATACAATGCACCCAAGAAGCATTCAATGACGGAGATGTAATCCTTATATGCAATGTACATCTAAGCTTTCAATGAACAAAACAGCCTCCATCGACTGAAGGGCAAAGAAAGCATCCAATTTTGATTACTCGAAGTCAGGACACTGCCAAATTACAATGGGATTGAATGATTGATTGATTGAATATTGTTTAACGTCCCTCTCGAGAATTTTTCACTCATATGGAGACGTCACCATTTGCGTTGAAGGTCTGCTCGGCGCTTACGACCTTTGAGCAGGGTGGGATCTTTATCGTGCCACACCTGCTGGGACACAGGACCTCGGGTTTTGCAGTCTCATCCGAGGTACCGCCCCATTTAGTCGCCTCTTATGACAAGCAAGTGGGTACTGAGGACCTATTTTAACCCGGATCCCCACAATGGGGAAACCCCCAATTTCACAGAGACCTTATTTGTTAAATGTAAAAGTTTCCCACGTTACACTTTGTCGTGATCTAAAATGTACGTAAACTTTCAAGTGTCCAAATGTATTAGAACAGATTGAAGTCATTGGACAGAAATAAACAAGTGCATAATGTTGCTTTATTTATGACTGCTATGGTGTTTTCCTTTGTTTGCTTTATGCCCCACTGATATTGAGACGTCAGCAGCGGTAGGTAAAATACCAGGACTTCAGACGTAGCAGTAAGAATTTCTTAATATATTAACGCCTACCTCGACAGGGGCCCTCCGTTTTTAAGGTCATATCATACTTAGATATTTCATTGAAACAAGATATTATCAACTCAACCTTATGACAAACCGGATGGTTTCTGCTTCTTCATCGTCAACTCCTTATATTTATGTAGCAATATTCCATTATCACCTGCATATGGTGTTTATATCTCTCAACTGATTCGATACACAAAAGCTTGTTCTGCGTATAGTCAGTTTTGAAATCGAGACAGCGCTATTGACAAACTAGATGGTGGTGCAGGAGGTTCAACAGTCTCATTTAAAATCAGCATTTCGCAAATTATGTGGTCTTTATAACGATCTAGTTTCCTAATACAACCTATCATTGGGTTAGTTGCTGTCTGTCGTGTTTCATACCGATCGTTAGGCAGTCTTTGGCACACTGATTCTGACTACGGATAACTCCGTTTACCTGATCAGAATATAGGGCTCACAGCGGGTGTGACCGGTCAACAGGGGATGCTTAATCCCCCTAGGCACCTGATCCCACCTCTGGTATATCCAGGGGTCCGTGTTTGCCCAAGCTTCTTTGTTGTGTTGCGTAGGAGTTATTAGGGTCCTCACCGTTCGTTATCGTCACCTTTTATACAAAAGACCTATGACTCTCACTTCTAGATGCCAAGAGTTTCACAAAGGACCAATCACTACCTATGTTTACGTCTTCGGTTAGACGTAGCAATGACACAAGGGGGCTCGAACTCACGACCTCTCGGATACGAAGAGTACGCACTATATATTTGCCCGTATATTAAATTGTTTGTTTGTCTTACCTCTCCTTGATCTATGTCATATCGCTTTAAAGTCATTTTGAAAGTAGCGAAAATTGTATAAATTATGATAGTGTCTGTAATAAATTATGATAGTGTTTGTAATAATTTTATGATAGTGTCTGTGAAAGGTGAAGATAACGAACAGTGATCAATTTCATAACTCCTATAAGCAATACAAAATATACTACTCAAAATTTGATAAGGATCATAGATATTTTTCAGTTTAAAAAATTAATAACTGCATAACTGGCAATATTGTGTCCAAGTGAAATCAAAAACGTCTTCAACAAATTTGCACGTGCATTTCATGCCATGGGAAATGCGTTTCTCATCACAGTTTATGCTTTTGCTACCATTGCACGCTTTTCACTCAGGCATCGGTGTCTGATTTTTTCTAAAATTTCAAACTCACTGGAGTGTTTACACTGCGTTTATCAACACAATGCCCCTCAACGTGTAAGGCGTCGCCTGACGACATAACAACTGGGTAGATGTATTGGAATGCTTGACCCTGGCTATTCACAAGGTGACATTGCAAATGCACTAATCGTCAGCCAGAGCGTTGTAAACAGGGCCTGGAACCGACAGCAAACTTTTGGTACAGCAGCACACCCACATGGGGATGGTCGTCAGAGGTCGACAACCCAACGCCAAGACCATTTTGTGGCTCTTCAGGCACGACGCCATCCCTTCTGGACAGCAACTAGCCTACGTAACGAACTCCTGAACGCCTCGAGGGTGAATGTGTCCACTCCGACGATACGGAATCGGCTTCACAATGCAGGTCTCAACTCGAGAAGGGCATGCATTCGAGTCCCTCTGACTGTTCGACACCGACGGGAGCGATTGCACTGGGCTGAATATAATGTCACTTGGACACAGAAACGATTGGGTTCAAGTTCTGTTCACCGATGAGTCCAGGTATTGTTTGGACTTTACAGACAGGAGGCACCGAGTGTGGCGACGACAACGTGAACGTTTCCATGATGCCAACGTCAGTGAGCAAGACCGTTATGGTGGTGGTTCTATCAAGATCTAGGGTGGAATCAGCAGGGATGGAAGAACAGATCTCCATGTCATGGAGAGAAGAACAATGACGGGATGAGGTACCGGGATGAGATCCTCAATGTTTACGTCAGACCCTGCGCTGGTGCTATTGTCCCTGAGTTCATCCTGATGGATGATAACGCCCGTCTTCATCGCGTCAGGGTGGTGGAGCAGTACCTTCAGCAGGAGACAATTATCCGTATGGACTGGCCAGCTCGCTCGCCGGACTTGAACCCGATTGAGCATGTATGGAACATGCTGAAGGTTGCCCTTTCATGCCATAAAGCTCAACCTACGACTTTGGCAGAGCTCGGAAACGCCCTTGTAAAAGAGTGGAACAACCTTCCCATTGGAAACATCCGGGTGCTTATTGACAGCATGACTCGACGTTGTCAAGCCGTCATTGATGCAAGGGGAGACCATATCCGGTATTGACACTTCATCGACTAAGTGTAATGATGGACTAACCCCAAAAACTGTGTAATTCTTTCTCTGGTTTGCTGTTAGCTTTTTGTAATGAAATGCCTTTTGGTGTTATTATCAGATTTCAAGCATTCCGTATTGATAAAAGTTCATGCCGTTCATGAATTTTCATTCATAACCTGAGTAAACACGTTTCTGGGTCAAATTTATGTCTTTTGTTATGTTAGTGGTAAATTACACACAGATAACCTAGTGATCCTTATCAAATTTTGAGTAGTATAGATAGTTGGGCAAACACGGACCCCTGGACACACCGGAGGTGGGAAAGATAGATAGGTGTAATAGATAATTTGAGGGTATGCAACATGTGTTATGAATTATATGAAAATATTTTTAAACAGACCAAGTGTGCTCATGCCGTAGAAGATGGCCGTCTCGCTGAAGTTGGGGGCCACCGAGAGGAAAAATGGTTGGAACTTCAGATTAAAATAAGAGGTAGGCTGTGTCTCAGGAGACATGCAAACACAGCTAGAGAATGGTGACTCGCATATAATAATATTCTACTAATTATATACCACAATTTTACATAAAGAGTGCATGATATTTGCATCATACGATTAAACATTGATGATATTTGTATTTGAGATTTTTCATATAGTTATTGCATGATATTTGCATGTTTGAAAAAAGAAAGAGTGATGAAAATGATGCGACTCACCATTCTCGAGCTGTGTTTGCATGTGTCCTGTGGTGTGTAATAATCATCTATGTATATTAGCTTTCATTCATGCTTCATGTGATGATTACACAGCATTCGTATGAAAATAGTGCAATATTTATGTTGCATTTAAGCGTTTTTTGAAAGATGTAGTCTCATATAATACAAAATGAATAACGGGCATTACGGCATCGTGAAAATTTCTTTGCGCATACCGTTGCAGCTATGATACTACATATTTAAAAGAATAATAATTAATTGCATATGTTTACATTTGCAAACATTTTTCAATGTATACTTTTAAAATTCCCGCCAAATCCTTTTGGTAAGAACCAATTAACAGAACAGCACATGTGATGTCATATCGTAAAAGAATAATGAGTGTGCAATGCTGAAAAAAAATTAATAATCCTATATTTCAATTGACTTTCAATTAGGTATTATAATCATCAAATTTTTAACAAAGTTGTGCAATCTGAACTTTAAACAGATCTTATCCTTTAAATATATTTAACTGTAAACAGCGTAGGCATACATATTGTAAAGTAGTGAGCCGGTGCTAGTTCAATTCAAAAAATTGAAAGTACAATTACTGAATGAAGAGTTGTAGAAAAGTCCCGCATTTTGAATTAAATTCCTGTCTGATTAATAATTTATTGCAAATTATATGGTCGTTATAACAATCTAGTTCGTCAATACAACCTACCATTGGGTCAAATGCTGTCTGACGTGTTTCATACTGATTGTTAGGCCGTTCTTGGCACACTGATTTTGACTGCGGGTAACTCCTTTTACCTGATCAGGATATAGGGCTCACGGCGGTTGTGGCTAGTCGATCGAGATGCTTACTCCTCCTAGGCACCTGATCCCACCTCGTTATGTTCATCTTTCATTAGATACACGATCAACTTCTTTATGTATCGGATGATGTACATTTACGTTGTTTGATATGGGAATGGCCAATGAAGCTGTGTTTTCACTCTGCGCCTTAGATCATGATGCAAATTAAACGCCGTGCTCAAGGTGTTTATACGCCAAACATTTGTGATTCAGCATTTATACTTATATGGAGATGTAAAACTTATACGGTACCAATTTTGACGCACCAGATGCGCATTTCGACAAATAATGTCTCTTCAGTGATGCTCAACCGAAAGGTATGGAGATATGATTAAAACGTTCTAATATTATAGTAAAAGATTGCATTGAAGAGAGGAAGGAACAACACAGTTTATAAAACATTATCTTGTAGATTTCCAGGTTTCCTACAGTGATGGAATTGATCACTGTCCGTTATCGTCACTTTTCACACACAACACTGAATCAGATAAATGACATCATCTGATCTCAGTTTGTGCTAACGTTATCAGCTATCAAGATTCTGCTTGAAACCATACTTTATATATTAAATTATAATATTCAGCTTAAAAATTGATAACAGATATTCCATAAGCCTCTCATTCGTCTTACATGTACTTTTAGTCTTCTGCTCATGCGAAAAATTCGAATGGAATTCTTGTGAATTTGAAAATTATGTGATCCACTGTTCCCTTGGAATGAGTCAATATATCGATAATGAACGAGTTCGAAACTCCCAACATAGTTTATGTTCAAAAGGAAAGAAGGGAGAGTAACGTTACATTTCAATAGTTATTGATGAAGCAAAACTCAAATCTTACTTTATAGGTATGTCACCGGTCTGGATGGGCGCTTCGGACATCTCGGATGAGGGAAAGTTTATAAAACTCTCCAACGCCAAACCGATTCAATATACCAACTGGAATAGAGGGGAGCCTAACGATCATCAAAAGAAAGAGGACTGCGTTGAATGGGCGGGTTCCGGCAAATGGAATGATAACTACTGCGGGAACAAAAATTTCTTTATTTGTGAACAAGCTTGATGTGGACGTGCTAACTAAGAGCCTTGTTTGCATAAGATGATAAATCTTTAAAGGTTATAATTACTGTATGTTTTTCTTTGTCTTCATCACAAGTTTTCGAAGTATAGATGTATGCATGTTAATGATAAAAAAAACAAGTGCTACCGAATACTGTCTGATGTGTTTCAAACCGGATATTAAGCTGATTATATATTGCCTTTCCAAATCAAAAGATCATAAAAGGATTTTTTAAAATTTAATTAATGTTCTTAAATTTCTTAAATATGAAACAATGGTTTCTTACGACTTTTTGTCAAAAGACATTTAAATATACATATCAAACTACCATCTATTTTATAGCATGAGGAATACGTATATTTTGAAAAGAGAAAAAACTTCAATTTATCCTTGTGCCCATTTTGCTCTTCTAATTGACATATATATGGAACTAGTTTCATATGAAGCACAATCAAATGCACAATATTTATTCAACAAATAATGTTTCCAGCGTAATTAATACTACAACAAATCTAACAAGAGGCTCATGGGCCACATCACTCGCCCGAGTCACCTTGGCTCATATTCAAAGATTTTCTCTATATATTCGCATGTAAAACTTTGATCCCTATTTTAATCCCAACCTACTCTCGGACGCCATGATTTTTTCAAAATTGAATCTGGACTAGGTCAGGAAGCTTTCATGTGAATGTAAACTTTTCTGACCCAGTGGTTCTCGAGAAGATTTTTCCTATATACTTGTATGTACATGTAAAACTTTGATCCCCTATTGTGCCCCTATCCAACCCCCGAGGGCCATGGTTTTAACAAACTTGAATCTACATTACGTCAGAAACCTTTCATGTAAATCTCAGCTTTTCTGGCTCAGTGGTTCTTGAGAAGAAGATTTTAAAATGACCCCACCCTATTTTTGCATTTTTGGGATTATCTCTCCTTTGAAAGGGACATGACCCATCATTTGAACAATTTGAAAGCCCTTTACTCAAAGATGCTTTTGGCCAAGTTTGGTTAAAATTGGCCCAGTGGTTCTGGAGAAGTCGAAAATGTAAACAGTTTACAGACAGACGACGGACAACAGGCGATCAGAAAAGCTCACTTGAGCTTTCAGCTCAGGTGAGCTAAAACAGAGAAAGTATCACAAAACATGAATATTTTTCCCTGACAATATATTTAATTTGCATATTCGTCATAAAGTAAACAAACAGAATCATTTTTACAATCATTAATTACATGTATTTTTACCAATATTAATATTCACATATCCTCTGGTGTGTCCAGGGGTCTGTGTTTGCCCAACTATCTATTTTGTATTGCTAATATGAGTTATGAGATTGATCATTGTTCGTTATCTTCACCTTGCATTCCAAAAACAAACAATGTTACTTTTTATTCACATATTATTTACTTAAGATCTGTATCCCATAAGCATAAAAGTAATTAATGATATGTGAACAATTTACTAACACGCTCAAAATTATAACATTAAAATTTAACCTCTATCCCTCATAGTACACACCGAGTAAAATAAACAACTCGCTGGATAATGTTAGCAAGATATCAACATGTATTACAAATCACGTTAAACTCTGTACAACTCACAATTCTATAAGACACCCAGGAAACTATGAGAAATAAACATGCATCTTAAATTGTATCCATGCCATTCTCTAAATACTATCAAAGAACATTAAAGTCTAGAAAATAGGAATACATTCACAATTGTCTACATAATGTACCTATCTCTTGGACAAACAATTATGACATCTTTTCCCCTAATGCAATCTGTAGCATATACAAATTTACTTTTAATTCTTTGCACGGGTATGAACATTGATGGACACTCTTGCTCATACTGTGTTTTATGCCAAACTTCAACTGGTTTACCATAGAAATGCCGTATTGAATCTTCAAGATGCTTAAACCAGGCAATTTGAGCCATAAAATTACTTTTTACATTGCCATCCATAATTATAGAATGCTCTAAAAACTTGATAGTCTGTCCTGGGTGTTGTGTAAGGTCTTCATGTGTATGTACAAGTTCATCATCATCTCCACACCAAATATCCAAAACAAATGGGGACCTTACACTTTGACAGTGCTTTGAGCCTAAAACGGACCCATTTAAATAGATTTCATTTCCTAACTTCACAGATGTACACATTTTAAATTGATTACAACCATACAAAAATGAATACATACTTTAAAGTATATCCACCTTTATTTCAGTCAATGTTTCACGCTTGAACTTTTTCACAAAAGTACCATCATAATTATTACTCCAATCTACTGAAAAAAACAGATGTCTGAATTGATGTTTTTTCTACAACACCAACATTTCCAAATGACTGTGATTGCTGGTATAATGTTCCACGGACATTTTCAATATGACAAGTGGACAATTCATTGTAAACAAAAAAAATGTTGATCAGAAAACATATCTATTTAATTGTCTCGACCCCAACTTTCTTTCAAATATATCCTCATAATTTGAGTTTCAATCTGCTTCCTATTTGTTGGATAAGAATACCATTCTCTCTTTCAAAACTGAACAACCAAAATGAGTAAATTGGGCCAAAATCAAACGAACAGTAAAATAAATGACCATGCAAATGCATATTTGGTGTAACAAACTCTTCCCCATTAAGCTGCTCAAACTTTTTACAAAAATCAACAGATAAAAAATAAGCTGCTTTGGCATTCCCTAAAGAAATATCTCTAGAGCAAAGTCTTCTACAAGCTAATACACATTTTCTCCAGCATTCTAAATGAATGTCTGGTACAACATCTTTCAAAGCATATATCGAAAACAGTAATGTCCAGTTCTTCCACTGGTCTGCATTAAACGATCCATATGAGGATGAAAATTTCTGTGATAATTTCCCAACATCAGAGGGACAAGTAAAATCTTTTGCTGAATAACTAAAAAAATCATTTTCACTCAAAACCATTTTAGTTTTCCAAACCTTTAACATATGTTTTGCTGTACCTAGAAATATATTGCGATTGGGATCAATTGTTGTCATTCTTATTGGATCATAATAATCTAAATCTAAACATGATATTCTGACTCCATGTCTTTTCCCAATGCCTCCTTCTCACCCTTTGAAGAACATTTTGAAATTTTTCCACATATCTTCCTATGATGATCATTACATCTAGGAGACCACATGCTTCTCTCAAATTCTCCAAACGTTTTTTTTTACCTAACACACCTGGGAACTGCTTTTCACATTTGTTGCAACTTAGATTTGCCATATGACCATAAAACCCACATAATTTCCTGCTTGCAGGAACATCACATCCTACAGAAAGCAGTGCTAATCGAAAAATTTTAAACTGCTTTCCAGATTTTCTGAACATTAGAAAAAATCCGTTATACCAAGCCTCAATTAGTTCGTCAATTATGGGCTGAAGAAATGTATTTGTAGGTGTCTCTTTCTTCATGTCAGGAATGATACCCTTTGCATTTATTAAGCATGCACAAAACTTTTCAGTAAAGAGTTGACAGATTCAAAAAATATTTTTAAGAGCACATACATTATTATTGCTAGTTTTCAACCGATGAACTAAATCTGTTGGTTTTTATTACTTACACGGATGAATGATTTTTTTAAAAATGTAGAATTCTTTTTGGATAAGCTTTATCTTTATAGCTTTTACCGATTTGAACATATTTTCTATATCGATAATTCTAACTCCATCATTAACAGCATTCCCAATTAAAATATGGAGACCATAGAAAAATCAAAAATCAATTTTGGAATAGTCTTCAAAATTTCTTCTGTTGAGTAATTCAGAATTGTGGCACTGTAATATAATTGTGTAAGTTCTAATGTATCTATAAGTATATATTTGCTAAAGATAGTAGGTTTTCTGTTTCGAGTTAATTGTTCCCCAATTCCTTTCCCTTATCATTCCAGGTTTTCTCATAGCATAGTTCAAGAGCACACTCAATATATATTACAAGATATCGGACTGGGTCATTTGTATTATTAACATCGTATAAAGTGTCATGCCTAGTTTGAAGAATCCAGTAAACCCCCCTGATTTATTCATCTTTAATTACAAGCCTGAAACTCCACTAAAGTTATTGATTAGGTATATCGCGTCTCCCATATATTTCATATCTGATAATGACAATGATGCATCATCTGCAGTTCTGCATACAGTAGAAGTTGTATAACCGTGCCCATGGCGTCATTCGTGAAACATTTTATGTTTCAGAGGACCTTATTTTTAATGACATTATTTCTTTAACGAAGAGAAAAACAACTGCCGATATTGGACATCAGTTTCTGATTCCTTTTCTCATAAAACATGCATTAGAGATTCAACCATTATTTTTATTCGAAAGACTGGATTTTCATATAGACTTTTCACCCATTTCAAAAACTAAAGACCCATTCTTTTTCCATTGTCTTAAATAAAAAGTTCAAATCTATAGAGTCAAACGCATTATCAAAATTTTAAAATAAAATACATTATACATTATTCGATTCACAATAGTCCAATATATCTAACAAAAGCCGTGTATTTGTGTCAATTAATCTACCTTTGATGTAAGGTGAAGATAACGAACAGTGATCAATCTCATAAGTCCTACAAGCAATACAAAATAGATAGTTGGGCAAACACGGACCCCTGGACACACCAGAGGTGGGATCAGGTGCCTAGGAGGAGTAAGCATCCCCTGTTGACCGGTCAAACCCGCCGTAAGCCCCATATCCTGATCAGGTAAACGGAGTTATCCGCAATCAAATCAGTCTGTCTGTCGTTTGATCTTTCCTTATGAGTCTATCAATGACTCGTTGTAAACTTTCTGCGAATATAAAAACGGGTGTCTTACAATCGCCGTAAGTCAAGCTAAGAAGTCTATAATTACGGAGATCAGTTTTTTTCCTTTTTGTGGATCAATGATATTCTTGATAATCTCTGTGAAAAAGACACGTTGGATTTTTTTCTTCTTCAAAAGTTTGTTTAAGCGATTTGAAATAATAATCTTTTATTTCATTCCAAATCACTTTGTAGAATTCGACAGGGGACTTGATATGTTTCACTTAGTACATGTTTCACACCTCGAACAAAAGATTTTTGCGTGTACCAAATAACTTGGTACACCCCAAGTCCAAGCTTCATGGTTGGGTAGCGGTACCATTGTATTTACTATTATTAAACCAATAATTATCAATGATTGGTAACAATCAAGGAAGGGCTTTCTGAATACCGTATGTCAGTTACCACACTTGGTATGGAACATTGAATATCAAAACAGAAACACAAAACGTTGGGTGACTTAGGTGACCAACAGAAGCAATCAAGAGACCCGACGTGCTCTAATTAAGATATTCTCTCTCTCTCTCTCTCTCTCTCTCTCTCTCTCTCTCTCTCTCTCTCTCTCTCTCTCTCTCTCTCTCTGTGAGGTATCTGTTATGCCCCATCACTAACACTTCATGAAAATAGTATTTGGAAGTGTACTCATCATCTTGTGTTCGGACTTCGGTATCAAGCAATCTATCATTTGAAACAAATTAAAGGTTACAGGTAGTTTTATATCACTCTATCAGCATATCTGATCCGTCACCCAAATAGTGTGTTTTCAAGATGATTTTCAGAAATGATATCTAGGAATCGCATGGAAGTATTTTCTTTCATGTCCGAAAATGTCCAAAAGATTAGTTTTAGTACATTCTTAGCTTAAATCCTTTTGAAAAGACATGGAAGACACTCTTGAAACATGGATGAAGATATATTGAATGTGTACAAAAAACAATAATACTCGAAAACTACTCCCTGTGCACCCTCACCTGGCTGTTGTATACAGGTACACTCCCCTTGAGGGCACAACTTATCAGATCCAGCCAATGCAAAATTGCACCAATCAAGATAAATGCTGATGATCTTGATTAAAGGATAAAACATAAGGAAAGGTTATAATAAATTAAATAGAGGCCACAAAGAGTTTTCATTTCTCGTGTGAAATATGTACTAAGTATGTTGTGAAACTTTTCTCTCGCCACTCGATTTGATTCCGCTCGCGCCGGTAAGTGAGAAAGTTCCCCAATTTACTTTCGGAAGGTCGGTGGTCTCTTCCCAGGTGCATTGTATCTGGGTTCTCTCTTCCACCAATGAAAACTGGGCGCCACCAGATAACTGAAAAATCGTTGAGTGTGGCGGAAAACATCAATCAATCGATTTGATCCCTCGCTTCGGTCGGCACCAAATATATTGGTACTCGAGAAAAGTTTATCAACATATACTTATTTTGTAGCATGTTCACGTTCAGTAAGGAATTCATCATAAAGTTGTCTTTCGTGGTTTGATACCTTTGTGTTCAGTAAGGAATTCATCATAGAGTTGGCTTTCGTTGTTTGATACCTTTGTGCATTCCACTTCTTCTCAGTACTTATCAATAAAATGTTCATTGTTAATATTACTGCTTGTACATGTATATAGCGCTTCAAAGAATTCACACAATATATTCATTATATCGCCGGTTTTTCAACTCTTTCAACTGCTTTTTATTTCGTGCATTACATTTGAAGATTGTGTTTTCCGTTCTTAAAACTTAGGTGTACTCGTTGTTGCCTTTTTCGATCCAATTTGACTTTGATCGTAAATATGCACCTTTTGCAATATTCATGCTTGCGATATTATTTCTCTCTGTCTCTAACAGTTTTTTATATCGATTACATTTCAATCCATTGATTCTGTTTTTGCAATTTCTCCTTTTATCAGATGAATACGTTGTTTGTTTCATTGTTTGCATTTAAAAAGTTTACTGTCATTTTATGGTTTCCACTTCAATTGGTCATCTAAAATGTTATTTCCCCCTCTTTTGCAAGCATCTCTTCTTTACGTTGTGTTTCATAATTAGCATCAATCAATAAGGATGTGTTTAATTCCCAAATCCCCTTTGCTTCTTTTCTCCTATAAATGTAAAATCAAATATTGTTGGCAAATGATTTGAAAGTTTGTACCAAAGATGCTTTTTTGGTGTTGCTAGCTATTTCTAATTAGAAGTGTTTTGATATAAAAACAAAGTCAATACGCCTCCTGGGGTTTTCTTGCCCATCACACCAGGTAAACCCAGCTGGAGTAATTGGTTTATATATTTCCCCACATGTGGGTTGAATTTAAGTATGTCAGTAGATCTGTTAAGTGTCTAGAATTTATCATTAACTTTTTATTGCGACCAGTGTCTATCTTCTTTATTTGTATGGTGTTAGAATATTTTGATGATTTAGCGTATATTGACATATCCAGTTTTACAGGCTTTACAAAACTGAACATGGATTTCATTATTAGGGGCATCTATATTTTCAAGAGTATAAATTATATCATTGAATTTAATATTCACCAAGCTTTCTTACCAGCTTCTAATCTATGAACATTAATTAACTCAAAGTTTAGGTTTTTATGAAAAAGA
Source organism: Ostrea edulis (assembly GCF_947568905.1). Classification (NCBI taxonomy): domain Eukaryota; kingdom Metazoa; phylum Mollusca; class Bivalvia; order Ostreida; family Ostreidae; genus Ostrea; species Ostrea edulis. The sequence goes on from NC_079170.1 coordinate 71,689,119, forward strand.
ATCGATACTCCCCAACTATAAATTGAATCTTTAATACTATGTAGAGAAGTCCCATGCCAAATCGAATCATGTTTGAATAGATATGTCTGACAAAAGGGAATTTCTTGTAACATTACTATATCGATATTACATTCATTTAACCATTGATATAACGTGTTTTTTCCTACGAATAAAGTCCCCTCGCACTTTAGGTAATGTATTTCAATTTATCCATTATAAAGTTCAAAACATATTGCTCTTAATATAGTGTCCAGTAATTATTTATCACCGGTGACAGTGCTCTGCTCCTTAGCCGCTTGCAGCATCACACCGATATCCTTTTGTTGAGTGGTGGATGAAGGCGCCGGTTTTGATCCATATCGTTGTTTGTTTTTCGGCCTTTTCTTTAAGCAACACGACTTATGATCTGACTCAAGGTATTTTACCCCCTTATTTATTCATCTGTAATTGCAAGCCTGAAACTCCACTAAAGTTATTGATTAGGTATATCGCGTTTCCAATATATTTCATATCTGATAATGACAATGATGCATCATCTGCAGTTCTGCATACAGTAGAAGTTGTATAACCGTGCCCATGGCGTCGTTCGTGAAACATTTTATGTTTCAGAGGACCTCATTTTTAATGACATTATTTCTTTAACAAAGAGACAAACGACTGTCGATATTGGATATCAGTTTCTGATTCCTTTTCTCATAAAGCATGCTTTAGAGATTCAACCATTATTTTTTATTCGAAAGACTGGATTTCCATATAGACTTTTCACCCATTTCAAAAACTAAAGACCCATTCTTTTTCCATTGTCTTAAATAAAAAGTTCAAATCTATAGAGTCAAACGCATTATCAAAATTTTAAAATAAAATAATACATTATACATTATTCGATTCACAATATTCCAATATATCTAACAAAAGCCGTGTATTTGTGTCAATTAATCTACCTTTGATGTAAGGTGAAGATAACGAACAGTGATCAATCTCATAAGTCCTACAAGCAATACAAAATAGATAGTTGGGCAAACACGGACCCCTGGACACACCAGAGGTGGGATCAGGTGCCTAGGAGGAGTAAACATCCCCTGTTGACCGGCACACCCGCCGTGAGCCCCATATCCTGATCAGGTAAATGAAGTTATCCGCAGTCAAATCAGTCTGTCTGTCGTTTGATCTTTCCTTATGAGTCTATCAATGACTCGTTGTAAACTTTCTGCGAATATAAAAACGAGTATCTTACAATCGCCGTAAGTCAAGCTAAGAGGTCTATAATTACGTACATAAGTTTTTCTCCTTTTTGTGGGTCAATGATATTCTTGATAATCTCTGTGAAAAAGACACGTTGGATTTTTTCTTCTTCAAAAGTTTGTTTAAGCGATTTGAAATAACAATCTTTTATTTCATTCCAAATCATTTTGTAGAATTCGACAGGGGACTTGATATGTTTCACTTAGTACATGGTTTACACCTCGAACAACAGATATTTGCGTGTACCAGATAACTTGGTACACCCCAAGTCCAAGCTTCATGGTTGGGTAGCGGTACCATTGTTTTTACTATTATTAAACCTATAATTATCAATGATTGGTAACAATCAAGGAAGGGCTTTCTGAATACCGTATGTCAGTTACCACACTTGGTATGGAACATTGAATATCAAAACAGAAACACAAAACGTTGGGTGGTTTGGGCGACCAACAGAAGCAATTAAGAGATCCGACGTGCTCTAATTAAGATATTTTTACTCTCTCTCTCTCTCTCTCTCTCTCTCTCTCTCTCTCTCTCTGTAAGGTATCTGTTATGCCCCATCACTAACACTTCATGAAAATAGTATTTGGAAGTGTACTCACCATCTTGTGTTCGGACTTCAGTATCCAGCAATCTATTATTTGAAACAAATTAAAGGTTACAGAGAGTTTTATATCACTATATCAGTATATCTGATCTGTCACCCAAATAGTGTGTTTTCAAGATGATTTTCAGAAATGATATCTAGGAAACGCATGGAAGTATTTTCTTTCATGTCCGAAAATGTCCAAAAGATTAGTTTTAGTACATTCTTAGCTTAAATCCTTTTGAAAAGACATGGAAGACACTCTTGAAACATGGTTAAAAATATATTGAATGTGTACAAAAAAAACAATAAAACAATAATACTCGAAAACTACTCCCTCTGCACCCTCACTTAGCTGTTGGATACAGGTACACTCCCCTTGAGGGCACAACTTATCAGATCCAGCCAATGCAAAATTGCACCAATCAAGATAAATGCTGATGATCTTGATTAAAGGATAAAACATACGGAAAGGTTCTAATAAATTAAATAGAGACCAGAAAGAGTTTTCATTTCTCGTGTGAAATATGTACTAAGTATGTTGTGAAACTTTTCTCTCGCCACTCGATTTGATCCCGCTCGCGCCGGTAAGTGAGAAAGTTTCCCAATTTACTTTCGGAAAGTCGGTAGCCTGTTCCCAGGTGCATTGTATCTGGGTTCTCTCTTCCACCAATAAAAACTGGGAGCCACCAGATAACTGAAAAATTGTTGAGTGTGGTGGAAAACATCAATCAATCAATCAATCGATTTGATCGCTCGCTTCACTCGGCACCAAATCTTTTGATACTCGAGAAAAGTTTATCAACATATACTTATTTTGTAGCATGTTCACGTTCAGTAAGGAATTCATCATAAAGTTGTCTTTCGTGGTTTGATACCTTTGTGTTCAATAAGGAATTCATCATAGAGTTGTCTTTCGTTGTTTGATACCTTTGCGCATTCCACTTCTTCTCAGTACTTATCAATAAGATGTTCATTATTAATATTACTGCTTGTACATGTATATAGCGCTTCAAAGAATTCACACAATTTATTCATTATATCGCCGGTTTTTCAACTCTTTCAACTGCTTTTTATTTCGTGCATTACATTTGAAGATCGTGTTTTCCGTTCTTAAAACTTAGGTGTACTCGTTGTTGCCTTTTTCGATCCAATTTGACTTTGATCGTAAATATGCACCTTTTGCAATATTCATGCTTGTGATATCATTTCTATCTGTCTCTAACAGTTTTTTATATCGATTACATTTCAATCCATTGATTCTGTTTTTGCAATTTCTCCTTTTATCAAATGAATACGTTGTTTGTTTCAAGACCTTTATGTTGCGAAAATTGCATTTAAAAAGTTTACTGTCATTTTTTGGTTTCCACTTCAATTGGTCATCTAAAATGTTATTTCCCCCTCTTTTTCAAGCATCTCTTCTTTACGTTGTGTTTCATAATTAGCATCAATCAATAAGGATGTGTTTAATTCCAAATCCCCTTTGCTTCTTTTCTTCTATAAATGTAAAATCAAATATTGTTGGCAAATGATTTGAAAGTTTGTACTTAAGGTGCTTTCTTGGTGTTGCTAGCTATTTCTAATTAGAAGTGTTTTGATATAAAAACGAAATCAATACGCCTCCTGGGGTTTTCTTGCCCATCACACCAGGTAAACCCAGCTGGAGTAATTGGTTTACATATTTCCCCACATGTGGGTTGAATTTAAGTATGTCAGTAGATCTGTTAAGTGTCTAGAATTTATCATTAACTTTTTATTGCGACCAGTGCCTATCTTCTTTATTTGTATGGTGTTAGAAGATTTTGATGATTTAGCGTATATTGACATATCCAGTTTTACAGGCTTTACAAAACTGAACATGGATTTCATTATTAGGGGCATCTATATTTTCAAGAGTATAAACCATATCATTGAATTTAATATTCACCAAGCTTTCTTACCAGCTTCTAATCTATGAACATTAATTAACTCAAAGTTTAGGTTTTTATGAAAAAGAATCGATACTCCCCAACTATAAATTGAATCTTTAACACTATGTAGAGAAGTCCCATGCCATATGGAATCATGTTTGAATAGATATGTCTGACAAAAGGGAATTTCTTGTAACATTACTATATCGATATTACATTCATTTAACCATTGATATAACGTGTTTTTTCCTACGAATAAAGTCCCCTCGCACTTTAGGTAATGTATTTCAATTTATCCATTATAAAGTTCAAAACATATTGCTATTGATATAGTGTCCAGTAATTATTTATCACCGGTGGCAGTGCTCTGCTCCGTAACCGCTTGCAGCATCACACCGATATCCTTTTGTCGAGTGGTGGATAAAGGCGCCGGTTTTGATTCATATCGTTGTTTGTTTTTCGGCCTTTTCTTTAAGTCAGCGGCAACACGACTTATGATCTGACTCAAGGTATTTTACCAGGCTACGCAATAGATTTTGTGTGCATTGTTTATGTAAGGTTGAGGTCAGAGTCACATATGTAGTAGAATTTTTAGCTGTTGCAAGAGTATGTCGGACTTTTTTCAACTTCTACATCCTTCCATCGGATAATATCCTCCATAGGTTTCTTTTTGGAGAATGACCAAGCGGCGGAAGGATTAATATAGTTACCGGTACGTTTTGCTTCCAACACAGATTTGGCTTCTCCTTTTTCCTGCGGTCAATAAGCTTTAGAGCATTGGAGAGCAGATTGGAAGTGCTCTCCAAAATCAGTTGACGAACAGGGAAAGAAGTTGGACAAGACGGGGTTCGGGGGCACAATATGGGATTAAAGTTTTGCATGGCAAGCAGGGCAATGATTTGTTACCATTAATGCACCCTCAGACAGATTTGATTTTCTTCATCACCAGGGGAGCGGGTGAGATGGGCCGCAATATGATAAGAGTTTTACAATGGAATAGATGTATATATAATCGTTGAAAATTTTCTTCACAAGAGTTGCTGATTAGAGATAATATGTAAGCATCTCAATGGTACGGATTTATATCTTTAGTGCAGATTAGTATTGGCTTAAATAGAGAATCAAAATTTTACTTGAGAATATATAGGGAATTTGAAAAAAGAAGATATTTTCAAGAGTAGCATTGCAACCCTAAATTACATTAATATGCTAAAATTCTGAATTCGGGTGTTCTAGCTCACGTGAGAGTTTCTTATCATCCGTCCGTCCAATTGCCTCTTTGTCCATCCATCTGTAATTTTTTTGGGATACACTCTAAACCACTTGGCCAATTTCAACCAAACTTGCCATAAAGCATTCCTGGGTAAAGGGAAATCAAATTAAGGGTCCCCCTCTCCAAGAAGCTCTGGATCAGAAAAGACGAAACTTATGGGAAAGCTTCATTATCAATTTAATTAAGCAAGCATTCTTAATGTGTAAAAATGAGTGTTCCAGGGGATAATTTGTGGCCAAATTTTGACATTAAAGTTTTACATGTAGATGCATCTGTAAAACACGCTTTTAAGATCACGATTTCAGGAGCAAGACTTTACTTGAATTATAAGTACTGTATGTTATATAGTGTAAATATTTGGATACAGTTGGCCATCACAGTACAAAATTGCTGTTTTGAACATGTTTATTTCCAGTGTTCCAGCATTTCTACAATTCATAATTTTTCTATCTCTTGCTCCAAATCGTCAGGAAAAGACAAATTTCGGGCATATCGCATTTTGATTACTATGTTCCTCTTTCGCATCTGTTTCTCTTGGTAACACGGGGTCGAATACCCTCACTCCCTAAAACCCGGTTGAATATATTGTGCAAACTGAGATCTCAGGTGATATATGGTAAGATCAAGTACAACAAAAATAGTTCACTCGGAAATACTGTCCAAAGGTATCAGCTGGAACATTTGTTGATGGCTCAACAGCAGCTCGGTTTTGATAACTTGGCTTTTTCTTTGAGCAATTGCCAAAACCCTCCCATATATTATCCTTGCATATGAGTGAAAGCTAATTATAGGAATTAAATGCAAATAACATCGAAATACATGATATCCATTGAAATTTGCCATGTTCATATTTTGAGCATGTTCAAGTAGATTCTGGTTAGATGTGACTCGCACTGTGTAGGTTTAACTATGACGTCACATTATGAAGCTAAATGTACTGCTCACGACGGAGGAAAACAAACTATGTCAACAAAACGACTTCTGAGCTGAACATACACTAAATCATATGAGACAATATTACTATGAAAATAAACAGAATCATCTCCCCAATATCGGTACTGCTCCCCAAAAGCAATCTATTTATCGCATGAATAATTATCAAAATATTGAAATTGAAACAATTGACAAACTGGACAGGCCAGTATTATGTTTCTAGATATGCATCGATGTTATTGCTGCTTAAATCCCGTCCATCGTATTGTTCGATCGTCATTTTAATTCTACATTGCCTTTTGAAAGAATCACTGACAGATGCCGAGGAAATGCCTTATGCTAGATCGATTCAGTGAACATTCACAGTGTGCTGTTTCGCTAATGTCCAAGTTTTTTGCCTCTTCGTGTTCTTTAACAAGGACACAATTCTCTACTTAGATGCCTATAGCTAAGGACGAATCAAAAAACAAATGAAATGGTAAATTCACAGTAAGTTTGCTTGATGTGAAGAAACATCAGATGCAGCCGGACAACTTGAAAATGACCTTCCAGTATCCTAAGGATTCAGTACTGATGAATAATATTGTGGTAGTTACGACAAAGTATCAACCCCAACCGTCCACCTGGATTCTGATAGCCTTTGCATACATTGTTGATGTCTAGCGTATTCAAATATTGCATCTTCGTTTTCATACAAAATATCAAAGTCGAAATTTTCGTTTTGTTCTTTTCAATATTCTTTTTTACTAATTTCTGACAAAATGAAGGAACATGTTAAGATTAAACAATACATTTATTTCATGTACACTGTACAACACTTCTCACTTGTGTTGTTGAACAGTACATCTAAATGTTCGTTTCAATTGAAACATGGATATCAATTGTTTCCAATTTGTCCTTAAACATTTCATAGTAAAGTGTACCTGGAGAATTGGAGATTAATTATATTGTCCATAGGACATTTCACAAATAAATAAATTAAGGTAAGAGCAACGTCTATCATTCCATTTGCCGTTTCTAAGTAGGTCGATACAGTCCCTTTCCTCTGCTTGCTTTGGATAACCTACACTCGGTTCACCTCTCTGCCAAAAGTGAAAGGTGAAGATTGCATTGGAGTAGCTCCATCGATATTGACCTTCAATATCGACATCGTTTCCCCCAGTCCAAGCTGTGCATTTGTAAAGGTATGTGGGACAAGTACCTAAAATAGATATGAAGGATAAGGGTCTGTAATTTGTAAAATGATAAAGTGTATACCTGTGTTTACCAATAATCGGATGTTATTTTTATGTGGTAATAAATTAAACTGGTTTCCATTTTCTCAAAAATAAAAAGTCGATGTTCCAAGTAAGATGAATTAATTTGCTAGCAGAGTATGAAAAGGGTGGTGAAAAAAGTGATTTAAGTCGTATCTCAATCGGGGTCAGTATTTGCCCAACTGTTTATGTTGTATTCCTTATAGGAGCCATGACATTGATCACTGTACGTTATTATTTTTTTTACCTTTGATACAAACAACACAAAATCCAGATAGAGCAAACAAATACCATGGGTCTAGACCACGCACCTAAGAGGCTTCTATCTTGATCAAACGGAGTAATCCATCGTCAAAATCAGTAGGTAAAGTACGCATATACCAGCATTACAATTCAATGATAGCGTGCATTTGCAACTACAACCTATCTTTGGGTTAAAGGCTGTCTGACGTGTTTCATACCGGTTGTTAGGCCGTTCTTGGCACGCTGGTTTTGACTACGAATACCTCCGTTTATCTTATCAAGATATAGGGCTCTCGTCGGGTTTGACCGGTCAACAGGGGATGCTTACTCCTCCTAGGCACCTGATCCCACCTCTAGTATATCCAGGGGTCCGCGTTTGTCCAACTCTCTATTTTATATCGTTTATAGGAGTTATGAGATTGATCACTATTTGTATCCTTTTTATCTAAATTTAGAGCTGAAGACAACTGCAAGATATAGTATCTTCTCATCTTAAAGTCTGCCTCATAAAAATACCAAAATAGCTAATAAAGGAGCACAATTTGTGTCCATTACAAATGACTACTGAAAGAAATGTTTTACTATAGTAGATACATAAAAACAATGCCACATCTGCAAGTAATATCTTAGATATGATACATACGCGCAACGAAATAACGTGATATAGGAAAAATCCCAGGTATCTAATTCATCCCTGAATACTCATCACGTAGTTAGTTTGTGTATTAATCGAGTTCAAGTCATTAAACTGCACATGAAAAACTTACTGAGCACATTCACGTATGCTCTATTTGTCCCACTCTCACATGTAAATAAATTGTTTCGTGTCTTACAGTGTACGAGATATCTCTCAATATAAATAATTCTAACGTATCTCCAAAATTTAACATTCAAACATTTTGGCCCCTTTAGTGTATTTAGAACAATATGAAAATTGAATTGAGATGTGCATATTCAAATCTTCAAATCTAACCAATATATACTATGATTAAGAAAGTGTATGATTAAGAACAGTCTTTCACGACATTTTAGGAACCCAGACAAGATATTAGTAGATATTTGGTGTCAGTTTGAATCCACCTTGTGCATTGGTTCGGGTAGATATGTTAGTATTACAACCTATAATCAGTACTGCTTTTGAAAATAAAAACAATAAATACAGTGTTAAGTAGTTACTAGCACTGTATCAGTCGCAGGACCCACTTAACGTCCCATCCTTTAACTCTGCTGCAAGAGTTCCTGTAAATCAGAGCTCATATACTACAAACAACCAATTCCCCTGATTGTTTAGGTTAATATGTTTCTCACTCTGAGATACATTTAATTCAATGCAAGGTACAGGTTTGACATGTACAGACTGAATTCAGAATAGAACGCGAGCTATAAATCACACGTCACTAAAGGTAGACAAAATCCAAGCTATAAATCACAGGTCACTAAAGGTAGACAGAATCTTAACTATAAATTACAGTTCACGAAGGTATACAGAATCCGAGATATAAATTACATTTCACTAAAATATATAGAATCCGAGCTATGAATTACAATTCACTAAAAATACACAGAATCCTAACTATAAATTACAGTTCACTATAGTATACATAATTTGAGATATAAATTACAGTTTACTAAAATAGACAGAATCCGAACTATAAATTACAGCTCACGAAGGTATACAGAATCCGAGATATAAATTACATTTCACTGAAATATATAGAATTCGAGCTATAAATTACAATTCACTAAAAATACAGAGAATCCGAGTGTGAATTACAGTTCATTAAAGTATACAGAATCCGAAATATAAATTACAGTTTACTAACAAAACACAGAAGCCGAGCTACGAATTACAATTGACTTACTTTTGACAAGAAAAGTGGAAGCAAGCCATTTTGACTTTTCTTGGTCCTCGATTTCCACCAGGTGAGAACCTCTCTTCCTACACTCCAGCTGTAATGTAAAACTTATACGGTACCAATTTTGATGCACCAGATGCGCATTTCGACAAATAATGTCTCTTCATTGATGTTCAACCGAAATGTTTGAAATCCGAAATAACGATAAACTTGCTAGAGCTATTATAGGAAAAATCAGTGTGCCAAAAAGTGGAGTCAAATTCGTCCAAGGATAAGAGCTTTGCATGAGGGAGATAATCCTTAATTTTGAAATGAATTTCTACATTTTATCACAGCAATTAAATATACATCCGTATTTTCAAGCTAGTAACGAAGTATTACTATGTTTTGTTAAATGTAAGTTCTATATACGTGTATAAATTAGATATAAATATCAGATCAGTTTTAGGAGGAGTAAGTATTCCCTGGTTCCTTGCCATATTTGCCGTGGGCCATTCTTTGAACAGGTAGACTATCTAATTTGTTGTCAAATTTGTATGAAAAAGACTTATGCGGCCTAGCAATTGGTAAGAAACATGTGGTCCCCCGGGGGGGGGGTTAAGTTCACAATATGGGGTTAAAGTTTACAGGCAAATATGAAGTAGAAAGTCATTTTCAAATCATCATGAATTGCCTGAATATGATTTATCATACTGATGGGCAAGCATCCTCCAGTTTATTAAAATCATGAACTTGGAGGGTAGGGTGGAACCACAGTATGGGATTAATTCTTTTACATGTTAAGTTTTTAATCTTCTGGAGAACATCAAGGCCACGGTTAGTCAACATCCTATTTTACTGCAGATTCAACTCCTGTCGAAGCATGACCCAAGTGGTCGAATGAGGCTTCAGTAGGAAATAAAGTTTTTCATAACAAATGGAGAAAATCTTTCACAAAATTATTCACAGAGTAACTAAACCAGGATTTAACATCTTCATGCATTGCAGATTCAGTTTGATAAGTCCCAAGGGTACTTTTGTACAATACAAATTCAGAGTTTTAACAGAGACATATTTGACAGAGAAAAGCATTTCTCCAAGTCTCGTATTATCTCGCGGTCCCCATTTTTTCGGGAACAAAATGCACACGTTGATATAAATCCCTTTCATGTACACCGAATTAAGAATGAAAGATACCAAGATCTTCCTAACCCCATGAATAAAACATTGAACATACGATTTTTTAAGAATATATTTCGCTTCAAAGTAAAATGAAAGTGAAGTATCAAAAGGCAACATTTGATTCACACTCGGCAAAATTAGTGAGATTTCCGGAAATGCTTGCGATCTGCCTACATTTTTGTTAAAAGTATATTTGTTGATCATGAAATCATTTGAAAACTAGTTACGTTCGATTCCAATTGATTATAGGAGTGAAATGAAGTTAAATCAAGATCAATTTATATTCTGCCCATTCGTTCGCAGATAATATAACCATGATACTATACATATATAAAACTTCACAAAGATGTCAATGGACTTCAGCAAACTTTATTCTTTTCAAAGTGGTACTAATTCTCAACGATATACATGTAAGCGTGTGTGGTAAAAGACTGAAACAAGAAACCATGTTCTAATTACTAATGTGTTTACAGAACATATGTCACAACTATTGAACACAATGATGCATATGACAGATATGTAACTACAATAATAATGGGTAAAGTAACAATATAGGCCCAAAATATTTATTTATAACACGAATGGTTTTCCATTGAAAAACTGTAAGAACCGTACTTTTACACATATAAAGCTTTTGACAATAATGTTGTTCCATACATTTAAGTGTGAATGAGAAAATTACTGATACAGTCTAAATTCCTAATTATAGGAAATAGAAAACATTGTAATGATATATATAACAATGAATATGCACAAATATTGTAATGTTATTACACTATGTGTCTGCATTTGGATGAAAATCTGAGGGTCTCAGGGTGAACAATGAATGGTGTAGGTAACACCCAAAACCAGAAAACTGGAAATAAGGAACATTAAATCTTTTAAAAAGGAAAGAAAACTAAGTCATATTTTAAGGAAAAATAACTCTTGCAGATGTAAAGGAAAATAACTCTAGAGAAAACTTAGCATAAAGAATATAAATATATACAAGAACATTACAATTTATCAAAATATGGGCCTGTCAAATATTTTAAGCGCTAAACATACCGCCGAAAGAGTTGCTTATCTCTGCTATATATATATCTCTGGTATTATATACGGATATATTGGGGAAATTTGAAATTCTTCTCAAGAAGAACCCGGTGGTGAGTAGTATGCAATCATCCCCAGGTTTGTTTGAACCATAGTCCGGTGAGGTAGGTTTGGGCACAACAAGAATAGAAATTGTACATGGTAGAATCTGTATACAATGATCTACTGACATGAATAGTCACACTAATATGCAAACAAAATGTTTTGCAAAATGTTAGATGTACAAAAAATCATTTATAATTATATAAATAAACACAAATTATATAAATCCTACTGGAATTCCGAAATAAAAAAGAGAATGATCTCGCTATGGGGTGAGTTCGTATTGGAATTCCCAACCGTTGAAATAGAAGTCAGATATTGATCAAGATCAATACATACATTGTGTTCATGAGAAAATTGCTATCATTATAATTTGTGTAGATATCAAAGGCAAATCATTGGAAATGTAAATATGACAAAAACTATACAGTTGTCTCTGATATGCCATTTGAATAAGTATTAGTAGTTAATACCTCAATGCATTTATATTTTATTGCTATTTTAAACAAGTATTAGTAGTTAAGAGCCATTCTCTGTAACCACTTAAACATTTATATAAGGGGTCCGGCACGCACTGTCACCGATTTTTTTCAAATTTGGCACATCGACTTAATCTGGCATAAGTAATGTAAAACCATCATAATTTGGTTGCTATGCAACTCTGTTGCCATGGTAACACGTGCATGCCATTCAGGTCACAAAAGAGTCAATTTTTGCATGAAAACTGACATTTTTCATTCAACTATACTGGATTAACCTGTTTGAGTTCTTATTTAATCATTATCAAATGATACTATATAGCATTTTTATTATTTAGTTTGATATTTAGTTAAAGGTTTGAATAATTCTGTTATATTTTCATTCTGTCTGGAAGAGAGGGTTGTTTGATACATTCTGAAAAAGCTAATTTAGAGGCAAATTTGAATGATGGATAAAAATTCCCGCATTCAGCTTGAAATCTATAAATGCTTGTACAACATACATTAGATATAGTAGTATCATATAACAATGAGACATGTTTGGGAATCTACCATCTAAGCTATGCTTCCATGGAAACAAAATGATGCATTTCGTCATGATATGACAGTAGAGATGCATTTTTCAATGTAATTCAAAATACAATTTTCTATGTATTCAAAGTATATAATCTTAATAACCGACTGCTACTGATGTTAGATTTTAAATTTTAACAAGTTTAATATGAGAATTCATGTTCGTTGCCATGGAAACGAAAATTGCTATTTCTTTTCAAATTCGAAATCCATGCAAAATGAATAAATTTTTAGACCAAAAAAAAAAATATGCTTTTATAAACAGATTCAACTGAAGTCAATGTTGTAGTTGATTAAATATTAATACTGATAGATAATTCATATTACATTGTTGCTATGGTAACAAAATATCACAAAACAGCAAGCTTGATGTTCACATTCTTTTCAAATAAATCTCATTTTGTTATACATCATGCATGTTCTTCAATCATAAACACTCTTAATTTGTAACAGATAATTAAATCAATGCATACGTTTTTTTCTTCTTCAGATGTGCAAGATTTCTATTTGTGTATCGTACATGTATCACAAATTGCAAATTTATATCTTAAGAATTCATCAAAATAACTACCATATCTAGAAAATCCATATTTGAATATTTCAGTTATTTCAAACTATCATGTACATTTTTTCACCTTGCCAATCGAATTAAGTGTGACATTGAAATTGAATCATTGATCTTAAAAATTGTTTAAGTTAAATAAACTAAATAGGATACATAAAGATTGTAATTAATCATTGATTCATGAGGAATTACCACCCCCACCCCCACCCTCTCTCTCTCTCTCTCTCTCTCTCTCTCTCTCTCTCTCTCTGTAGTTCAATATTAGCTCTGCTTCTATGCATGTGCAAGAAATGTTATGCCAGTACCATGTATGAAATCTATTAAACTAACATTTTTTAACACATGACTTGACAATTTACAGTTACTTGTGAGAAAGTATTTTGACCTTGACTCGTGACCTTGGCAATTGATTCAAAACAATTGAGGGTCTCTATTTTCTAGAGTCTGGACGTTCATCATTGTCACTCGTTTAACGTATCTTTTTAAACATAGGTATGTGAATTATATTTCAACATCATAGGAAGACCTTGCTTGTAACTGTAACATACCAATGATGGTCATATTGAAGTCATTTAGTATGCTGGGAAAGTCAATATCTTTAATATCTGACATCGTTGGAACCCACGGGTTGATTCATTGATTATCATTTAACGTCCCGCCGAAGAATTTTTCACTCATATGGAGACGTCACCATTGTCAGTGAGGGTTGCAAAATTTAGGCCTATGCTCGGCGCTTAATTACGGCCTTTGAGCAGTGGGTTCCGATAATGAATATTTCATAATCATATCCTATTATAAATGGTATACCTTTATTTTAGAATCATATATTACAAAATAGATAAGATAAGCACGCACAATCTTTTTCATTTTCTAATGTTGCGCATATATAGTCATCATGGCTAATCGTCTTCTCAATGGCATAGAGGCAACTACAATATAATGTGATCTGCTGTCCTGATAGAAACTCTTTCCGGTTAAATGAACCACACCCTATCATATCTTTTGAGGCAACATAAGCATCGAACATACACTGGTGCTTCTGACTTGGCCCCCACCAAAATGACAATATGACACTTCCTACAAAATCAATAAATAATATTAATTTTAAGAGAAATACCAAGATGAATATATGCAAGCATATCAAAATCTTACGTCCCATCTAAAATGTATTACTTGTTCTCCCCATGTCATCTGCATCTACTACTACATGTAGCTGTAATATGTATTCCTTAAATTATATGATTGAATGAAATCTTATTCAAACCCTTTTCCTACGGTAGGTAATACCTTACTTAAATACATGCATTCTTATCTAGATTTAGTTTTATCTAAACTCTAAGGTGATTATATGACCTCAGTTAATCATCACATTGGTTAATTATAATATTCAAAACAGTGAGAATTGTTTTGCAGTGTTTTATCACTTGAGGACTTATGCGACGTTTCTCAATAATATATATCATTTTTTATGAATGTGCACTCTGTCTCGTTTCTACAAAAAAAATCTTGGGGTACGTTGTATTACCATGCCTGTTTTAGAGATAGCATACTGGTACTCAGTATTTTGATAGTTTCTAATATTGTTGCAATCAAAAGTTATGTATTACAGCAGATTGTATATATAAGGACAGTACAAATATATTTTAGCAAAGAATGGATCAAATCCAGGACCCCTGCATTACAAGATAGGTTATCTAATCACTAAGCTACCCAGGCCGGTAAAATTTGAATTTATTTCCGAAATCATAGCTTTTTATATCAAGAAGATGAAGAAAAAAATCCCGAGAAAATGTCAGAAATGTTGCTTGTATGTACTTAATAGATACTTTTGTTTTGTTAGTGGCATGTGTAAAATGAAAACAAAATCAAGCTGAACAAAAAAGAAAAAAAAATAGAGTAAATTCCCATGCTAAGGTGTATCAGTATTGGTATTTCTACAATATTTCAATTCTGTTTAATTAATTGAATTTATTCATAGAATTGATATTTTTTTTAAAGTATCATAAAAAATAAAGAATAATTAATACGTGGATGTCTAATAATACTGAATAGTGTCCCCACCTCAATTCACTTCTCAGTTGAGTATCTGTAGGCCTACATGTATAACACCCCCCCCCCCCCCCCCCCCGAACTAATACAAGTAGAAAAGATTTGAGATAAAATTCAATGTTATGGCCCATTACTTTATTTCACGAAGGACAGCTTATTTAATGTTTTGGCATGTATCAATGGGGGGAAAAGTATACAATGGCTTAATCACAACAGGGCGTCTCTTTTCTTTTATGTAATATGTATAATAACGAAAGGTCATGCATTTTTCAAATGAATAAATATCTATGATTTTTTTAATGATTCTATTACTTCATTCTATTATAAAACAAATAATGATAACGATTTTGCATTTATTATCTCAATTTCATCCTAGACATACGATCCCCTACAGAAGAAAGTGTGCTGCATTAGGCCTAAGTAGATCTAAGTACGGTAATGTGTGACGCCACAGTCTACATTTTGACGTCATATCAATACAACTGAAGCAGTGGCGAGTAGAAGGGTGAATATTTAGCACGCACGCACATCATATGTGCCATGCTATTGGCAGATCTAGAGAAATCCAAAATTGTACACAATGTCTATGAAAACATTTGGCATCAAATTGATTGTGATCAAGTTGATTAATTCTAGGCTTGTGAATGGATTTCAAAGTAAATAGAATAATTACCTGTATTACTAGAACGCTGGTACTCGGAGATATGTCTCTCACACCTTCTCCTTTCGTGTGGGTGAGTGGAGAGAATATTTTGAATGCCACATGTCTTCGTCTAAACTTCTGTCAGCATGCAGTAAGACATTATCCCGCCATATTATATGTGTTTCTATGTAATTTTACTGCCTTATCACGTTGAAGAGTTTCAAAGGGGAATAACTCTTGGTTACAAAATGCATTTCCCCCTATAAATCATTCACTTCAAATTGTGTGAAATAGGCAGATTCCCAAAAGTTTTAGTTTAGATTTATAAAGAACATAGATTAGTTGTTTTAAAAACTTGTGTCACTTTATTTGAGGTGGATGCGAATAAAAGTTATTAAGACATAAAAACCATTGAATTTAAACACAATTTTACAGATTTGTTCAGGTATAAAAATCACTTAGGATTGTCCATTATTCATTTTTTTTCTTAAATTAAAAATATGGGGTCTGTTTTATAATTTAATATGAAAATTAGAATTTTAAGACTATTCATAATGTTTTATATTCAACTTTTGTGCCAAAACTACCAAATTCTAGAAAATGGCCAAACTTGATAAAATTGTACCTGTTTCCATAGCAACCATGATCACTATCTACTTTTTAAATATATTTTCTTGAATATGCTATATAGATGTTTCATTCAGGTGAGTTTCGTAAAAATTGGTGACTATGCGTGCCAAATTTTTTTAAGTGGTTACAGAGAATGGCTCTTAATACGTCAATGCATTCATATTGCGTTGCTATTTTTAAATAAGTGCCGTGGGGATCCGGGTTAGAATAGATCTTCAGTACCCCTTGCTTGTCGTAAGAGGCGACTAAATGGGGCGGTCCTTTGGATAAGACCGCAAAAACCGAGGTCCCGTGTCACAGCAGGTGTGCCACGATAAAGATCCCTCTCTGCTCAAAGGCCGTAAGCGCCGAGCATAGGCCTAAATTTTGCAGCCCTTCCCCGGCAATGGTAACGTCTCCATATGAGTGAAAGATTCTCGAGATGGACGTTAAACAACAAAAAATCAATCAATCAATTTAAATAAGTCCCCTAAACAAAAGTGCGTATAGGAAATGGCAAAATTTTAATTGTTTTAAAAAACCGACAACCCTTTGACACTCTAAACATTGCAAGATTTTGGGACCGCCATTTTTTTGACAATTTCTGGCTTTAGTCCTTTGTCCTAACAGACGTGCAATATATGATATGATATGGTTCCATTTTTGTGTAAAATTTTAAATTATGGTTAAGTGTAGTTGTTTTCTTTAAATATGGCATAATTTTGTATTCGAAAAAAGTACGACATTAATTAAGTTTCAAAAACATTAATGGTTGACAGTGGAAAAATCATATCCATCCAAGATAGTTTGATTTGAATAATAACCAAAGAAAAGATGCATTTTGCCACCTTTTAATCAAAAACAGAAATATATCTCAACATCAGAAAATCACACATTTACGTAAAACAAAATAATGAAAATAAGTGAAAATTCATTAAAATGGCAATTTGTTCGTTAGTGTCAACAGATAAGAAAAACTGCTAAATCATATATATCTATGAATTGATTGTGAACATTTCGCAAATTCTATGGTCGTTATAACGATCTAGTTCGTCAATACAACCTCGCATTGGGTCAAATGCTGTCTGACGTGTTTCATACCGATTGCTAAGCCGTTCTTGGCACACTGATTTTGACTGTGGATAACTCCGTTTACCTGATCAGGATATAGGGCTCACGGCGGGTGTGACCGGTCAACAGGGGATGCTTACTCCTCCTAGGCACCTGATCCCACCTCTGGTGTGTCCAGGGGTCCGTGTTTGTCCAACTATCTATTTTGTATTGCTTGTGGGGGTTATGAGATTGATCACTGTTCGTTATCTTCACCTTGCATTAAGGAAATCATTGTTTATAATCGACATACTGTTAAGGAAACACCAGTATATGAGTTATTGTCCTTGACAACATTTTATAATAAATATTCTTTATTTCAAATGATTGATAATCTATGGGAAAAACCTGTTCACTCTCAATGGTTTACTAAAATTTTTTATCTAATCCAGGGATGCAATTCCCATGAACGATCTATTTCTATCATGAACAGATTATATGGAAACGATTTTTACAAAAACCAATGACATTCCATGAGGATCGATCTATCCTAATTCGTTCAATTTTATAAATTGGTCACGAACTTATTAGGTGATAGGCCCACTTTATGTGTGAGAAAAAATGGTAACTTCAAATGTACGCCATTGTCTGACTTTGAAATCAACTGAAAGCTCTTTGAAGGGAAAATCTTCAAACTTCAACACAATTGTGTTTTTATAGATGTGTATTTTGCTTTGATTTCATGTGAACGAGTTTCTTAAAATCCAACTCCGGGATTTTTTTTCGTAACAATTTCAACTCCATCGATGCTTCCCGATAAGATAATATATAGAGGAAATATAAATAAATATGAAATAAGGATAATACTTAACATCGAGGCCTCTGCTGGTGGACTGTTAGTCCCCGGGGGTATCTACAGCCCAGTAGCTAAGTATTTCGTTACTCGCTTGAAAATACAGATGAATATTTAATTGCAGTTATAAAATCTAACAATTCATTTCAAAATTAAGGATTATTTCCCTCACGCATAGCTCTTATCCTTAGACGAATTTGACTCCACTTTTTTGACACTCTGTTTTCCCCTAAAATTGCACTAAAAGTTTATTGTTATTTCGGATTTCAAACATTTCGGTTGAGCATCACTGAAGAGACATTATTTGTCGAAATGCGCATCTCGTGCATCAAAATTGGTACTGTATAAGTTTTACATTGTAGATAAACGACAGTAGGCTTTTACCTTAGCGTCTGTCCAATTCACTCTCTTTTCATCTAGGTAGTAGCAATGACCCTGGTACTCTATCCAGCTTGATGGGCATCCTGAAGATTACATCATCATGAATATCAGTCATGAAATGCATACATAAATGTATCTATCTGTGAATCTATCTGCATCATTATAAATATCAAACATGATATACGCATCTATCTATTAATATATGTGTGTATATACGAAAGGTGAAGATAACGAACAATGATTAATCTCATACCTCCAATAAGCAATACAAAATATAGACTGGGGCAAAGACGAAGCCCTGGACACAACAGATTTGCCTAGGAGTAAGCATACCCTGTCGAACGTTCACTCCCGCCGTGAGCCCTATATCTTAATTAGGTAAATGAAGTTATCCGTAGTCAAAATCAGTGTGCCAAGAACGGCTTAATAATCCGTATGAAACGTCAGACAGCATTTGACCTAATGATAGATTGTATTGGCATATTAGATCGTTGTAACGACAATAGAATTTGCGAAATGCTGAATTTAAACGAGACTGTGAAACCCCTGCACAATCAACGTGTTTGTCAGTAGCCTGCCTCGATTTAAAAACTGACCATACCCAGAACAAGCTCTTGTGTATCGAATCAGTTGAGAGATATAAACCCTATATGTAGGGGATAATGGAATATTGGAATATTGCTAGATAAGTATAGGAAGCTGAAAATGGAGAATCTGAAATCATCCCGTTTGTCATAAAGTTGAGATGTTAGTTTGCCGTTAATATATACTACTCAAAATTTGATAAGGATCACAAGGTTATATGTGTGTAATTTACCACTAACATAACAAAAGACATAAATTTGACTCAGAAACGTGTTTACTCAGGTTATGAATGAAAATTCATGAACGGCATGAACTTTTATCAATTCGGAATGCTTGAAATCTGATAACAACACCAAAAGGCATTTCATTACAAAAAGTTAACAGCAAACCAGAGAAAGAATTACACAGTTTTTGGGGATAGTCCATCATTACACTTAGTCGATGAAGTGTCAATACCGGGTATGGCCTCCGCTTGCATCAATGACGGCTTGACAACGTCGAGCCATGCTGTCAATAAGCACCTGGATGTTTCCAATGGGAAGGTTGTTCCATTCTTCCACGAGGGTGTTTCCGAGCTCTGCCAAAGTCGTGGGTTGTGCCCTACGGCGTGAAAGGGCAACCTGCAGCATGTTCCATACATGCTCAATCGGGTTCAATTCCGGCGAGCGCACTGGCCAGTCCATACGGACAACTGTCTCCTGCTGAAGGTACTGCTCCACCACCCTGGCGCGATGAGGAAGGGCGTTATATTTATCATCCATCAGGATGAACTCAGGGCGAACAGCACCAGCTTAGGGTTTGACGTATACATCGAGGATCTCATCCCGGTACCGCACCCCCGTCATTGTTCCTCTCTTCAGGACATGAAGATCTGTTCTTCCATCCCTGCTGAGTCCACCCCAGACCATGATGGAACCACCACCATAACGGTCATGTTCACTGATGTTGGCATTATGGAAACGTTCACGTTGTCGTCACCACACTCGGTGCCTCCTGTCTGTAAAGTCCAAATAATATCTGGACTCATCGGTGAACAGAACTTGAACCCAATCGTTCTGTGTCCAAGTGACATGATCTTCAGCCCAGTCCAATCGCTCCCGACGGTGTCGAACAGTCAGAGGAATTCGAACACATGCCCTTCTCGAGCTGAGACCTGCATTGTGAAGCCGATTCCGTATCATCTGAGTGGACACATTCACCCCCGAGGCGTTCAGGAGGTCGTTACGTAGGCTGGTTGCTGTCCAGAAGGGATGGCGTCGTGCCTGAAGAGCCACAAAATGGTCTTAGCGTTGGGTTGTCGACCTCTGACGACCACCCCATGTCGGTGTGCTGCTGTACCAAAAGTTTGCTGTCGGTTTCAGGCCCTGTTTACAACGCTCTGGCTGACGTTTAGTGTATTTGCAACGTCACGTTGTGAATAGTCAGCGTCAAGCATTTCAATACATCTTCCCAGTTGTTCTGTCGCCAGGCGACACCTTACACGTTGAGGGGACATTGTGTTGATAAACGTAGTGTAAACACTCAAATGAGTTTGGAATTTTAGAAAGAATCAGACACCGATGCCTGAGTGAAAATCGTGCAATGGTAGCAAAAGCATAAACTGTGATGAGAAACGCATTTTCCATGGCATGAAATGCACGTGCAAGTTTGCTGAAGACGTTTTTTATTTCACTTGGACACAATATTGCCAGTTATGCAGTTATTAATCTTTTAAACATAAAAATATCTATGATCCTTATCAAATTTTGAGTAGTAATATATCTAAGAATGAAGCAGAAGTGGACAACTCTTTGATGTCTTTTAGTTTTCGAGTTCATTGGGATAAATCGAATCTACATATGAATAAAAGTTATTATTGTTAATAGGGAAAACGTCGTCGATATATCTAAATGTAATTTTGAAGGCCACAGCAAGAGATTTCTTCTTCTCACGTAGCGGATTTTTTAACAAATTCTGCTTCATATGAATATAAAAACAGGTCACTTAACAAAGGAGCGCAATTCGTGCTCATGGGAATTCCAACAGACTGGAGGACCTGATCACCAAAGACCAGGAAGATATTGTCAATGAGGAACTCTACCATGTTTTTTATCGCATTTTCAGAGTACTTGTGCGTGGAATCAGTGTGGTGTTAACCAAAATATCTTTTTGGATGACTGGTCACTAGATATGAATATTTTCGTTTTCCATTTTCGTGAAGGCGCAACTGTCTATGATATCAAAATGTATAGTCTTTAATTTATCGTGAGGAATGATCGTGTAAAATGTAGAAAAGTCATACGTTTTGATGTTGTGATTTGAGAACAGTTTTGCGATTTAAGTTTACCAAAAGTTCTTTAACAAATTTTAGAATCCACATTTCAATTACACCACTTCTGACATATCTAGTGGCACAGTAAGTTTGAACTTTCTCCTTTGCAGCTGTTAAAAGATTTGTGAGGAGTAAAGATAAGGGCTTGGTAGAACATCTATTGGATCCAGCAATGTATCTTTGTTTGTAAAGGTATTATGTAGTTTAGGAATCCAGTATAGGTAGGTATCTCATATTCATTCGACTCATTGATTGGGTATGATATTAAATGTGTCTAAAAATGAAACATGGTTTTGAAAACTTTCCTTTTTTGAACGGGCATTTGGAGTATAAGTACGATTACCAAAAGTGGAATTAAAGACAAGTTCGTTAAAAATACAGTTGCAATAATGAGCCTTACAAACAAAGACAATGTTGTTAAAAGCTTTGTCAGCAAGAACTAAAACATTCCTCATCTAGCTATCTAATTCTTTTATCACTTCTGGTTTACTAAACACAGAAGGATAGAAGGTACGTATTTTTTTGTATTTTTTTTTTTGATATGTCTAATGCGGGATTTTAATATTTCTCTGATAATTTTAATCCATTCTGACAATATATGAAAATCTTTTTCATATTTAGCCCATCGTCTGGCAAAATATTTGACAAAATCCATAATAGACATGAAGTTATGTCGCCAATTGAAAGACTGAGGTTCTCTGCATTTAGGACCTTTTAGAATAAGCGATTTGAGGTCCTCATTTTCAACTATATCACGATCACAAGTAATAAAATGATTTAATTCAGATGGCAGCAATCCTATTGCATTATTTCGTACATATTCTTACAACAGAATGAATATTTTAGCACATTTAGCAAAACGCATACTTCTACACGTGTCGCCGATAAAGCCATCTGCACACTGACAGGAGAACGTTGTTGGACCGGATGTGCACATTCCGTTATTTTTACATGGAGAGGAGGCACAGTGATCGATGTCTGCAATATAAGAAATAAATCGGCCATGATATCTGCACAGCGAAAAATTAGGGGCCATCATAATCTGAATTATCCATATTGATAAAAGAAATCCAGCACGTGCAGTTTATTTGTTCATTTTCACTTCGTCTTTTACGACTGCAACTTCTACATGGCGAGCGCTTTATATACAATCAAGATATACGGCACATGACCCGTGTGACCGGTCAACAATTTATGATAATGCTCTTACACTCCTGATCCCACTTCTGTTCCTTTCAAGGGGCCTCAATGAATAATCTTAATAATACATTGAATATGACGAACAGTGATCAATCTCACAAATCATGTAAAAATGCAAAATTAAGAGTTAGGTTAACACGGATCCCTGTGTATACCAGAGATGGGATCAGGTGCCTAGGAGGTGTAATTGTTGACGGGATACCCCCGCCTTAAGTCATATATGAAACTTCAAACTATCTTCATCATGTAAACTGAGTTATCTGTAGTCAAAATTAGTATGTAAACATTCGTATGAAACAGACTAGACATTATTCTATCCGATGACAAATTGTATTTGCAAAATTTAAATTATATTATTGATCATAAAATTCCAGAAATTGTTTTTATAGTTTTGTGATCAGTCAACTTGGGGGCATCTTAGAAAGTATTCCATTTTGAGGGTGAATGGAATAGTAAGAGTACTGATTGACAATTCGTGCTGATGTGAATTTCAACAGAGGGTTGGTAGACCTAATCACCAACGACTGTGGATATATTGTCAGTGAGGTACTCTAACATATTTTCAATATCAACTCAAGCGTACTTGTGCACAGAATCAAAGTGATGTTTAACAAAGTATTTTTTTCTTCAAATAACTGATCACTGGATATGTATATTTCCTTTTTCCATTTTTTGTTGACGAATTAAATTTCTACGATCTCAAAAAGGTCTAGTCTTTAATTTATCGTGAGGAAGGATCGTGTAAAGTGTTGAAAAATTATACGTGCTGGGGTTTTATCTAAGAAACGTTTTCTCATATCAAATTTACTAAACGTTCTTCGAAATATTTTTAGAATCCACATTTGATTTACTCCCATTCTGGTATATTTTATGCACAATTTTGTGATACAATGTACGTTTGAAGTTTCTCCTTCAGAGCACTTAACATTGTCGTGAGGACAAAAGACATGGACTTAGTAGGACTTCTACTGGATCCAGCAATCTTTGTAAGTATATTTTGTGATGTTTAGGAATCCAGTTAGGTACGGTAACTCATATTCATTCATCCCATTGATTTGGATATTAAATTTCTCTCCAAATGAAGCATGGTTTTGAAGAATTTCATCTTTTGTAAGTAAAGCTGGAGTGGTAGAAGTAGGATGACCAAATTTGGAATTATTGCCAAGTTTGTTTTTGAGCACAGAATTGCAGTAACAGATTTATGCTATGGAGACATGTGGTACACCTATGGATATAGCAATAATGCTAGCACACTTAATTAGAAAATACATACCTTTACACGTGTTTCCGATGAAGCCATCTGCACACTGACAGGAGAACGTTGTTGGACCGGATGTGCACATTCCGTTATTTTTACATGGAGAGGAGGCACAGTGATCGATGTCTGCAATATAAGAAATAAATCGGTCATGATATCTGCACAGCGAAAAATTAGGGGCCATCATAATCTGAATTATCCATATTGATAAAAGAAATCCAGCACGTGCAGTTTATTTGTTCATTTTCACTTCGTCTTTTACGACTGCAACTTCTACATGGCGAGTGCTTTATATACAATCAAGATATACGGCACATGACCCGTGTGACCG
Source organism: Ostrea edulis (assembly GCF_947568905.1). Lineage (NCBI taxonomy): Eukaryota > Metazoa > Mollusca > Bivalvia > Ostreida > Ostreidae > Ostrea > Ostrea edulis. The sequence continues at coordinate 71,713,600 of NC_079170.1, forward strand.
GTCAACAATTTATGATAATGCTCTTACACTCCTGATCCCACTTCTGTTCCTTTCAAGGGGCCTCAATGAATAATCTTAATAATACATTGAATATGACGAACAGTGATCAATCTCACAAATCATGTAAAAATGCAAAATTAAGAGTAAGGTTAACACGGACCCCTGTGTATACCAGAGATGGGATCAGGTGCCTAGGAGGTGTAATTGTTGACGGGATACCCCCGCCTTAAGTCATATATGAAACTTCAAACTATCTTCATCATGTAAACTGAGTTATCTGTAGTCAAAATTAGTATGTAAACATTCGTATGAAACAGACCAGACATTATTCTATCCGATGACAAATTGTATTTGCAAAATTTAAATCATAATATTGAACATAAAATTCTCGAAATTGTTTTTATAGTTTTGTGATCAGTCAACTTGGGGGCATCTTAGAAAGTATTCCATTTTGAGGGTGAATGGAATAGTAAGAGTACTGATTGACAATTCGTGCCGATGTGAATTTCAACAGATTGTTGGTAGACCTAATCACCAAAGACTGTATATATATTGTCAGTGAGGTACTCTAACATATTTTCAATATCAACTCAAGCGTACTTGTGCACAGAATCAAAGTGATGTTTAACAAAGTATTTTTTTCTTCAAATAACTGATCACTGGATATGTATATTTCCTTTTTCCATTTTTTGTTGACGAATTAAATTTCTACGATCTCAAAAAGGTCTAGTCTTTAATTTATCGTGAGGAAGGATCGTGTAAAGTGTTGAAAAATTATACGTGCTGGGGTTTTATCTAAGAAACGTTTTCTCATATCAAATTTACTAAACGTTCTTCGAAATAATTTTAGAATCCACATTTGATTTACTCCCATTCTGGTATATTTTATGTACAATTTTGTGATACAATATACGTTTGAAGTTTCTCCTTCAGAGCACTTAACATTGTCGTGAGGACAAAAGACATGGACTTAGTAGGACTTCTACTGGATCCAGCAATCTTTGTAAGTATATTTTGTGAAGTTTAGGAATCCAGTTAGGTATGGTAACTCATATTCATTCATCCCATTGATTTGGATATTAAATTTCTTTCAAAATGAAGCATGGTTTTGAACAATTTCATCTTTTGTAAGTAAAGCTGGAGTAAAAGTAGGATGACCAAATTTGGAATTATTGCCAAGTTTGTTTTTGAGCACAGAATTGCAGTAACAGATTTATGCTGTAGAGACATGTGGTACGCCTATGGATATAGCAATAATGCTAGCACACTTAATTAGAAAATACATACCTTTACACGTGTTTCCGATGAAGCCATCTGCACACTGACAGGAGAACGTTGTTGGACCGGATGTGCACATTCCGTTATTTTTACATGGAGAGGAGGCACAGTGATCGATGTCTGCAATATAAGAAATAAATCGGCCATGATATCTGCACAGCGAAAAATTAGGGGCCATCATAATCTGAATTATCCATATTGATAAAAGAAATCCAGCACGTGCAGTTTATTTGTTCATTTTCACTTCGTCTTTTACGACTGCAACTTCTACATGGCGAGCGCTTTATATACAATCAAGATATACGGCACATGACCCGTGTGACCGGTCAACAATTTATGATAATGCTCTTACACTCCTGATCCCACTTCTGTTCTTTTCAAGGGGCCTCAATGAATAATCTTAACAATACATTGAATATGACGAACAGTGATCAATCTCACAAATCATGTAAAAATGCAAAATTAAGAGTAAGGTTAACACGGATCCCTGGGTATACCAGAGATGGGATCAGGTGCCTAGGAGGTGTAATTGTTGACGGGATACTCCCGCCTTAATTCATATATCAAACTTCAAACTAACTTCATCATGTAAACTGAGTTATCTGTAGTCAAAATTAGTATGTAAACATTCGTATGAAACAGACTAGACATTATTCTATTCGATGACAAATTGTATTTGCAAAATTTAAATCATAATATTGAACATAAAATTCTCGAAATTGTTTTTATAGTTTTGTGATCAGTCAACTTGAGGGCATCTTAGAAAGTATTCCAATTGGAGGAAGGGGGTGAATGGAATAGCAAGACTACTGATTGACAATTCGTGCCGATGTGAATTTCAGATTGTTGGTAGACCTATCTCCAAAGACTACGGATACATTGTCACTGAGGAACTCCAGCATCAATATCAACTCAAGAGTACTTGTGCGTTGAATCAAAATGGTGTTTAATAAAGTGATTGTTTTCTTCAAATGACCGATCACTGGATATCAATTTTTCCATTTTCCATTTTTTATTGAAGAAGTAAATTTGGATTATTTCGAAAAGGTCTAGTTTTTATTCTATCGTGAGGAATGATCGTGTAAAGTGTTGAAAAATATTTTTCATTTAAGAAACGTTTTGTCGTTTCAAATTTTCAAACCTTCTTCAGAATGTTTTCAGAATCCATATTTGATTTACTCCTATTTTGGTATATTTTATGTACAATTTTGTGATAAAAGATACGTTTGAAAATGCTCCTTCAGAGCACTTAATATTTTCGTATGGAAAAAATACATGATAATTTGTGACGTTTAGGAATTCAATTAGGTACGGTAATTCATATGCATTCACTCCCTTTGACTTGGATACTAAATTTCTTTAAAAATGAAGCATGGTTTTGAAGAATTTCATCTTTTGAAAGTAAAGCTGGAGTAGAAGTACAATCACCAGATTTGGAATTATTATCAAGTTTGTTTTTGAGCACAAAATTGCAGTAACAGATTTATGCTTTGAAGACATGTGGTACGCCTACGGATATAGCAATAATGCTAGCACACTTAATTAGAACACACACCTTCACACGTGTTTCCGATGAAGCCATCTGCACACTTACATGAGAACGCTGTGGCATTGGATGTACAGTATCCCCCATTTTGACAGGGAGAGGAGACACAGTGATCGGTAGCTGCAAGAAAAGACAGATTGTTAGACCGTTCTTGGCACACTGTTTTTGACTACGGATAACTCCGTTTACCTGATCAGAATATAGGGCTCATGGAGGGTATGATTACTCCTCCAAGGCACCTGATCCCATCTCTGGTGTGTCCAGGGGTCCGTGTTTGCCCAACTATCTATTTTGTATTGCTTGTAGAAGTTATGAGATTGATCACTGTTCGTTATCTTCATGTGTGTCTTCTTGTACTTTATTGTCGTTTACATCTGCCATGTGTTTTATATCTGCATTGTATATGAATCATTTTCCATATAGAATGGGAAAAGATGAAAGTATCCCATATTTGAATATTTGTTTTCTTAGGGAAGTGTTCTATTAAACGGACATGAACATGATTTGAGCTGAAAATGATCAACTGTTATTTTTCCATTTTTATTGTTTACAATGCTTAACTAAAGTATTTCTATTGGTCAACCAAAATTTGAATATCAAATGTTTAGTTACAAGTGAGTTACAGCACTCACAATTCGTAGTAATGTAAATAAGCCTTGTATCATTTTTTTGTTTACATAGGCATTGCTTAATAGCAAATGTCATGTTTAAAACAATGAAATGTGCCAAACAGTAGAACCCATCTGATTGTGTTCAAAAAAAAACTTGTGAATTGAAAAAGTCTGCTTTAAACGAAACTTATACTAGTATATTTAACCTATGTAAACAAAAACATGGCACGAGCCTTGTTTATATAACAAAAATTGTGAGCCTTGTATCTCTCATGTACCAGAATTTGAAAATGTTCAGCTCAAATCGTGTCCATGTCCCTTTAAGTAACGTTTTACTTTTATACACTATAAAACTTCGAACAACATACATCAATGCAATATCCAGAGTATTGTAGTTTCAAAAACGTTTCTGTGCATTGGTTGAAACGCCTTAGAGCAGCTTACCTTATGAAAAGGTGAAGATAATGAACCCTGATCAATCTCATAACTACTATAATGAATACTTTAAGTGTTGGGCAAACACGGACTCCTGGATATACCAAAGGTGGGATCAGGTTCGTAGGGAGTAAGAATTCGCTGCCAACCGGTCACACCCGCCATTCACCTAAGTCGTGTCAAACCTAAAATCGAACGTTTGGTAGTGTCTGTCTGTCGTCAAACATTATGAAAAAAGAAATGAACAAATAACATCTCAGTTTATCATACCGGCTCTTCATTGTTATCAAATCCTATTAAGTGATGTAATAAAGGTCCTTGTTTATATAAAAAAAATACCACATTTCAGGTTTGTTTTCCACTGCCCGTTTGGTGCGCAAACAAACAACCGTGAACCAGACTGACTGCAGTTTTGGTAACAGTCCAGCTTCATGAATCTTTCAATCCCAATTCCTTCCCATCTACCGACACTGCTCAGATTCACTCCCCACTGGGATGGAATGCCACAATCTGATGATAATGAAAATTATGTAAAATATGTGTGTTTTGGGTGGGTCTATGTTTCGTGGTTAACAATAATATTCCATTGCGTCTTTTAAATATTTCACTTTATTTTGTATGTTCTTGGAGATTGGCATTTAGGGGTACACATGCTCACAGTGGAAAAACACTGCTTCTTGAAGCATAATTAAAAGAAAGCATAATTTATTACCTGATAAAACACATTCAAATTTACCCATTGGTAAGGGTTTGCATTTTTCATTGATGGAACAATTTGATGCCGAACAAGAAGACACAATATCCTGCAACAGGAAGGAAACAGAAATAAAAATTTAACAAACTTCGACTTAACGCGGAAATATCGATTGAATACATTAGTAATGAATATAGACCTCTAGTACATTGCATTGTAAAAACCAAATCAATAACAAAACGTGAAAAGTCTAATATGTACTCTTGATACAAATGCTTTAACATTAACAGTGCATATCTCCACCAACTTCTCTATGCATCAATACCATCGTTGTTTACCCTCAACATTCTTTTTACAAGGGACCACAGAGGACGTGTAGTGGATTATATTTACATTGACTTTTTAATCCTTTAATAAGATGCATTAGAGAGTATCTAATGATATTTGCTTATGAATGCAAGGACCGAATCACTAAATTCAATTACGCGTATATGTATGATCACACTGTCATCAATTTTCCAACTACTTCCTGTGGAGACCGGACATGACGAACAATCACATAGACACAATATGTAACATGGATTTTCACTCATATATCATCCCTGAAAGTATTTCTGTTATTTATCTTTCAGAACATTTCTGCATTTCGACCCACATAAATTTAATAATGTAATGTAACATGTAATTTTATAAAACTAATACTGGCAGTTTATACCATACCGCCCCCGTAATAAAATTATTATTACCCCTTGTTATATGGTAACATATGGTGTAGATCCCCACTGTAATTATTACATACAACCATAGATAGAGATAAACCCGACTGAAGACCGGTAACATAAAAAGACCGGTGGAAATATTTCATTTCTTAATAAAATTACATAAATGATACTTAAAATACGCTGTCACTCATGTCCCCACATATCATATTTTATAAATAATCATGATACATGTCTTAAATTTTATCAATCGAATATAATACACGTTAAACAACGATTATCGTAAATAAAAAGTGCAAATAAATTTATATCAAACCGTCAATGTTTTCGGCATACTTTTAAAAAACACTTAACCTAGTAAATATATGTTTTACGCCTGTGCACAACGCTTACCAACCGAGAATCCGTCATGACATATCTGTGACTTCATATTCAAACGCTAATTGAGTATTTCGGATGTAAATAAACCGATTTAGACTCGCTATGTCTATCTATTCCACTATACCGCTGAACCGACATATAATGTAGTGATCACTCTTACTAAAGCCTATGTTGTGCAAGATTTTTGCAGATGAAAATTAATAGTTTCCATGTTTGAGAATGTATGAATTAAAGTTAATGGTTGAATTCTTTCAATCCATCAGTTTCTTCAAATTTAAACCATTGTCGAAATTAATAGAGCAAAGAGAAATAATGACTTTTGGCCAGCTGATAAAACAGAAGTTGCCCTCGAACCTGGTCAACAAATAACATATCATACTCACAATATCCCAATTCTCCTTTTCACTGTAGGTCCACCCCGGGCTTTCCAAAAACCTGTCATTGGCTGAAGATTTGTTCTCATAGTTTATTTCACAGAAATTCGCTCCTTTGTAATAACTCATGGATTTACATCGTTTTGTTCTCAAACACTCCTCAGCACAGTCTAAAATACTGAAGTCAATGAAAGAGCTTATCATCTTTCTATCCAGTCTGTATCCATATTGTAACTTTGAGTAGCTGTCTTGTAAACGAGCGTCGCAGTAGGTAATGAAAAGCATCAGAAGTATCATCGTCTGTTTTCATGCCATTTAGAAGTCGCTGTGCTAGTTTGTAAAATATTTCAGAAAGCAGTTTGGTTGTACAATACCTGCAGGAGTTTGGTGAATACTGTAAGTCTTTCTGGGTGCGGTATATGTATGTTTTTCAGATCGATGTAACTGCATTTCATAAATATATAAATGGAAACATCAAACGACAGGATGTTATTAGTGGTTTCCTTTCTTTGTGTTTCCATGTTTGAAAAAAAAAGAACTACGATTTTCCAGATTAGGTGTATCATTTATTCATTATTGAATGCGTCCCGATGACAACGGATGAGGTTGAGGTAGATTTTCAATCGTAGATGAACTGAAGGGGTTTGAATCAAGAAGACACTTTAAGGTATCCAATGTATAATGACCATATTTCATATCTAATAAATGGATGGTTGAATATTTGTAATCATGGTATCATTTTGAAGGGTCCATCAAATGAAAATAATCCACCATAGGAATTTTCAAAATTTTGTTTACTGTCTGATTTATTGCATCTAGAATTTAACATTGAAGTATATGGGAAAAGCATGTTTTATTACAATATTTTAAAAACAAATTATATTTTCAGAATTATCTCTTGGTAGAAAGTTACATACACTTTCATTTTATGAAAATATGAAATAAAATTAATCATTAACCATACACATTTTTAGAAAATTAGATTTTTCTTATTTTTACAAAGGGCAGACAACTCTTCCAAAAAGTCTTACGTGCAAAAAGGTCAGCTTCTAATCATTTACCAGTCATGTGAATTTCATCTGCTTCACTTTCATCATTATTTAATAATAAACTTTTATGTTGATCTAAATCCTTCAAAATTGTTCATTATCCTTTCATTATACATGGAATACCTTAAACGTCAAATTATGTCCTTTAGTTGGACGTAATTGATTTTTATCGACGTTAGAGCCGTGCACAAATTGTACTGTATTTGTTAAAGTCCGGGCTCACACTTCCATCAGAACCCTTAGGTTAAGCGTCACGACTTTTTATAATTAGCTGACCTGTTTTTATTTTCTTACGAGACAGAGTCTACGTGAGAAGAAAGAATATCTTGATGTGACCTTCAACTCGACATTTAGGTATATCTACCAGCACGTTTTATTTATTACCAAAAATCATTTCTATTTATATGTTGACTCGATATATCTCAATGAATTCGAAATATAGAATTCGAAATATAATACCCCAAATTTGCTTTATACTTAGATCTTTCATTGAGCATAGATGTAAACGGCAAACTGACAACAACTTGTTTTGACATCGCTTAAACTCCGTTTACCTGATCAGGATATAGGTCTCACGACGGGTGTGACCGGTCAACAGGGGATGCTTACTCCTCCTAGGCACCTGATCCCACCTCTGGTGTGTCCAGGGGTCCGTGTTTGCCCAACTATCTATTTTGTATTGCTTATAGGAGTTATGAGATTGATCACTGTTCGTTATCGTCACCTTGCATCGCACTTGCTATGAGTAGAAAATCAGTTTCGACATTACTATGGCCTGCTTGAAGTCCAGATTTCAACCCTATTCAGTTTATTTGGGACATGATTGGTTGCCGAGCTTGCCAAAGGAAGCTGCCAATTCTAACATGAGATGAACTGACACAGACATCGCGCCAAGAGTGACAACGCAGCGGTATTAAAGTTTATCGAGTAAACTTAAAACAAAAATCACAATTTTTTCTCATTATACATCACACCATACGACTTCACTATATAAAAGTATGTCAAGACGTACATGTACAGGTCTATAGCAGTAACGTGGGGAAATGTCATAATAGTTTTTTTCTATGTACTACCATTATCGAGTGTTCAAGCTGTTTATGTGTAAATTTGTTTGTCAAATGATTTTTTCAGTTTCCTTTCATAATATGTCTCATGTTTTTATATATTGTGTGCACTAACGTAATCTTTATATTACACTGTAACCTTCAAATCGTCACTGATGTATATAGTCATTTAGAGTAAAGAAAACCAACTTGTGTACATATCGACTGGGCACAGGTGAAAAATGACGATATTTTATTTCGATCAAGGCATATTCCTGAAGGTAAGTAGTTGCAGATTTAGGATTTTGATACAGAAGGTAGGATTTTTGCCTCGTTCAGATAAGATTTGACAGTGAATATGAAAAATGCCAAAAATTTGAGTGGAGATTATGGAAGTTGATAAATATGAGAGGGTATTGTACCGATCCGGATCGCTTTTTGAATTTATCATATCAATGTCGACATATAAAGTCCAAACTGCAAATGATTTGAGTGCATGTTTCACCTGTATCGAGGTGATAAACAACTGAATGTCTAGCAGAACAATTTAGTAGGTATCTGTTTTTAAATCGAGGCTGGTAGGTTGATGTTACAGGGGTTTAAACAGTCTCGTTAAAAGTCAGCATTTCTCAAATTGTATGGCCGTTATAACGATCAAGTTTACCAATACAACTTATCATTGGGTCAAATGCTGTCTGATGTGTTTCGATTGATAGCAGGTTAGGCCGTTCTTGGTACACTGATTTTGACTACAGATAACTCTGTTTACCTATCCAAGACATATATCTCGCGGCGAGTATGACCAATCAACAGAGGATGTTTATACCCTTCCTAGGCACCTGACCCCATCTCTGGTATATCCAGGGGTTCGTGTTTGCCCAACTCTCTATTTTGTATTGCTTATAAGTGTTATGAGATTGATCACTGTTCGTCATCTTTCATACGTAAGTTAAAAAAAAAACGAGAGTTACGATATTTTCCCCTGGATATATTTACAAGTGTATAACAATGAGTGTACTTATTTTATACACACTAGTGTATGTTGAATGAAAATAAAATTTCAAATACTCTTTTCTTTTTGCTCATTATTGTCTTTTATTATACAGTGATACGCAAAATTACACGATGATATATTTCTTGTGTATATTTGGGAATCTACAATATGCAAGGTGAAGATAACGAACAGTGATCAATCTCATAATATGTGATTATCCAAACTAGTCCATTACTAAGAAGTGTCGACCTTCCAAGGTCAGATCAACTTTCTGTCAGATACCACTAAATTGTTAATTGGTTGTTTGTAGCTCTATGAAAGAAACAATATGACTAAAGCGAAATCAAACTGAAAATCTAATAAATTGTCAACACAAAATAAAGATTTGTATTAGACCTACTGGTGTTTATCATTGCCATTCTACGGGCCCCTGTGTGTTATGACTAGGTTTATGATTTGAGTTATTTCCAGCCCAAAACAATAGCCTTTCAAACAAACTGGATTTTATTCCCAAACATATGCTTTTTAATTGTAATTGTTTTTGTTTAAACCACAATAGTTGTACATATGATAATTCAAGTGTAAAGTGTTTGTAACTTTATAAATATAGGAATTCCTTGCTGTTCTTTAACCAATTTCAACAAAAATGATTAAAATCTTTAAATTTAGTAATTGGATGAACAATTATGAAATGTTTGTGTGCTCCACTAGGTTAAATATACTATAGAAACTAGCGTGGCCCCTCGTTATTATCTCTTATTTTACAATGATACGCAAAATTATATATAGGGCTCATGGCTCACGGCGGGTGTGACCGGTCGACAGGGGATGCTTACTCCTCCTAGGCACCTTATCCCACCTCTGGTGTATACTATATACGTGACCCTCTCATATGGTGACGTTATTTATTTCTACAAGGTTGTAATGATATATTTCTACATGACTGTAATGACCTAATTCTTCTATATCGTAATGATCTATTTCTACAAGATTGTAATGAACTATTTCTACAAGATTGTAATGACCTATTTTTACAAGACTGTAATGTTCTATTTCTACCATACTGTAATGACCTATTTCTGCCATCCTGTAATGATCTATTTCTATAAAACTGTAATGACCTATTTCTGCAAGATTGTAATGACCTATTTTTGCAAGTTTGTAATGACCTATTTCTACAAGACTGTAATGACCTATTCCTACAAGACTCTAATGACCTATTCCTACAAGATTGTAATGACCTATTTCTGCAAGTTTGTAATGAACTATTTCTACAAGACTAATGTTTTATCCCTATAAGACTGTAGACAGTATCTACAAGATTGTAAAGGTCGCTTTGTATAAATATAGGAATCGTGTAATAATGTATATGCCCGTTCATTTTTTCACTAAGATCGTACATAGTTACCTGTCTTTTTATTGGGAACAATAGACCTAGACATAGAATGTTTACAACAACAGTTGTTATGCAGATGTATGTGCAATAATCAAATCCAACATCGAGATCAATAGCATATCTATATCAAAGTTTGAATTTTCATTTCAGTAAACTGTGGTTATTTTGTTAGGAATACATTTGTATTCTATATCATTTATATTAAGTTTCAAAACTTCCTGTATTAATATATAATTGTGAACATCTTTACATCCAGGTAAAATACCACAAATGTAGACCTATGCTTACCTCTCAGGGCGTAGAAGTGATGGTTCGTTAGGGTGCAAACAACGCATGAAGCGACACGCGATCTCCGTTTTTTCATAGCCATATCAGAAAGACCCGTGATTCTAACTTCTTGCCGAGCGTTTGACGATGGAGCAATCACTACCTATGTTTACGTCTTAGGTTTGACGCGAGTGGGGTTCTAACTCGCGACCTCTCAGATACGAAGTGAACTCTCTGCCAATAAGTTGTCACGAGCGTATATGAGGGCTATGATATCGAAGTCCATTTCTAAATATTAAGTCAGGTAAAAACCATTTAATAAGAGATCGAGATGAGGTGATTAAAAATTAAAATTGCTATCATTATAAATAATTGCTATTTTTTTCAAGGTATTTTGTTTTATTCAGATAAAGAGTAATCAATGTGAAATTGAATGCCAAGATTTATGGAAAGTTGAATATCTAATATAAAAACTGACACAATCGCAAATATATACACTCCCCATGGATATCTTAATCGTGCAGAGAACGTTAAGTGTATGTTCATTATAAATATGTTCATTACAAATTAATGTGTATTGAATAACCCCGTAGTGAATGTTTTAATTGCCTGAACATGATAGCACATAAACTCATTCAAAACTACTTTTGTTTTGTTTCAGGATACCCTAGTAGATATTCTAAACCCCGGCATGGGGACATGAAAATATAATAAAGTAGTTAGCTTGCTAGAATTCGGTAAACAAACATTCAAGTTCAAATCTGAATATAATGTTTTCGTAGCTATGTTTAGGCTTCTCGGAGCTTTGAAATGCGTTCAAAACATACATTACATTGATAGCGTTCTCTTAGCTATATATTTACATATGTGTTGGGATATCATGTAACTTCGTTGATCAGTTCACCGTCTTTAGATTTTAAGAGACTAGCTTAAGAGTTGCTGAAGTGGAGGCGCAGCTGATTAATTGTAGTATTACTTGAGTACAAAATAGTTCATGAGAAATGTACAGACACATTTGAGGGTATTCCCCCATTCAATATCGTAATCTGTATCACACAAAGCTATCACACATTTGTCACAAGCAAGATTCGGTTAGAGAATAAAGTTGTCTTACAGAATTCCACAAAAGATCTCAATTTAATCCTCATCATTACCTGCGCCAGACCCTTTTATAAACACAGTATAAATTCTACCTCTAACCAGTGGTATAAAACAGAGTACATTTCAAAAGTATATTTTTCGCAAGCATGATGAATTTCAGTCAAGGGTGATAAAGCAAACTATTTCAAAATATTCGGACATATAAGATTCAAAAATACAATTAAGATACGTGCATTTTGCAATAGCATTCCAACATTTTACATGCGGTTTTAAAGACGGAAGTAAGTTTATCACTTTCCCCGTCATTACAGCTAAACTTTACAGTCACGTGACGTCCTTTTCTATTATGATGCCATATATTGGTAGTTCATATGTTGGCGTCTGGTCGAGATGGAAAAAGATTATGGCTCTTAATTCGATGAAATATTTTATAGCTGTAGGAGAGTGGAGAGTCCCACAGTTAAAATACTACAACTTTTACAGAAAAATTACCAGTTTATCACCACAAGACAGAGCATATCTTTATTAGGGGGTAAAGGAAATTTTACTTTCATCAAGATTGTGAACGGACATCAACTTAATGAAGAAGAAAATATGTCAAAAGGGATAATTTATTTTGAAAGCAATGATTAAAGCAATTAATAACGATAATGTTATTGTTGATCAAAAGAAAAAGGTTTGTGCAATGCAGATAGAATCAGGCTACCAAAATTGTGACAGGTACCTTAAAAAAATCTTTTTATGATATTCAGTCCGAACTTTTTGTAAATAAAAAAGCCACTGTCAATAATTCTTGTTGTTCTAGAACTAACTTGGCTGACAACACCAAAAACATGTATTCATATCAATAACCTTAAAAGCAAGTGTCACAATAGTGTGCCAATTTTAGATATCTTTGTATAATGAATGTATCTTCTGATTCGGTTTCATATGTGTAGTCGTTATGAGTTATTTTCTACAATAAATATATCGACTATTTTTGGTCTTGTCATGCTTCGCTGGTCACTGGATTGTTTTAAATCTACAATTAGCAGCAAAAGAGGTATAAAGTGTTTGGTTAATTTGGCCAGGTTTATATATTTCGGGTGTTGGCCGGAACGTGTGAATGCAGACGTTAAACTCTCCATGCTGAGTGATCTTGGAAGATGATACCTGTGTGGTTCTTTTTCCCCATGTTGAGTGATCTTGGTAGATGATACCTGTGTGGGGTTTTCCCCATGATGAGTGGTCTCGGGAGATGATACCTGTGTGGAGATTTTTCCTCATGCTGAGAGATTTGTCGACCCGTCACACCCGCCATGAGTCATATGTCTTGATCAGGTAAACGGAGTATTCCGTAGTCAAAATCAGTGTTTCAAGCACGGCCTGACAATCGATATAAAACACAGCAAACAAATGGTTATATGTGCCTTAAATTATACATGTGCATATTTATATTGAAAGTAATACAATGAACAGAAAAAATTCATACTTTTAGAAAATAGAAACCGAATTGCGTCATTTCAATTTAGGTCCGATTTAAATATTATTCACTCTAACATTGCCACTCCTTTCTCAAAATGTTATGATTTTAATTTTTCGATTACTTAACGCATGGGTAATTTTAAGAGGAGTTCCTTTTGTACATATATTGCATGCTTTTTGTTACCTTGAATCAAGGGCTCATATAACTATACAGAGGTACATTACAGTGTGTATAGAGCGTTAAACCGATTGGATTCAAGAAGGCATTGTCCGAATATGTGTATCCAAAAAAAAAAAGATCAATATATACTAGTCCATAAGGAAATAACGTATATGTGATTGGACTCTTTCCCAATACCCAAAGACGGAAACGCAGTAATGGACATCGTTCGTATAAAAGACCAAGTATAAATGATGTCACGTTTCCCATTGACCTTACGTCAACAGACAATTAGGTCCACATCATATTCGTACAAAACTTTACTCTATTCTATTGAGTGTTTTACATACATTTTTCCAAGAAGCCACAGCTAGTCTATACTTGGATTTCTAAACACCTGAATATAGACTGAACTCTATGATTAGGGATATTGCCAATCACAAGCTCTTTAAACCACCACGGGTCATGGATGATATTCCTTCCAAATCATGCCGCCAGTTCCTTCAGCTCAAATTTACAAACAAAGGAATAGATGCCGTCAACATAATCAACATTCTTCCCCATAAACAAAGTTCAGTCATGTATTCCAACTTATTTTAAGTTCAACTTTACACCCAGTATTTCCTACAAATATATCTCTACTATGTATATCAAATGTGACCGGTCAACAGGGGATGCTTACACCTCCTAGGCACCTCATCCCACCTCTGGTGTACCCAGAGGTCCGTGTTTGCCCAACTATCCATTATGTATTGCTTGTAGGAGTTATGAGATTGATCGTTGTTCGTTTTCTTCACCTTTCATCCACCTACGTGTTCTTGTTCTTCGTTTTCTTTCAACCATAGTTCATCTCGACATGTGATTACTGGTGATGTTGATGTAGTTGAAAACGAGGACCTCAAATCACTTATTCTAAAAGGTCCCATATACAGAGAACCTCGGTCTTTCAATTGGCGACAGAAAGTAATATCTATTATGAATTATGTCAAAAATTATGCCAGATATCCTAAATATGAAAGAGAAGAACTTGATACATTGTCGTAATGGATTAAAAGTATAAGAGAAATATTAAAACCCCGCATTATACATATTAAAAGAAAAGAACGTACCATCTACCCTTCTGTGTTTAAACCACAAGTGGTGAAAGAATTAGATAGGTTACATGAGGAATATGCTTTGGTTTCAGCTGACAAAGCTTGTAACAACATTGTCTTTCTTTGTAAGGCCCATTATTACAACTGTATTTTAAACGAACTTGGCATTAATTCCACTTTTGGTAATCGTACTTATACTTCAATATCCTTTTCAAAGGATGGAATTATTCAGCACCATGCTTCAGTTTTAGACACATCCAATATCTCAGTCAATGAGTAGAATAAATAAATGTATGAGTTACTATACCTATACTGGATTCATAAACTACATAGAAGCCCTTTTAACAAAGATACATTGCTGGATATAGTAAGTGCTCTACCAGGCCTCTATATTTGCTCCTCACGAAAATATTAACAGTTGTGAAGGAAAAACTGCAGACTTCCTGTACGACTATATATTCCTGAAGTGGTGTAAATAAAATGTGGATTCGAAAAATTTCTAAAGAACTTTTAGTAAATTTGAAATCACAAAACTTTTTTTCAAATCAACACCATCAGAACATATGACCTTTTTAGCACTTTACACGACCATTCCTCACGATAAAGACTATACTTTCTGGCACCAAAGACAGTCGCTTCTTCAACAAAAATGGAAAACGCAAATATTGATATCTAGTGATCAGTCATCTAAAAAACACTTCGCTAAACTTCACTCTGATTCCACGCACAAGTACTCTGAAGTTGATTTGAAAAACATGCTGGAGTTACTCATTGACAATATCTTTGTGTTTTCCAAAATTCATTTGAAATTTCTATGGGCACGAATTGTGCTCCTTTGTTAGCTGACCTGTTTTT
The DNA here is from genome assembly GCF_947568905.1 of Ostrea edulis. Lineage (NCBI taxonomy): Eukaryota > Metazoa > Mollusca > Bivalvia > Ostreida > Ostreidae > Ostrea > Ostrea edulis. The sequence goes on from NC_079170.1 coordinate 71,729,061, forward strand.
ATATTCATATGAAGCAGAATTTATTCACAAACTTCTACGTCAAAAGAAAAGATCTCGTACTGTGGCCTTCAATTCATTTATATATATCGACGTCTATCTATTAACAATAATAACTCATTCATATTTCGATTTCGATTTCGATTCGATATATCCATGTGAACTCGAAATAAGATACACCACAGAGTAGTCCACTTCTGCTTAATACTTAGATATTTTATTGAAAGTAGATACTAACAGCAAACTAACAACTCAGCTTTATGACAAATGGGATGATTTCAGCTTCTTCATCGTCAACTTCCCATATTTAAGTGGTAATATTACATTATCACCTGCATATGGTATTTATATAGCTCAACTGATTTGATACCCAAGAGCATGTTCAACATATGGTCACTTTTTGAATTGAGACAGGTTACTGACAAACAAGTTGATGGCATTGGAATTGCAACAGCCTCGTTTAAAGTCAGCATTTCGCAAATTCTATGGTCGCTAAAACGATCTAGTTTGCCAATACAACCTATAATTGGGTCAAATGCTGTCTGACATGTTTCACATCGATTGTTAGACCATTCTTTGCACACTGGTTTTAACTACGGATAACTCCGTTGATATTATCAAGATATAGGGCTCACGGCGGGTGTGAACGGTCGACAGGGGATATTTACTCTTCATGGGCACCTGATCCCACCTCCAATGTGTCCAGGGGTCCGTGTTTGCCCAACTATCTATTTTGTATTGATTATAGTAGTTATGAAATTGATCACTGTTCGTTAGCTTCACCTTTGATTAAAGCCTTTTCTTTGTGGCGACTCTTGTAAGCCAAGGACTGGCTATTCATGTTTGTTTGCCCATACTAGGCTACTTCTGTTGCATCCATTGCAATCTTCAAATGACAAAATTTCATGAACATACGAAAAATTTCCACAGAAAAAGATGTATAAAGGAACATTTGTACCCCCAAAAAGTACTAGGTACATGAATACTGTGAAATACGCACTGACCTGTGAAAGTGATAACTAGTCAGTGCATAGAAAGTGCATTGTTAATTTTTCCATAACGAACTGCTAAAACATACCTTTCCAGGGTCTTTTAATTACAAGTTTACAACATTCACGTCTTCAAGGAAAGCTTCAGAACAAAAACAATATCATTATAGTATTTGGTATGCATATAGATTATGATAACACTGAAATGAGAATAAAATATAGAAAAACCACCAAACACTAAACTTAACAACAATAGATGTAATGTCCTGGTTTGGTGTATTAGTATCTGGTATTGACAATACGTGTATCAAACACTGTACCTTTAAAATGTTGAGAGTTTGATGAAGTATACAAGTGATTATGTAGATGCACTTCATTGTTGTCTGGTCCAGGTATATTGGTAGCAATCTCAACATCAAATGTGGTTCCCATATGTACGTTTGAAGCAGATGCTTCTGCTTCAGCAGGTTTCGTAACTTTTGTGTCTATGAAAAAAATAATATACCATAAGTTGCTGTTTTATTGACTTAAAGTGGCTAACTACACCCGAAAATTGTATTTTCTGAAATCAGCACAGAATATGAGCTTTACGATCATTCTTATCAAGGCTATGTGGCAATTTTACATGATTCTACAATAAAGATATACGAATTCTCTTGAAACATAATATAAAATTTAATCATGCAGGGACCTATATACAGGCAAGTAGTATCAAGGGTGCCCTGTCCACTTTCCTTTTTTTCTAACTAGGGTATTTTTCTTCTATATTTACACAATAAATTAGTGTCCCTTCCCCTTTTCTGGCAGAAGGGAATTATGTTGTAAAATATGTTATTATATGTTGAAATCAATAACGGAGAATAACTTAACCACCCACCCACCCCCCACCCACCCCCCAACCCATTTAGAAAATTGTAGTATATTTTTTTCATTATGTTATATTTATCAATTCGTCTGTCAAAATCTTTTGTAGACCTACTATTCCTCTGAAATAGTGATACAACGTTTCCAATGTATTCTATCAGCTTATACACGTGTTAATTTGACATGATTCATTGAATCATGATACTACATCTTTGTATCCATCGCTTCCTTACTTTAGCATCGACTAGGAACCTAAATAAACTACATGACAGAGATTTCCCCCTTCTCGTGTGTGCATCCGATCGCAAAACAATGCACCAAATTACATAGTAGTAAAACCAAAGAAGACATACAGACCCTATTGCGCGTTGATTGTTATAGAGACACAATATATTATGATTTTTGAGTGTACTTCTCTATTGTTTTATTATTTGAGTGTACTTCTCTATTGTTTTATTATTTGAGTGTACTTCTCTATTGTTTATTATTTGAGTGTATTTCTCTATTGTTTATTATTTGAGTGTACTTCTCTATTGTTTATTATTTGAGTGTATTTCTCTATTGTTTATTATTTGAGTGTATTTCTCTATTGTTTATTATTTCAGTGTACTTCTCTATTGTTTTATTATATGAGTGTACTTCTCTATTGTTTTATTATTTGAGTTTATTTCTCTATTGTTTTATTATTTGAGTGTACGTCTCTATTGTTTTATTATTTGAGTGTACTTCTCTATTGTTTTATTATTTGAGTGTACTTCTCTATTGTTTATTATTTGAGTGTACTTCTCTGTTGTTTTATTATTTGAGTGTACTTCTCTATTGTTTATTGTTTGAGTGTACTTCTCTATTGTTTATTATTTCAGTGTACTTCTCTATTGTTTTATTATTTGAGTGTACTTCTCTATTGTTTAATTATTTGAGTGTACTTCTCTGTTGTTTTATTATTTGAGTGTACTTCTCTATTGTTTATTATTTGAGTGCACTTCTCTATTGTTTTATTATTTGGAATAATTCTCAATCTCAGAAACACCTGGTGCAAATCTACGTAAAATAAACTCCCATTAGTACCTTCAGTACTTTGATTTAGTCAGCCCGCTGACTAACTAATTAAAGGGCGTTAAACGTCAAGTGCGCTTACGCGAAATTGGAATTCTGTAAAACAAAAAGGTGAGATACAATGTTATTCTTTTGTAATAAAGTGCTGTTTAGCGGGTCATTCATACACGCCTTTAAAATAGATTTTTTAGGAAAATCAATAAAGATCTGCATGTGCAGTGAAACCATCACACAGTTTGGTTACTGATATTTGGTATTAACGTGACGACTATAAATAGGTGTCAAGAAAATCAATAAGAACTTTCGATCTATAACCTTTGTATAGTGATGTATTGTATAATGAGAGGACAAGAAAATCAATAAGAACCTTCGTTATATAACTTTTGTATAACGATGCATTGTATAATGAGAGGACAAGAAAATCAATAAGAACCTTTGTTCTATAACCTTTGTATAGAGATGCATCGTATAATGAGAGGACAAGAAAGGTAGTCACGGGCAGCACGTGAACTGTATCATTTTATGGAGCATCAAAATTTTGGTGCCCTTTACTAGCAATTGTGACGTCTCCATATGAGTGAAAGATTCTCAAGCGGAATGTTTAAACAATATCTCGATTGAAGTCAGCATTTCGCAAATTCTATGGTCGTTGTAACGATCTAGTTCGTCAATACAACCTCGCATTGGGTCAAATGCTGTCTGACGTGTTTCATACCGATTGTTAAGCCGTTCTTGGCACACTGATTTTGACTGCGGATAACTCCGTTTACCTGATCAGGATATGGGGCTCACGGCGGGTATGACCGGTCAACAGGGGACGCTTACTCCTCCTAGGCACCTGATCCCACCTCTGGTGTGTCCAGGGGTCCGTGTTTGCCCAACTATCTATTTTGTATTGCTTGTAGGAGTTATGAGATTGATCACTGTTCGTTATCTTCACCTTGCACCGTAAAGCTGGGGGGGGGGGGTGCGTATCACAAATTTTGTGAAAAATACCCCAAAACACTGTTACTTTTTCTTTGCCTAGTTCTTTTTTTTTGTGATTCTCCAAGTCGAATTTTGGAGTTATAAACTAAGATTTCAATTTGTACAGAACAGACGTAACTGTTACATGTGTTATCACTCAACAAGATAACAGGTGCGTGTACAGAGTGATAACATCTGACCACCATTTAAGATAATTAGTACAACACCTGAGGTGGTGAGTTTCTACTCACTGAGTTACTCGTATCGTGTAAGATGTGGTACACAATTGATGTAAATTTTATGTGAATTTAATTGCTTTCGATTCAAAAGTACTCGCAAAGAAAGCGAAAATTGGATTATCGCGAAAAAACGCTATACGATAAGCGTACAACCAACCAACCTAAACACAGCCTAATGACAGGTATACTGACAGGTATAATCACAGGTATACTGACAGGTATAATCACAGGTATAATCACAGGTATACTGACAGGTATACTTTATTCTCTCGGTATTTTATTACTTTATTAGCACATAACAACAATATAAAAGAATATACATATATACATGTAATTATAAATTCAATATAGTACTACTTGTCGCATTAAAAGATTGAATTCGAATCATCATACCAATTGTAAATTACCTGATCAGATTCCGAACAAAAATGCGTACGTGTGGAGGTAAGAAACTTTCCATAAAATGAACTTGTATCAAAATACCAGTTTCAAGTTTTGGGGTGTTTTTTCTGATACATGAAAGGTGAAGATAACGAACAGTGATCAATCTCATAACCCCTATAAGCAATACAAAATAGAATATAATTACATTCAAAGAAAATGTTGCATTGATGTACAACGTATATCTGTATTATGTATCAATGGAAAACAAAGAAAGAAGAAAAAATATACATGTATATTTCTGAAGGCTATCATGAGGGGATACAGTCCACACACGACCCCCATGTCAGAACTACAAGAGGATAAGTCCCCTTCCTGTAGTTGAAAAACATTTATAGGCACAATTGATAATTCATAAAACACACTTTTATTTTGTATGTAAGGAAAGCAATATTAGATAGCAAAAGATTGAGAGGTGTGTGTTTCAGGTTTAGACAAATAAAAATATTAAGTGTGTTATATCTACCGTCAAGTTATAGTCATTGCTTAGCGTATTTATTCCAAATACTCGCGGACTTACCATTGTTAATGAATTATGTAGAAGTTTGAAATTGAATTCAGCGGGTTGTTTATCTTTGGATCTTGCTATTTTTATATAAATTGATTCACCGTGTTTTGTGAAATTCACATTGAAAACTTTTGCCGAAGTGATTTTTTTTATTAGAAAAGGAAATTTTATGTAACATTTTGCAAACAAGTCAGTGAAAGTCGTTTTTCATGGTTGCTAAATAGCAACTTATTATTATTTGTTATGTTAATAAACTTCTTTTTGTAGTACTTGTTATCTGTTCTAATTGTTTGAAAATTCGTTTAAGCAAGTTATACTCGCAAATTCAGGTAGATGCGTTTCGCATCACATCAGAGAAATATTCTGTGTGAAATAATAAATGTTTTTATTTTGAATATTTTATCTAACCAGATAGATAGTGATTAAACATTGTCTACTGATGCATATATTTTGCTTTAAGTTTGAATTCATTAAACGCACACAGAACTTTTCAGTAAAAAGTTTATAGTTTTAAAGAATTTTTTTTAAAGATCAGATATTTGTATTGCTAATTTCCAACCGATAAATAAAATCTATCGATCTTTTAATTATACATGATTAAAAGAAACGCTTTTATCATAAAATTCGTTTTGTACATGTATAAGCGCTTATCTACATAGTTTTTAATTATTTGAATTTACTTTCGACATCGACAACCCCGACGACACCGACAATATTCTCAATTGAAGTATTTTTTTTTTCGCTCTTTCACATTTCCCCCATAGAAGATCAAAATTAAATCTTTAAATAGTCTTCAAAGTTTCTTCATTTCAGTAATTCAGAATTGTGGCACTGTAGTATAGTTGTGTTAGTGCTAATGTATATATAATTATACATTTGCTAAAGAGAGTAAGATTTCTCTCTTCCACGTCTTATTTCCCCCCAAACTCTTCACCTCATCATTCCAGTTCTTCTCATGCAAGGTGAAGATAACGAACAGTGATCAATCTCATAACTCCTACAAGCAATACAAAATAGAAAGTTGGGCAAACACAGACCCCTGGACACACCAGAGGTGGGATCAGGTGCCTAGGAGGAGTAAGCATCCCCTGTTGACCGGTCACACCCGCCGTGAGCCCCATATCCTGATCAGGTAAACGGAGTTATTCGCAGTCAAATCAGTTTGCCAAGAACGGCTTAACAATCGGTATGAAACACGTCAGACAGCATTTGACCCAATGCGAGGTTGTATTGACGAACTAGATCGTTATAACGACCATAGAATTTGCAAAATACTTACTTCAATCGAGACTGTTGAAATCCCTGTACCATCAACTTGTTTGTCAGTAGCTTACCTCGATTTAAAAACTGACTATACCCAGAACAAGCTCATATCATTTTTTTTTTCAAAATCATGTTCAATATATATTCCACGACATCGAGCTGGGTCGTATAACGTTTCAAACCTATTTTTAAGGGGTCTAAGTAAAATTCCTTGTTTTCTTTATGTTTAACTACATGCCTGAAGCACGACTGAAGCTATTGATCCAACGCGTTTTCCATAGATTGTACCTCTAATAATGGCGATGGCGCATCATCTGTATGATGTACAAGTTTTATCCCTGTGCGTATAGTGTGGTTCGTGAAACCTTTTTTTTTTAATTTTAGAGGACTTAATTTTAATGACATTATCTTATTTCTACAACATTGAGAAAAATTATTGCTGATATTGGACCAAAGTGAATTTTTTTTTGATGTCTTAAACAAAAGAATATACTCTGTATTATTTGATTCACAATAATCAATTAATTGGAGCACAGCTGAACCAGAAAAGAAAAAAAAACGTATGGAAAAGCTTCCTTATTGAATGCAAGGTGACGATAACGAACAGTGATCAATCTCATAACTCCTACAAGCAGTACAAAATAGATAGTTGGGCAAACGTAGAATGTAGATTCAAATTTCATAAGCAAACAGTCTCAATTTATTGAAATGAGTGCCCCCTGGGGTAGTTTGTGACCATGTTATGAGATCAAAGTTTACATGGAGATATATAGATAAAGTTTTATAATGGCGAAGGTAAGCAACAAGACCTCACGTGAACTTACGTAATAAATGGTATATAGTGTAAATATTTGGATGCAGTTGTGCATCGCAGAACAAAATTGCTCTTTCCCATGTGCAAGTTTCCAGTCTTCCAGCATTTCTACACTACATAACCTTTCTATCTTGTGCTCCAAATCAAAGTTTTGCGCATATTCCATTTTGATTAGTATGTTCAGCAGTGCCTTTATTTGTGAGACGTAAAGATAGGATAGAACATTTACTAGACCCTGCAATGTATTTTGCGTCTGAAGGCTCTATTTTTGTTCCTCACGAAAATATATACAACTGTGAAGGAGAAACTTCAAACGTACTGTGCGACTACATTAATCTGGGATTCCTCTGACTCTTACCCCCGCTTTTGTATTGCGACATGTACGGGGGAGAGTCAGAGCGGACTCCATATTGAAAACTGGGAATTCAGCACACCAGCTGGTGTCACTGCTTTACCTACCTCTTACAACTTTATTTCTCGGATCAATCTTCCAAAATGCGAGGATTCGGGTTTTTTGTGTATATATGAAATGCATTATGATTAATATGATGTATGTACAATTTTCTGATGCATGATATGCAATATGAAATGCATTACAATTAATATGATGTATGCATTATATGAAATGAATTTTCCTGATCCCTCTGATGCATGATACGTACGCATTATGAAATGCATTGTGATTATTATTATGTATGTATGCATGAATTTTTCTTATCTTTCTGATGTATGATATACATTATGAATGTTATGATGTATGTTTGCATTATGAAATGAGCATTTTAACGAAAGATTTAAAAAAGTTGAGTTGTTCGTTTGCTGGTAACATTTGTGTTCAATAGAAGTACGAAGCAGATGTGGAAGACGCCGTGGTATCTTCTATTTTAAGTTCACTGGGATGTATCGAGTCGACATGGAAATGAGTGCTATTAACAGACACAACGTCGTTGATATATCCAAATGTCAAGTCAAAGGCCACAGCAAGATATTGTTTTCTTCTCGCGTAGAGGTTTTCAATACATTCTGCCTCATAAGAATGTAATAAGATCATCGCAAACGGTGCACCATACCCCTGTCGGACAGTGATTAAAATATTTCAGGGCAATACCTGTATCCATAATGAGAAAAAGTCTAGAAAATTATTTGACCTATCTGTAGATTACGGTTTACCAGTTAAGTCAGAAAGCAGACTGGCACTGTATTTCTCTGAGGGGAAGGTTGTGACTACATTTCAGGGCAATATCTGCATCCATAACGGAAAAAAAGTCCGGAATACTGTTGACCTACTTCGGCCACAAAGTAGGACATGCTGCACTGAAATGCAAACCGAACTTGTATTCCTCCGAGAGGAAGCTTGCGATTATACTTACAATATCTGTATCCGTTACAAAAAAGTCTGGGAAAACTGTCTAACCTACTTTTAGCCCTAACGAAGGTCATGCTGTGTCCACCAATCCAGATAAAATGCAAACTAAACTTGTATTTAGAGTTGGGTACCGCCAAAAAAGGTACCGTGGTATACCGTGGTATTTGCACAATACCGCAATACATACCACGGTACTCTCGTGGGGATCCGGGTTAGAATAGGTCCTCAGTACTCCTTTTTTGTCGTAAGAGGCGACTAAATGGGGCGGTCCTTCGTATGAGAACGCAAAAACCGGGGCCCCGTGTCACAGCAGGTATGGCACGATAAAGATTTTTCCCTGTTCAATAGTCATTAGCGCCGAGCATAAGCCTAAATTTTGCAACCCTTCAACGGCAGTGGTGACGTCTCCATATGAGTGAAATATTTCTGAGAGGGACGTTAAACAATATTCAATCAATCAATCATACCACGGTATACCGATGATATTTGTATCGGTTTTAGTTGTGATTCATTGTATATAATTAGCAGGTAACAGTTAATTGATTGAAAATGGTATTTGATTTATTCGATGCAAATAAAAAGGGGAAATATCTTATCAAAATTTAATTTGAATCCAGTAATAACAACAGTATATTTTAAACATAAAGGTAAGTATATAGGGGACACTTCCTATACAGCAGTGTATCTGCATCATGACTAGAATCAACAGGAATTACTACTAAAATAAATTTAAAAATCTGTGCAAATGCAGTAAACTATGATAAACAATAAATATTTGTAAGTGGGTGGATTGAACTGTTTTAAATGTATATGGTCTTATTTCATATTTTTTCAAGACGATCAGAATGTCCAATACTTTCATTTAAGGTTTGTTCGTTGTGCAGTTATAATGTCTCCTGCAATTGAGAACACCCTTTCTGAAGGCACAAAACTAGAAAACACTTAGTTTGATCAGACAGAAGTGGATATTTGGTCTTGTAGTCACGCCACCAGTGGAATTGATGGCTCACTCTTCTAATTGATGACTTCCATCTAACTCAAGAGATGATTTTGGTGGCTCTACTAAAATAACAAATACATCACTCACAATGTTATATAAGACACAGGAGGTTCCTTTCTTGATTATTGTTTCAACAACGGTTTCATTTTTAATCTGAATTTCTGATTTATCGGGCAGCTCATGTAATTCAGGCGATGGCGGCAAGTTAGGCTGAACAATCGTAGATGTGCGTTCATCTTTTTCTGTTTTCGCAACAAATGGTGTGAAGAGTTTATCGTTATTTGTTTGATTAGTTTTTGATATTGAATTATCTTTCCTTATAATATTGTCTTAACTTCAACCCGTTTGGAATCACCCTTCTTAATTCGAACACGTATTTCCTGTTTACCTGTGAGTGTATTTTACGCAATGCATTGTCGATTGTTCCAATCATTCTTTTTGTCTACTTAGAGATGGCACACAGTGTAAGTAGTCTTTTACATTTCAATATAGTATTCTCTTAGTATTTTGAATACGTAACTATCTATTTTAGCTTGCTATTTTTTGTACACTATTTATAGACGTAACCTATTTCTGAATAATTTCTATGGAATGCCGTTGGTGCCATATGTTTAATTTACAATATGTATGCTCTTTACAAATTCTATGGAAGCAAGTTTGTGATAAAATAAAATCCAAATTCTAAGCATTTCATTATGTAATATTTCGTAGTTCTTTACACAATTCATTTGAGTACCTGTAATTTAGTATTGCCAAAACAACTATTCTTATTACTTATTACTCACGCAATATCTTTAATCGTTATGTATATCAAATATTTGTAATTTAGCAGCCTTTTTATCACGTCTTTTGTTTGTTTCAGTCTTTTGCCTCATTAAGTGCATAATAAACACAACGCACCTTATTTTGTGACTTAGGTTATACTATCTGCAAAAGTACTGGCAGAATAGAATTTTGCCTCCTGCTAGACTCACTGCTTCTTGTGTGGCATGGCCAAACATATCTGTTAGGGTTTAAAAAGAGGATCAATGGCTGACACCATGTTCCGATAATCTGTCGCGTCTGCATACCGTGATTTCAAGACATTATTCATAAGCTTCTTCATCTCCACAACTGTGTGGGAATCATCCTTTTTTGCGACTAAAATGTTGGTGATGAGTCGTCGATGAAGTGACATAATCACAGAAAGAGTTGGAGTGGATTCAGTGCCGAACATAGGGGCCATGTCTTTCAAGGTGTGATCGTTGGACCGAGCGAAGCATGAAATGGTCATTGGCGTGTCCCAAGTGATAATCATAATTCCGTTAAGTACGGTAGATTCAAAAATATATATTTTATGAAATTTCCCTTGGACTAAACACCTAGTAACATCTCAATATTAAACAATTCTACAGGGTCCGTCTATTTATTTAACACGGGGAATAAAACACAAGGCGACTTAAGCCCTGCATTGTGATATCAGATTTAACCTCGACTTTTTTCGTTTTCGTTTTCAAAGCAAACAATTATAGACAACAACAATAAATCCTGCTTGCAATTAAAAAGACCGTTATAACTAAACAAAATTAAGCAATCAAATCAAAAAGACCGTTATAACTAAACAAAATTAACCAATCAATTCAAAAAGACCGTTATAACTAAACAAAATTAACCAATCAATTCAAAAAGACCGTTATAACTAAACAAAATTTACCAATCAATTCAAAAATACCGTTATCACTAAACAAAATTAACCAATCAATTCAAAAAGACCGTTATAACTAAACAAAATTAACCAATCAATTCAAAATGGTAAAAAGTTAACCCTAAGTATATCGTATATTTTTATTTAAAGAAACTCATGAACTCATTCGTCTATTTCGTCGTATTATTGGGTTGTTTTTTTTATTTGATGATTGGCTAAAAACTGTAACAAGTTTAATCATACCATTCACTTTTAACAAACTAGGCGATTGAATTGCAAATCACACTTCAGTCTTGTATTTTTTTGGCATTCAAAATTAAAACACCAATAACTCTAGAAGCAACTAATGAACAAAACAATATGGCAGCGCCCATATGAATCACAAAATTTTCAGTGAACGTTTGTAGGGATTATCTCTATTCATTTGTTGATTTTCTCACTTTTTCTTTTATTTGGAACGATCTCAAAACCCGTGTCCGCTACTTCCATTTTACTCGGGGGATTGCCTAGTTGGTGGATACCGTATTTGACCCGCATAAAGCATAAAACATACAATTTTTATAGTCTACCAAAAGTTAAAAGTTTTCTTAATGAAATGAAAGTTATCTTTATTTTTTTTTTTAAAATACTGGTATGTTTCATAGAGAAGATATGATGTAGATAAAATGAATCATAACGAATACAAATATGGTGATGTTTGTTTCGTTAATAAATACTTATTTGTTAAGATTCAATTTCATATTTTTGTTAAGAGTTATCAGCTTGAACATACCAGTATTTGGTCTCAAGTACCGCGGAGCATACCGGTAGCGAGAAAAATACCGGTATACCGGTAACACCGCGCACCTCTACTTGTATTCCTCCGATAGGAGGCATTTGCCTAAATTTCAGCGGAGTATTTGTATTCGTGATGAAAAAAGTTCAGAAAACTGTTTGACCTACTTTTAGCACTAAAGTAGGTCACTGTGCACGAATTCAGAATGCAAACTGAGTCTCATTCTTCTTAAGGGAGAAATTGTAACCAAATTTCAAAGCTGTGCATGTATCAATTACGACGAATGTATAAAATTGGTCAGCTAACAAAGGAGCACAATTTGTGACCATGAGAATTCCAACAGACTGTTGGAAGGCCTGATCATCAAACACTGCGAATATATTACCAATAAGAAACTCTGTTATCTTTTTAATATCGACTTTAGCATAACTGTGCTTAGAATCAGGGTGGTGTTTAACGAAGTATTTTTTTTTTTTTTGGATGACTGATCACTAGATATGAATATTTCCTTTTTCTATTTCTGTTGAAGACAGAACTGTCTATGAAGTCAAAAAGTCTAGACCTCAATTTGTCATTAGGAATAGTCGTGTAAAGTGTTGAAAAAAATCATACATTTTTGGTGTTATTGATTTGAGAAAAGGTTTGTGATTTTAAATTTACCAAAAGTTATTAAGATTTTTTAGAATCCTCATTTTATTTAAAACTCTTTTGGCATAGGTAGTGGCACGATACGTTTGAAGTTTCTTCTATAATAATGATGAAATATGATATATTGCTGAATTGGAGATTATAGAATGAAAGCAGGTAGCGTATCTTCATGGTATCATGGGACTGCCAGGAAAGGAAATACATTTGTACCTATTAATATAGCAATCAATGGTAAAATGGCGTTTTGATTTTAGATTCGTTCTTCTTCACTGGTATTTTTACTTCCAATGAACCCATTCATCCTTTTATTTGAGTGCATTAACAATTCAGAAGTTTTCTCCGAACGTTCTGGTGATCATCTAACATACTAAAAGTCAAAAGTTGAACACTGTAACATTTGATGAATGTGAATTTTAAATGAGATCAATTGATCGTGTTTTGGAGCATCCAGGGACAATGAATCATAACTTATTATTTTGAAACAATTAACCACCTTCCGTCACGATTTGAAATGTTTTGAATTGCAGTTTATTTCTTCATTTTAAATTTGTAACAAGGGTTTACTTTTTCCGCATATGAAATCAATGAAACTGGCTGATATATACACAGTTGACAAGTAAGTGTGCTGTAACTGGTTGGTATTGATTGAATAAACAGACGACAGATAGACGTGCTGTAACTGGCTGATATTGATAGGATAAACAGATGACAAGTAGGCGGGTTGTAACTAGTTGGTATTGATAGGATAAACACTAGCACTCCAAGTGATTACAATATATATTGTGTGGTTTGTAGATAGCTCTCAGTATTTTTCCTGTCTGAATGACATCTTTATAAGTTAAAATTGTATAGGCAATAGGAAAATTCACTTCTTCGTTCGAGACTATAAAATTTTCGTAATCGTAAAGATCCTTGAATTCACCACAATTCATAGCTACATCTCCTATGTCGTCATCGTATGGAAAGTTGAACTTTTTTGTTCTCACGACGTCATTGGCATAGGCTATGTGTTCTTCATCACCTTCAATCATCTGCTTACAATCCACGTCAAGAAATGTTCAACGAACTCTTTCAAATACAAGAATTATCTGTTTTTGATTCACGGATTTTACTTTGGGATAGCGACAACTTGGAATATGAAATTAGCAGTAAAATTTTCAATGCTCTTGACAAATATACATGTATATTGATTGATTGAATATTGTTTTACGTTCCTCTCGAGAATATTTCACTCATATGGAGACGTCAACACTGCCGATAAAGGGCTGCAAAATTTAGGCCTATGTCGGCGCTTATGGCCATTGAACAGGGAGGGATCTTTATCGTGCCACACTTGCTGTGACACGGGACCTCTGTTTTTACGGTCTCATCCGAAGGACCGTCCCATTTAGTCGCCTCTTACGACAAGCAAGGGGGTACTGAGGACCTATTCTAACCCAGATCCCCACGGGATTACATGTATATTGAAATGAAGTAGATTCTCGTAATAGTAAAATATTTACGCTATTTGTACATGTATGATTATGGTATTTATTATGTTTATACATGTTTTATTACAACAGTTATTATTTAGTCTTAGGTGAGAACCTCGTAGGTTGGTAGAAGGCTTTGTTCAAACTATCTAAAGTTTCTTTTCAAAATAAAATATTGGGTTTTATGTCGACATTAAATGATAGACGTCGTTATTTTTCTCTCTATATCTCTCTCTTTATCCATCTATCTCTTTTCTTTTAATATATACTCGTACCTGCAACTTACTTTGAACAAAACGAAATAAAAAAGTAAATATAAGGATTGCATGAAAAATGCAGAAATCCAAAAAGTTCCATAACTGTGTAAAATGTATTTACTACGGACGTTTCCAGGTTAAATTTCATGTCAAGTACCCATAAAATGGGAAATAATATAACAAATATTTGGTAGGAAGTAAAAACTGATAGAATTATCGTAATAACAAGATTCATTCGGTTCCGAATACCGGTGCGCACAGATGAATTCCTGAGTGTTTTCAATTTTAGACAATGCAGAATAACTATGATGCACACTGGAATGAATCCTACAACAGCTCTCAGAATAGCCAAGGCAAAGTAGGATTCAGCTGTTGTAAGATGTACATCTAATTTAATTATTGACACTGCCGTAATGGACAATACGAAACTAATACACCACATCATTCCTGAACATCCAGTGACGACCGAGGCTGTCACGTGTTTCCTACTCTGTAAGGGGTGTACAGTTAATAAATATCTGACGGTGAATAAACAGATAACATGACCAAGGGAACTAAAGTAAGCTAAATAAAATACACCATCAAATAAATCGCACATGGAAATCAAATATTGTTCACATGGGAAGTTAAAGCGCAAATACGAATCAATATTTGTGAAACCAGCGAGATAACTGACTATGATCATACAGAAATCAGGGACAGCTAGACATCCTATGGCAGCATATGTCGGTTTATGGAATTTCTTGTCGAACAAAATTTTGACGACTGTAATGGTATTTCCAATCAGTCCGATCGTCCCAATGAGTAAAATAAACACAGCCAATCCTTGCAGAGACGAAGAATCGTAATATTTCCATATAAAGAGCTTTAACGCCTGCCTTGATTTATCTAGAGTTACATCGGGGTTCACATCGTTATCAGAAGCATTCCATGTTGTATTCATTATCAGGTTATTCCACAGAAAATCTTTAAATTTCATATTAGTATATCCTTCATATTCCTCGAAGTGATCTATGACGGTATTTCCGGTGACTGTGATCGCCATTACAGTTTCAGAACAACAATGCCATTGTCCTCAGGCTTTCACTACTTAATCTCACACAGGTCATTTTAAAAAAGGATTTCTGAAAAGTAAATAAACATTTTTTGTCACAATACCGACATTTTCATTATGCTTTCATGATATCAACTAAATAGGTTTTATTTCAGGAAAAGAGAACTCGCACCACTCGCTCTACGAATTGGTAGTCTCTATGAGAGAACGAGAAATCTACATCACAGATCTATCAAATTGCATCATAAATTCTTAATGATACAAACCTTTAACAACTATTTCAAGATTATCCTGAGGGATGACCAATCCTTGACAATGAATATCAGGAGAGTTATTCATAATTTTTACTCTTTTCCTATACAGAGATGTAAAAATCCAAATTTTCCAAAATATTTTTGTAAGCATTCAAATTAAGGTATTCAATATATAATGACCATATTTCATATCTAATAAATGGATGGTGGGATTTTTGTAATCATGGTATCATTTTGAAGGGTTCATCAAATAAAAATAATCCACCATAGGAATTTTCAAAATTTTGTTTACTCCTTGATTTATTTCACCTAGAATTTAACATTGAAGTATATGGGAATAGCATGTTTTATTACAATATTTTTAAAAGAAATTATATTTTCATACAAAATCTCTTCGTAGAAAGTTACGTACACTTTCTCTTAATGAAAATATGAAATAAAATTAATCATTGACCACACACATTTTTAGAAAATTAGATTTTTCTTATTTTTACAAAGGGCAGACAACTCTTCCAAAAAAGTCTTAAGTGCAAAAAGGTCAGCTTCTAATCATTTACCAATCACGTGAATTTCATCTGCTTCACTTTCATCATTATTCAACAATAAACATTTATGTTGATCTAAATCCTTCAAAATTGTTCATTATCCTTTCATTATACATGGAATACCTTAAGAACAGACATTTAATATACCAGTAGAGAATCATCCTCACCATTATTATTGCTGTACTTATCGTACATCATTTATCATACTAGGGCTTATATAATATAGGGTTATTGAACTTATATTGGTGAATATTGGCACGAGTTGGCTGTTAAAATGCACGAACTTGCGAGTGTATTTTGATATCCAACGAGTGCCAATATTCACCAATATAAGTTCAATAACCCGTTTATTATACAACTAAAGTATTTAGTTGTTAAATTATATCCCTTTTCACTCAAACTACTCCAAAATAGACGTGGATTCATCAATATTGGCATCTAAGGTGAAGGTGTGCAATATCGGCATGCATTTCTTAACTGTTCAATATCAAACCCGTCATTAAAGGGACTGGTTCACGATTTTTGAACAAAATATTTTTTATTTTTTATGTGAAACATTAAGAATATAACTCATTTAATGTTGACAGCCAACATTTTGACCTTCTGAATGCAAAAATGAAAGCAATATTTTAGCCTTAAATCTGTGATATGTAAACAAAGACTCGAGTCCTTTCATGTATACAAACACACCAGTGAAATGTTAATTTTGTAATATAAAGCATCTAAATTTTGCATAGTCACAATTTTTAACTTTTAGATGACACATTTTACCTGAAGAATGCTTGAAATATGAAAGATATAATAAACTGAGATCAATAACCATTTCTTCTGAAAATTTCGTAAACAAAAACATACTGCAATCTTTGTTTACAAAACAAAAAATGAACTCTCTCAAATAAGCTTCTGTGATAATGTATAACCTTAATTTTCGTGTGAAATCTTTTAAACACATTAGACAGTAGATTCTGATCATCAAAAGTGACAAACTAAATTTTGGGGAAAATCGTGAATCAATCCCTTTAATGCATGAAGCAAACTGATTTTGTGAATGGGGACAACATAATTTATGTACATTAAAACACTTTGTTTAAATGAATGAATATGATATCAAATACCGGCTCTGTCAGATTCGGAGGACCGTCGTCTGCCATTTTGACTTGTTTACGTCGTTACGGTAACGTCAATATTGAACGCTCATACTCGGAATGTTTCAGGCGCACACATTTTATGCAATGCAAAGTTAGCGTTCAATAAATTCTCAGGATATTGAACGCCAACATTCTCTAGATTTTATGCAGATTTTATGATTTTATTTTATATTAGCTATATAATAACATGCGTTATTGACGCTTTCATGTAACAGAGAATTGTAATAATGTAATAATTATACTATTCCGCATAATTTCATGTATTGTGTCATGCTTTATTTGTTTAACATATTATTGTACAAATTATTTCACGTATATATGTTAAACCTGTGAAATATATGGTTCTTGGTAATAAACAAACAAGATAATAAATCTATTTATAATTTACATGTATTAGTGTCAATTTCTCACGCGTTATGCCAACCCCATTTAAAAAGCTTATGGTGAAACATGTGTTAATTGTGATCCGCTAGACTTTTACATTATAATGTGAAAAAAAATAATCATTTTTTCATTACACAAGCAACATATTCAGGAAGACGAGATTGCTGTGAAAAAATCGTAATAAATTTACCTAATGATTTCCGTGATCCCACATCCTCACCTTCATTTGTAACGATATTGACTAATTCTCAGAATGTGAGGAACACCTGTAACAAAAAACTCCAAAGACTATTTGTTTGGATGATTTTTTTAAATAAATAAAAGATTTTTAATATCATTTTCTGGTTGAAAATTGCTGATGTATACAGTTACGTGTGAAGGGGGATTCAATGTACGACTTGCAAATTTGTATATCAATCTTTGTAATAACATTGTGCCAAAACAAATAAACAAATGAATTGTGATCGGTCACGATAGCACACAGTGGTGCATGTAGAACATCCGGTAACGATAGCCAACAGTGGTACATGTAGAACGTCCAGTCACGATAGCACAGTAGTACATTAGAATGTCCAGTCACGATAGCACACAGTGGTACACGCAGAATGTCCGCGTCGTGATTACCAGCCCCGTTCGTGTCATCTAAAACGCAAACGTAGGAAGTGAATGCTCCTTTGCTAAACGTTCGGTTTGTTGGTTGTATTTTGTCGAGAATTTTTCACTCACATGGAGACGTCATCAATGCCGTTGAAGGGCTGTAAAATTTAGTCCTATGCTCAGCTCTTACGGCCCCTGAAAAGGGAGGGATCTTTATCGTGTCACACCTGCTGTGACACGGGGCCTCAGCTTTTGCGGTCTCCTCCGAAAAGAAATGAGAATCACGAGTCTTTCGGATATGACCTTCAAAACGGAGTTCCTATGTCACAGTAGGCGTTGAAATTTGTGGTACTTCACCAACATTGCATGACGTTCCAATATGAGGGATTGGGGGGGGGATTCTCGAAGGGACTAACATATATACCAGTAATCAAAAATAAGAATTCTGCACATGAAAAATACAATATATGCCTGTTACATGAAACATCGTTATAATGTATGTGATAATGATAACTATTCTGTAAACAGAGAAAACCCTCTCAGAAAACCTAGTCCCCTGTCCACGGTAGAAGTTGACACGATAAAGAACTGAGATGCAAATGGACTTGGACTAGTTTTATTTTCGTACTTTTGTTCTACTTTTACCCTGGTTTTTGTCAATCCGTGCAGAATTACGCGGTCTATTTCACTAAATACACATATTCCTGTTAGCCAACTCGCGCGATGATAGGCCCCTAAGCGACATACTTAGGTCAAATTTTGAGGCACTTCAGATGCGGCTGACGACGTCTCTACACGAGTGAAAAGTTCTAAAATGAGACGTGAAACAACATACAAACAATACCGAAATACAAGTTCTTTTATGGGGCGTATCCAGCATACAAACAATTCCAAATAATCACGTACATTAAAAATGTCGTCCGTTATCTTCGAAAGAGGCATGAAAAATATATGCACTATGCTAACTATTATAGCTACATGTATTTGTCAATGCAGTATATACTGGTAAGTTCTTACACACACTACAGTGTAACTTAGATCAGATGGATTGTTAAACAGGTGCGTGTATGTGAACACACACTACAGTGTAACATAGATCAGATGGATTGTTAAACAGGTGCGTGTATGTTAACACACACTACAGTGTAACATAGATCAGATGGATTGTTAAACAGGTGCGTGTATGTGAACACACACTACAGTGTAACATAGATCAGATGGATTGTTAAAAAGGTGCGTGTATGTTAACACACACTACAGTGTAACATAGATCAGATGGATTGTTAAACAGCTGCGTGTATGTGAACACACACTACAGTGCAACATAGATCAGATGGATTGTTAAAAAGGTGCGTGTATGTTAACACACACTACAGTGTAACATAGATCAGATGGATTGTTAAACAGGTGCGTGTATGTGAACACACACTACAGTGTAACATAAATCAGATGGATTGTTAAACAGGTGCGTGTATGTTAACACACACTACAGTGTAACATAGATCAGATGGATTGTTAAACAGGTGCGTGTATGTTAACACACACTACAGTGTAACATAAATCAGATGGATTGTTAAACAGGTGCGTGTATGTTAACACACACTACAGTGTAACATAAATCAGATGGATTGTTAAACAGGTGCGTGTATAGTAACACACACTACAGTGTAACATAGATCAGATGGATTGTTAAACAGGTGCGTGTATGTGAACACACACTACAGTGTAACTTAGATCAGATGGATTGTTAAACAGGTGCGTGTATGTTAACACACACTATAGTGTAACGTAAATCAGATGGATTGTTAAACAGGTGCGTGTATGTTAACACACACTACAGTGTAACATAGATCAGATGGATTGTTAAACAGGTGCGTGTATGTGAACACACACTACAGTGTAACATAGATCAGATGGATTGTTAAACAGGTGCGTGTATGTGCACACACTACAATGTAACATAGATCAGATGGATTGTTAAACAGGTGCGTGTATATTTAAAACATACTCACCTGATTGTCGTGGATCTCATCATGAAGAAGCTAATTCAGCAAAACGTTTTAAAGCATTACATGTCCATGGTATTTAGTGTGTCCTTCGTTTTAATCCGTTGTAGTACTGCTGTCATCTGTGTACATCATTATGTTACTGTCACAAACCAGCGGACCATCAAGTAATTAGTTGATATATCTCAGTACTTCACTAAGATTTATTCACAAGACCTTTACTGTAAATTGATATTGGAATTGCTTCACTCATGGTAACTCTCTAGAGAATTTGTCAATCAAATCCCCTATATGACACGGTGCCTCCTAGCTGTTATTAGTTCTGTGGTCCGATGACTCTGTTGATATCCGTCTCAGTTCCCTTGTGTTGGGTCCTAGTGGTCAGTGAATTATTATCAATACTAGGTTTCTGAGGGAGCGTAGTTTGCATCCTTAAAGATTGTCGTATTAGTGGGGAGATTGATTTCAAAGTTCATCTGCATTGAACAGTAGCTGTTGCATTTGATATTAGAATTCGTTGTACAAAGAATTATTTATTATCCATTTCAATGTAGAAATAATCAACTGTTTTCGCTCAATATTTAATAAGTGTTAATTTGTATAGGCGGTACCAACAATCGAACTGCTTATTAGTATTAATCATTAAAGTTCACAAACTTTTATAATTACATTTTACTTACTGATGGTACATATAGTGAATATAATGAATACTACTGATTATAGAAATTACCCCAAGTCTGCATTGTTTACATGACTCTATAATACTAACAACTTCGACCTTTATTTCCTGAATCCATCATAATTTAGGATCATTAATATCATTTTAACACATGTTGAAACTTTTTATTTTCCCCCTAGAAAAGCGGTTGAGAATGTCAAAAGCCTGATCCATACTGATATAGCATTTGGATACATCTTTACCACATTTACGTTTAATTTTCTGGGAGCGTATTCAGCAGATTTTTAAAATTCTTCAGCTCCTCATTAGATCCGCTCATGTACTTTAACGTACAGTGCCCTGTTCTATCCATGATCATCTGTTCACCAACTCCACTTTGGTATGAAAAAATGGCACAGGTACATTTCCGGGCTGATTTGTAAAATTGCTAAAACATCGCAGTCTTAGATCACATGTTTTATTAGGGTTTCAAGCTTGTTAACAGCAATAGTCTGCTCGACAACTACCGAGTACTGACTATGGGAAGTAGATAACTTTACTTTGTAGGTCAAGGACACTGAAGGTTTCTATTTAAAAATGTGAAGATAACGAACAGTGGCCAACCTCATAAATCCTAACAGGAACATCTAGAACACTGCAAATATTGACTTCTGGAAACACTAAAGATGAGATCAGGTTCTTAGGATGAATAAGCATGTCCTGCCGACCGAAAACACTCGCCGTGAAACCTGTTATCATCAGGTAAACGGAGTAACTCGTAGTCAAAATAAGTATGTAAAAAAACACGGCATAACAATTGGTATGAAACACGCCAGACAGCATTCGACCAACAGACAGGCTGACTGCGAAATGCTGACTGTTGAAACCCCCTTTAACATCAACTTATTTGTCTATAGCTTGCCTGAGTTTATGGATTGATCTTAGGAAGAATACGTTTTAAATAACACATCAAATCATTCGAGAGATATACACACCTTATATGCATCAAATCATTCGAGAGATATACACACCTTATATGCATCAAATCATTCGAGAGATATACACACCTTATATGCAGTTGATAATCGATCATTTTTACATAATACGGTAAGTTGACGATGGATAATCTGGGGTTATTTCGTTTTTTATAAAGTTCAGTTGTTAGTTTTTCAATGTTCAGCAAAACATATGGCGTGACCATTGAAAAGAGCAAAGACATTTCATTAACATCTTGCAACATGACTTTATACATTTTTAAATACACCTATTCATTTAACGCGGGAAACATAATGCAGTCGACGTAAACAGTGCGTTGTGACATACGTCATATTAGCTGCGATATTTTTTCTTTCAAACCAAGCAATTATCTGCGACAAACGTACGGATATATGAGAAAGCTTGCCTGGAATTTAAAAACATTTTGTTTTATCCACGGGGTTCTCAATGACGTATACCATAGTGACGGCGACATTTTTCCAGAGCACTATGGGTAATCCTTATCATTAAGATTGCAAAACCCGCGTGCCTTAAATGTGTAAATATTGGAAAGAGCTCGTCAAAAAAAAACTGCCCCCTACAACTTGAATTTTTTATACGTTGGGATAATTCGAGCCGGGTTTGTTTCGTAAACAGTATGAATAGGATTACCCAATCTTAATTAATTGTGGACTATTTGAAGTGCATGCAATAATATTGATTATTGTTAATAGATATAATGTCAAATATACATTCAAAAGTCGAGTTAAAGGCCACAACAAGAGATTTTTTCTTCTCATATAGAAGCTTTTGAATAAACTCTGCTTCATAAGAATATAAAATCAGGTCAGCTAACAAAGGAGCACAATTCGTGCCCATATCTAACTGATTGTTGGAAGACCTGATCACCAAACACTACGACGATATTGTCAAAGGGGAACTCCAGCATATATTTTATTTCAGTTTCAAATTACGTGTGCGTGTAATCAGAGTGGTATTTAACAAAGTAATTTTTGAATGACATATCACGAGTGTTTCCATTTTTGCTGAAGAAGCAAATGTCTATGCAAAAAAAAGTCTAGTCTTTAATTTATCGTGCGGAATGGTCGTGTAAAGTGTTGAAAAGTCATGTGTTTTAATATTGTTGATTTGAGAATTGTTTTGAGATTTCAAATGTACTAAAACTTCTTTTAAAAAATTTCAGAATAAATATTTGATTTACACAACGTTTATCATATGTTGTGACACAGTACATTTGAAGTCCTCTTTCACAGCTGTTAATATTTTCATGAGGAGCAAGAGCTTGGTAGAACATTTACTCGATCCAGCAATGTATCTTTCTTTGTAAGGGTTTTTGTCAAGTTTAGGAATCCAGTTATGTACGGTAACTTATATTCATCCATTCCATTGACTAGGATTTTAAATGTGTTTAAAATGAAGCATGATGTTAAAGAGTTTCATCTTTTGAAAGGGCAGCTGGAGTTTCAGTAGGCATACCAAGTTCGTTAGAAATACAGGTATATTAATGAGCCTTACAAAGATGATGTAGCTACAAGCTTTGTAAGCTGGAACCAAAACGTACTCGTCATAAAAACTACCAACGTCTTTGATGGCATCTTATGTATGAAAGGTGAAGATAACGAACAGTGATCAATCTCATAACTCCTATAAGCAATACAAAATAGATAGTTGGGCAAACACGAACCCCTGGACACACTAGAGGTGGGATCAAGTGCTTAGGAGGAGTAAGCATCCCCTTTTAACCGGGCACCACCGCCGTGAGCCCTATATCCTGATCAGGTTAACAGAGTTATGTGTAGTTAAAATCTGTGTGCCAAGAACGGCCTAACAAAAAGTATGAAACACGTCAGACAGCATCTGACCCAATGATAGGTTGTATTGACGAACTAGATCATTTTAACGACCATAGAATTTGCGACATGCTGACTTCAATCGAGACTGTTGAAACCCCTGTACCATCAACTTGTTTGTCAGTAGCTTGCCTCGATCGAAAAACTTATCATACTCAGAACAAGCTCTTGCGTATCGAATCAATTGAGAGATATAAACATCATATGCAGGTGATAATGGAATATTGCTACATAAATATGGGAAGTTGACGATGGAGAAGCTGAAACCATACCGTTTTTCATACAATTGAGTTGTCAGTTTGCCATTAATGTCTACTTTCAATAAAACATCTAAAAAATGAAGGAGAAGTGGACGACTGTATGACTGAGTAATTTGAAACAACGAAACCTGCTTTTCTCTCTCTCTCTCTCTCTCTCTCTCTCTCTCTCTCTCTCTCTCTATTTAGGAGGTGGTATAAAAAGTTAGATAGTTTATAGAAAAGTATATTGTACCATCGTTTAATTCATATCCTCCTATCATTACACTACGAAGATGAATCCCAAACATTCATTTTCTACGCGAGAGAGCAACTCAAATATTTTTTTCTTCACAAAGTACTGATGGCGCGGTGCAGTTTCCCTTCCCGTATAACATGTTCAACATCTACATTAATTAACTCGGTATTTATCTATTTATTTATTTTTCGGTTTTGTTGTCTGATGTCCAAGAAATTTACTACGCACAAAGCGAGAAACAAATTTACGCATTTTTCAAATTTTGCGACACTGCACTCCCTATAATGTAGAAATTTACAGTAATTCCAATTTCTGGTTCTTCTCTCGTTCCGCTTGGTAATGGCCACAATCAACTGATTAATTATTCTGCCATTGAGAGTGCATGTAAAAATCAAAAATCAAAACTTTTAAAATATGTAAGTCATCAAAAGTTGGGTAGGAAAACTTACTCCATGAAGGCTTCATGTGTTTTGAGTGACACAATTTCTGGTAACAATGCATTCCATTCCCTGGTGGTACCCGGAAAGAACGAGAATGTTCGATAAGAGCTGTTGCTTGATGGACGTTGGAAGGCAAGATTGTGAGAATGCCTGGTCTAAGCCTATCGCTCTTGTCAACAGTCATTTTATATGTCACGATTCTATATAGCATGATAAGTCTAGCGTGTCCATGAAAATGTTCTAATGGTATCCAGTTGAAATATTCTATCATGCTACCCACACTAGATCTGTTCCTGTGTCTGTTGCTGACATAGCGAGCTGCTCTTCGTTGCACCATACTAAGTCGGTGGATGTCCTTTTAATGATGTGGATCCCAAACAATGACACGTAGTGTTCAATCAGGGGTCTTACTAATCTCTTTGACAGATGTTGAACCAATACTGAGGTTGGGACGGAGAAAGCCCAATGCCTTGTTAGCTTTAACACAGATGGTATTCATATGGTCGCTCCACTTCAAGTAATAAGGCAGTACTTTGCACTTTCCGCATATTCCAGTATGTGTCCATGTAATGTGTATTGATGATGTATAATGTTAGTCCGTCTTCACGTGAGCACGTTACATTTTATACCAGGGTGGAACTCCATGTTCCATATCTTCTCCCACTTTCCAAGCTTGCCAAAGTCTTGCTGGAGTGCACCGGCGCCTACATCTGAAGTAACTGTAAACTAGACTATAGTGTCATCCACAAATGGTCTTACAGTTGTGTCGAGTCCTTCCAGCAAGTCATTTATGTAAAAGAGGAAAAGGCTGGGCCCACGACTTCACACGAACGTGACTATATTTCGTCTATAGATGTTTCCCCGTTCACTGCGACTGATTGCGTGCCGTCTGTGAGAAAGCTACAGATTCAGGTGATGACTTTACCTTGAATACCGTTGTGCTCCAGATTATGTATGAGATGACTATGGCTGACCTTGATGAAGGCCTTAGAGAAATCCATTATTAACACGTCTGTCTGCTTCCCTACCGTCATGTTGTTTGTGACATTGTCATTAACTTCAATAAGTTGAGACTCATAGGAGCGTTTACCACCGTGTTGGAGCGGATACAGGATGTTGTTGTTATCAGCATGTTTCATTAAATGATTTGTGACAGTGTGTTCCATTAATTTGGAACAGATACTAGCTGGTAAGCGTGATTGTTCCCCACTTTGTGTCGGTGACCTTTCTTATACACCGGGCTTACGTTGGCACTTCTCCAATCCGCTCGAGGGGGGTTCTAAGTTGTTGAAACTTGTAACCAATCCCTTTGTATATATACATATACAATAAAATATATTCCAACCAAATCAAATCAACCCACTGTAACCACGCCAGTATCAATGGATTTCCGGAAAATGACAGGAAGGATCGTGGAGCTATGACCTTTGCTAATTCCGTCGCGACTCAAGGCTTCATGCCATCTAACCCTGCGACTTTATGTGAGTTGAGTTTTCCCAGCAGTTTGTTGACACCATTACATGCGATATTGAGGTGAGTGGTTGATGGAAAAGTACATTTCATGCAACATTGCTCCTTGAATTTTTCAGCACCGGGATTATTTGATTTCTGTGAGAAACCTGATTGAAACTGTTAATTCAGAATGGTCGCTTGGTCGATCGGATTCGCATGCAAGAAACCATCACTTCTCAACGGCGATATTCCATTGGAATCAGTTCTCTAGTATTTGATGTTTGTCCAGAATGTTTTAAGTCCACTAAACTGGCTCTCTTCTCTTGTGGTGATACGATATTGTCTATATATTTCCAGTCTGTTCTCCTTAGCTGTTTGTCAACGGCTCCTTTTGGTTTCTTTAAAACGTTGGTTGTCCTCTGTGTTACCAGACATGTATAACCTGTCTCATTCACGAATTAGCTTTTTCAAACTTGGTGATATCCAGGGGGTTATCCGTGATCTTATAGACTTTGTGTGGTACAGTTTATGGTTCTTAATACCAGATTCCAGATTGAAATTAAAATAATTCCACTGATTCTGTATGTGTTTGTTAGCTTTATACATATCAATGATGGCATTATACACGTTTTTCATGTCCTCCTTTGATGTATCCCAACTGTCCTTCTTATAAAGGGGAATAATTCGGGGTTTCTGCTTGACCTTAAGTGTGGGAGTGCCTATTTCTACAAATACATGTACAATATCATGATCAGATATACCCGGTATAGTTTCTACTCTATTTATCTTTGAGCAGTTGTTAGTAATGATCAAATCCAAGGTCTCGGTTCCTCTACATTCTCTACTCAGTCGTTGTCATCCAGCATATCGGTAAATCTATTGTGGCGACTGATGTAGGATGTGTTCTGTTTAAGGGTCTTTGTTTTCCAATTCCATCCAGGGAGGTTGAAGTCCCCAGCAACAATCCCACAACTATTTCGGATTTGGCACACACGGTTGATACTTTCCCCCGGTTTCTCCATTGCCTGTTTTAATTGGGGGGTTAATAGACAGCTAAATATAGATATCGGCGTCCAACAAGACTGATCTTAGTCTATAACATCTCGCAATCTGTCTGTAGTTCTGGTACAGGGGAGTTCTTTCTTTACAGCCACAAGTACTCCACCTCCTACAGTTGTTTGGTCTGTTCGGTAGATTATATTGTGACGGGGAAATCCGAGTGTCCACCCACCACTCGGTGCGGACCACTATATCCGAGTGTCCATCCACCACTCGGTGCGGACCACTATATCCGAGTGTCCACCCACCACTCGGTGCGGACCACTATATCCGAGTGTCCACCCACCACTAGGTGCGGACCACTATATCAGGGTCGTGCTCTCTATGAGGTTCTTCATTCTACACTGTTTAGATTTTAAAATCGACTGACAGTTCATTTTGAGGAGCTTCAGTGGCCCACAGCTTTCTATCTAGGTTCTATTACTGCTGTCTTCAATTTCTGGAGTGGAAGTATGGTGCTGGGGATGTATGTACTGGTCTCATATATTAAGTAGGAGCTGGACTAGTGATGGGGTGTCTGACTGGACTAGTGATGGGGTGTCTGACTGGACTAGTGATGGGGTGTCTGACTGGACTAGTGATGGGGGTGTCTGACTGGACTTGTGATGGGGTGTCTGACTGGACTCGTGATGGGGGTGTCTGACTGGATTAGTGATGGGGGTGTCTGACTGGACTAGTAATGGGGGTGTCTGACTGGACTACTGATGGGGGTGTCTGACTGGACTACTGATGGGGGTGTCTGATAAGATGCTAAAGTGGTTTAAGATGGAAATTGTCTGTTTGAAGCAGACTGAACTATCAGGCGCGTAGCTGCCTATACGCAAGTACGCAACTGCGTACACATTATTTGCTATAAAAAAAAGAAGAGAGAAATTATTTTTACATTTTTATGTCATTGCCTTAAGTGTAACTTTGCGCTATGTATTTCCGATTTATGATTAACTCCAATCATCATGTCTATTCAATCCAATTTGAAAAGCTTCTTGAATTTCAAATCCCTAAAAAGCCGAATTTAATGTTAAAGTCATAATTAATCAATAAAACGATGCTTCTTGTACTTACTAATATCGATTTTATGAGTTCTTTAATAACATAAACAGCCTCATGAAAACATTTTAACAAACAGTCGAGCTGTTTTGAGTCACGTGACTCGTTCGCTCAAATGACAGCGAAAATTCGGTTGACTACAATTGTGTGCTTATGTTATCGAATTTCGGAGTGATATTTTCTTTTAATCGATATTAGTTAGTACAAAAAGTATCGTTTTATTGATTAATTATGACTTTAACATTAAATTCGGCTCGCAAGTATTTAAAATCGGCCCGAGAATGCCGCCTCCAGGTGCAGACGGCGAATTTGCAGTTTACATAATGGCGCCGGTTTTGACGTTTTCCTGGCACGGTAAATATCAAAATCATAAAAAAGCCAGGAAAACGTCAGATATTTCGGACTAGCACTTTGAGTGTATTTTATTATACCAGAATTATTACAGGTCTGTGTTGAACACGTATCCATAATTCCCTTATTAATACCTGGTCCAGCAAATGTCGAATCGATTTTAATGTACACCATTTATGTTCGACGGATTTGGAATACCCTTTGTTATTAGCAATATATACCATGTGTGTCTATACTCTACTCATACACCTGTCGGCAACAACTAAAAAATAAACCAACTCAGTTCGTAAAGCAAGTGTCAATTTAACATTTGGTGATTTGGTAATATCAAGCTTCCTAAAACAAATCTGTGATTCTTTTTCTGTCTTGTTTGAATTCGTTTGTTTCGAAAATTGACAGCCAAAAAACCCGTTGTATACTCAAAAAAATTGGTGATTGTAATCAATAAAACCCAGGAGCTTCCAGGGGCTTCGCCCCCTGGGCCCCCACCAGGGCTTTGCCCTGGACCCACTGGGGGACTCAAGGCGGCCCCCAGACCCCCTGTCTTACTTTGCGTACACTTCATTTTCTGTCTGGCTACGCGCCTGACTATAGTTTGGGCAATTGCACACTATTCAGCCCCAGGCTGTAGTACTATCATTAGTAAGTTCATGGCAGTGAATCGGACACTTAACATGCGAAGATGATGTTACTTTTGATTACACGTATCTCACGTGATCCCTCTGTCATTCCATGTCACTGGTAAATATTCTTCAGGTTGAGGAGATGGAAAGATTTTATGAGAGATACATCTTTTTTTATATAATGCCTTTATATAATGCTTTATTTTGAGACATTTTTAAAATAACATCTACGGTATGCATATATTATATGACGAACAAAATCACACACATGTATACAATCTTCCATACAAAAATACTTTCTTCATAACTATAATTGTATTTACGGCTAAGCATAATTTAAAGGTATTGAAAATATACATAATAAAAATGATACTAAAAGTAATAACAAATGTATTATATAGCTTTAGCTATGCTTTAGTTTTTCATCACTTGTTATATATATATTGTCCATTTACTAAGTATTTTGGCTTTGTATTGAAACAAATTTCCACAGTACCCCCCCCCCTTTTTTTTTTTTTTTTTTTTTTTTTTTTTTGGTAGTACTTAGATAAATTCACTGCCTTAGAAAATGTTGGTCTAATTCCTTGTGATTTGGAATGATGTATACACGTATACGCTAAAGAAAACTTTCTAAACAGCTTCCTACCAAGTAGGACAATTCTTCTTGAAATTTTATAATCATTTTCAATTGCATTGAACCATTGCTCAAAATCATTCCAAAATAAGTTGACATATATATACACAGTCATAGAATATGTGAATTATTGTTTCTGCTTAACAATTACAAAATGTACATCATTTTTTGTCTGAAATTTCAATTTTGTGATGAAAGGAGTCGGTAGCAATGTAAATCACCAGTATTTGGTATTGAAAGTAAATTATTTTTGTCTCTTTTGTACATAAAGATGCATTTACAAAATAAAATTTCCAGTCTTTTCCTGAAATGGGTTCATCTGATAAAGTTTCCCACTTATCCTGTTTAGAGATTGGGGCTATAAACTCCTTTCCTTTCAAAATTTTATATAAAAATTTAACATTGCGTGTTGACAGCAATTTTTGTACAATACATATTTCTATATGGTCATTATTTTCATAAATTCTACCTTCTTTCGATGCAACAATATCTCTTTTGACTTTTTAAGTATTTTTGATATCACATGAAAATAGTCTAAAAAATTATTAGTACCAAGCACTCCTTTCATCTAATGTTTCCATGTTCAGACACCAGGTCCTCTAAGTTTCTAGCACCATTATCAACCTATTTTGTATAAAGTGCCCCCTTTTTTGTACAAAGCAATTTTTTTAAAGGTGGGTCCTTAGTCCTGGAATTTTGGGGTTTAGGTAGCATTTTTTTGTTTGGAATCAATAAATTAACATTCAGAGTAATGAAAAAAGACAAAACAGTTAAGGGTTTCCATATCAATTTTCATTACAGACACTAATGAAGTCGTGTACCCCTATGTAGATTTTTATGAAATTCATTGGAAACAGTTATGTGTTGTTATTTTAAAATCAAAGTACTGAAGGTACTGAAACGAGGTGACGTTTGGCAGTGACTTCAGCTTGTCTTTGGACAAGAGGCATCATTTCTACATTTGCCATTGAAACTACATACAATTCAAAAGCTGCACCCTCTTCACGCCCAAAGAGCTTTCTCAAAAGAGCTTGTAAATTTGAAAAACCACTGACTGTCAACAAAACAGAGCAACCGTCTGCCTTAACATTTGCGTTTGCATCACGTGCATGTGGATCGAAAACATGGAACAGATTGCCTGAGCAGAATACAGCAACAGAACTGCCATTGCATATAAATATACCTCCATCTTTGGTATTTGCAAAGCATAAATTCAGTGCTGTAGCAAGAGAGAGGAAAGGGCCGTTATCTTTAAAAGTGGATTGTATTTCCCCTGCATAAACTGGTAAACCAGACACATGAAGCAATTGATTTTGAATGCAAACATTTTTGGGCAAGTCCTCTGGGTTAAGATGTTCATGTGGACAGGCCTGTCTTGCATGCTTGTATAAAACATCACCATTTTCGAGAACAAAATGAATATCATTCGCATCCCAATCTCCAAACAATTTTTGGTTAACTGCATTAAATGCAATGCACACAAGTGAATTTGCTACACATTGTTTACCTCTGCTATATTCTGAGAAAGTTTCTGACCCTTGATGAAAGTTGGCAGACATGCACTTCAAAATTATGGGATCTTTTCTTACATTGTGACTTTTTCTTTTTTTGACAGATTTTGGGCTCTCCCTTTGATGATTTTTTCTTTTTTTGCTACCCTTCATATCTGATGACGACAACAACTGTCAACTCTTGAAATAACTCATTCAATTCTTGAGTCAAAGTTAAACCAGTCCAAGAAAATTTCCACTCTTGAAATATCAACTCTTGAAAACAAGTGTCAACTCTTGAGATAATTCATTCAACTCTTGAGATAAATCATATTTCGTGACAAAGAAATGTAAACTTGATTTCCAATATATTACTTCCAATGGAGTTCTTTTCTTGAATAACAAATATATTCACAAAAACACGTTCATTTATATTTCTTAATCAATGTTTACAGTTATCTGACTTGACCATGAAAGAGCGCGGGAAATGGCGCTCGGCCCTTTCGATCGAAGATTACATGTTTACACCCAGATTTAGTATTAAAATCTCAAAAAATGCGTCCAAAAGAAATATTTTGGTAAAATTGTACGAAATTAACACATTGGGTTTCAGATAATTACCCAGGGCCGTACATTACATGGAGGCGGAGGAGGCAGCTGCCTCCTCCAACTTTTGAGCCAAAAAAAATTTAAATTTAAAGTTCATTAGAATTTATGTTGTTTCCAATAACTAAGAACATGATACCTCCCTTAAAAAGCATTCCAAATCTTTCTTTTAGAATGAGTTAGTCAAGTAACATCTTAGAAGGCCCTAGAATCAAGGATTTTGCACGAAACGTGTTCAGTGTGCACAAAATGTACTCAGCGTCTGGGGGCCTGGACGGCCCCCAGACCCCCGCTTAATTTTCTGTCTCCTCCAAATTGAAGGTTAACTCACGGCCCTGATTACCTTGAGTTAATGCGTTGGTAAGAATATAACAGTTCTCTCAGGCAAGACATTTTCTCCTTGTTGATAAACAGGATAGCGTGGCGCGTATGGATACAGAGAAATAGTGCAGAGTTTAATATTAAAATTCTAATTACACACAATTTCTGCTTGATAAATACAACAGATCACATACAAGGAAGACTTCTTCAATCTGACATAAAACAGAATTTATATATCAAAGTACTGAAAGTACTCATGGGAGTTGAACATTGTGGAAATTCAGTTAGAACAAATAGCACTGGAATGGTAGGGGGATAAATGACTGAATATTATCATGATTTTAGATACAAATCAAC
Source organism: Ostrea edulis (assembly GCF_947568905.1). Classification (NCBI taxonomy): domain Eukaryota; kingdom Metazoa; phylum Mollusca; class Bivalvia; order Ostreida; family Ostreidae; genus Ostrea; species Ostrea edulis. The sequence continues at coordinate 71,761,767 of NC_079170.1, forward strand.
TGTTGTTGTTTTTTAAAGCGTTACAACAGCAAACATGGATAATGGAAGGCCCATGGGCCACAACGCTCCTCGAGTAACTGAAGTCATGTTGTTGTTTTCTAGAATTTCACCCCTTTATATTCTCATGAAAAATGTGACCACATATCATGGCCCAAACATTCAAATCAATATGGTTATCAATGTCTTGCAGTTATGAAGAAGTTTTTTTCCCTGTATATATACATTCAAGTTTAACTCTAGTTGTAGCTAATTCTAAGGATTCATTACTTGAAAAGGTAGTCCAATATGTTAAACTGTCACCTGAGTATACTACAGTCCTGTAGAGGATCAATGGAATGGTAAATAATTGTATAATAACTCAAAATAAATGAAATGCAAAAAAAATTAGAAATCGTCCGGCTTCGAAGATGCACAAACCGAGTTGCGCAAGGAATGGGCATAGAGGGAACCGGCAGAAAAGTTTGCAAGAATTATCAAGCAGGGAGCAAAATTTTGCGTACATAAATTTCAGCCGACTTAAATCCTTTGTGACCTTGACCTTTAACCCTTGACCAAAATCAATAGGCTTCTTTGTCTCATCAAGGGCGATAATCCATCTAAGTTTAATTGAGATCCTATAGTTTGTTAAAAAATTATAGTGCAGAAAACAAAATTTTCTCCAAATTTCAGTCTATTTATAGCCACTGTGACTTTGACCTTGTGACCCCGGAATAGATAGGCTTCTCGTCTTACTGAGGGTGACAATCGATCTAAGTTTGATTGAGATCCTATAATTCGTTCAAGAGCTATGGTGTGGAAAACAAAATTTTCTCCAAATTTCAGTCTATTTATAGCCAGTGACCTTGACCTTTGACCTAGTGACCCCAGAATCGATAGACTTCTTGGTCTTACTGAGGGTGACAATCCATCTAAGTTTGATTGAGATCGTATGATTCGTTCAAGAGCTATGGTGCGGAAAACAAAATTTTCTCCAAATTTCAGTCTATTTATAGCCACTGTGACCTTGACCTTTGACCTAGTGACCCCAGAATCAATCGGCTTCCTCATCTTACTGAGGGTGACAATCCTTCTAAGTTTGAATGAGATCCTATAATTTGCTCAAGAGCTATGGTGTGGAAATGAAATGTTGATGCGCGCCCGCCTGCCCGCCCAAAGGCACTTCATCAGATCATAAGCCGAATTCGACTTCATCGCAACTCCGCTAAAAATGAAACACTAGTCAAATAATGTTATTTATTGCCAAGGTATTTGGGATATTATACTGTGGCTCAAACAGGGGGTGAATGAACATGACAGTATGGGAAGCATATAGTGGAATCAGACTTGTGATGCTGGAAATCTATAGTGATTAATAAACTATACATGTATAAGATCCATAACTATTTTTTTTTCAGTTTGTGAGGGAGAATCCTCATGTCTCTTTCATCTGTAGACAAATAAACAATGTGTTTTGACCAGAGCAATTTCCAATCCTTTTTGCAGCATAAATTCAACATTGTGGCAACTGGGTTAAACTTTGATAATGAATTAATACATGGCAGCACCTTATCCCATGCTCTTAAAATTTCTGTTTGACACACACTCATGACATCCACTCAAACATTACAGAGTGCAGCAAAATCTCATTGTAATAGGGGATTCAAAATGGATAACTGGTACAAAATATGGTACATACTATTCGAAAAGGATAATGAATTTGACATATTGATGTCTTGGAAAAGGAAATTCTGACATCGGGGCTCTAAGCGTTTTCAAACATTGTCATTTGATAAAAGTGTTCTACATTTTTAAAAATAGAGATTAACGTAGTTCCACACTCCTGTGACGTCATAAGATTGTGCAAAGTCAATAATTTAATGACTGGAACATAAATTTTGTTGGAGTCTTTTTCAATAGTTATTGTAAAAAATCTTGTTAGCCATAAAATATTTCAAAAGTCTTAGTTATATTTGAATAGTCAATTATGCGTTTCAAAATATTGAATCCAAGGACAATAACTCTGTTTTCATTAAATTGTTTATCAAGTCCATTATGCAATAGATTTCCTATATTTTTCACAAACATTTTACCAAGGTGATAAGGAATTATTATCTGTGTCTTTTCATGAAATTACATACAATTTTAATCCACGAGTGGTTTTGAATAGCTCAGTTGTATGGTGCCAGACTTAGGGTTTTTATGGGGGTATACATACTCTGGAAGCTATAGATTTGAAATTATTAAGGAAAGGTATGGATTTTTTTTCATAAATAACTATAACAGATGTACATCTACTAATATAACCAGAAAACATGATATGTAAACCATGCTATAAGGAAATTGTGTCCATATTTGTTTGTTTTTTAACATTTTGGAGAGTAAGGCTAATTCAATAATTTTGCACTTATTATACTAAAACTTGATGAACATAGTGAAAATGACATGTGTTTTAGTTCTTGACATGTTTCCTGATAAATAAATGCAATTTAAAATTTTTGTTGTTGTTTTTATTTTAAAATAACAACAGATAACTGTTTCCAATGAATTTCATAAAAATCTACATAGGGGTACATTACTTCAGTAGTGTCTGTAATGAAAATAAATCTGGAAATCCTTAACTAATTTGCCTTTTCTCATTACTCTGAATGTTAATCTATTGATTCCAAACAAAAAAATGCTACCTAAACCCCAAAAATCCAGGACTAAGGACCCACCTTAATATGTCTTTACATACATAGGTGAGAAAGTTTCCATTATTCCTAGCCGAGACATACCATGTATGCGCAAAAAATTCATAAACAAATATCAAAATACTCACGTAGAAAATGTGGACCTTACCGTCATCAAGCGCAGCGAAACATGCCATTTCGAGATTTTCGCCGACGAAAGCTCGGTAACAGTAATGAATAAGGTACACTCATTTTGTATCTATTTTGTGACTTTCTTTATTAAAAGGAACAGTTCTCTAATGTGTAACGTGCAATTACTACGTAATTCAATAACTTGAAGCATGAAGCAGTTTCACTTTGCAACCGGATATAAGAAATTTTATTTCGTATTCCGATCCCGATCGAAAGTTGTTGACTGGGAATGACGTGTTTTAATTCAATATACATGTAACATCAAACATTTTTTATATCACATTAAAAAAAAACCCAAATATATACACATACACAATGTTGTAGAGTTATTTCTTGTAAATTTTCTGAGGTTTCGCACCATATTCGATTATTCGCGCCACGGTGGCAATAGGTCTTGTGTGCAGTTGTCGTTCGTTTCCCTATCAATGTTTATAGGTGACGCTGCGCTACAAACGACAATTTTCAACCTTATCTTTTATTTTTCTATGTATATCAGTATCAATTTGATCGAAATCTTGTATTCAAATTGATTTGAATACAATATCATTGCATTTACTTACATGTCAATTATCAAAATTAGATTAATTCAGAAAAGTTACATGGATTATTTAATGGCGGATGTTTATAAAAGTTTATGTTGATTTACCTAGGAGTAAATCAGCTGACACAGAACCCCCGCTGACGACCACTATACAAATCAATACAAATAACTGCGCAGAAAAGTGCGTGATGACCAAGGGAGATTGAACATAGTTCAACTCCCAATAACAGTTTAATAAAAATGGAACATAGTATCAATGTGAACTATTTTTTGATAGGCGATAAATCGGCTAATTAACATAATTTTCAGACATAAGAGGAGACAGCTGTTTACCCAGAATTCCTAGAGAAAAATAGACCATGTTTTCCCCGTCTATATGTGAAAATGCGAATGAATACAGAAGCAATGCAAATCGTTTCCTACAGTCCAATTCTGTTTTTCTAAGATCTTGGAATAAAATGTTGGCAAACGACAAATAATTTTGATCTTGTTTACAAACCTAAACACTAATTCGCGATTCCTTTTGATGTGTGGACTTTGTTTCATATCGAAGGGATAAAAATTGCGATTTCATAAATTCTTATTTAACTCGCTTATCGTAGAGGGTAAACATATGGATCCTATATCAATCTCAAAGTGAATTGTGACAGCTTTTACGTTGCATTAGCATATGTGACAACAAATTTCTTATATTAAAAATCAAAGTGATTTCGCAAATGGTAGTGATTAAAACAGGGCGCCATTGAAGCTGGGGTCTGACATACGAGGCTGACTTACGTCACCTCGAATAAAAACAACAAAATATTTTTTGAATTGCATTTATTTATCGGGAAACATGTCAATAACTAAAACACATGTCATTTTCAATATGTTCATCAAGTTTTAGAATGATATGTGCAAAATTATTGAATTAGCGTTATTCTCCAAAATGTTAAAAAACAAACAAATGTGGACACATTTTCCTTATTGCATGGTTTACATATCATTTTTTCTGTTTATATTAGTAGATGTACATCTGTTATAGTTATTCATGAAAAAAAATCCATACCTTTCCTTAACAATTTCAAATCTATAGCTTCCAGAGTATGTATACCCCCATAAAATCAAAGTACTGAAAGTACTCATGGGAGTTGAACATTGTGGAAATTCAATTAGAACAGATAGCACTGGAGGGGTAGGGGGATAAATGACTGAATATTACCATGATTTTAGATACAAATTAACTGTTGTTGTTTTTAAAAGCGTTACAACAGCAAACATGGATAATGGAAGGCCCATGGGCCACAACGCTCCTCGAGTAACTGAAGTCGTGTTGTTGTTTTCTAGAATTTCACCCCTTTATATTCTCATGAAAAATGTGACCACATATCATGGCCCAAACATTCAAATCAATATGGTTATCAATGCCTTGCAGTTATGAAGAAGTTTTTTTCCCTTGTATATATTCAAGTTTAATCCTAGTTGTAGCTAATTCTAAGGATTCATTACTTGAAAAGGTTGTCCAATATGCTAAACTGTCACCTGAGTATACTACAGTCCTGTAGAGGATCAATGGAATGGTAAGTAATTGTATAATAACTCAAAATAGATGAAATGCAAAAAAATTAAAAATCGTCCGGCATCGGAGATGCACAAACCGAGTTGCGCAAGGAATGGGCATAGAGGGAACCAGCAGAAAAGTTTGCAAGAATTATCAAGCAGGGAGCAAAATTTTGCGTACATAAATTTCAGCCGACTTAAATCCTTTGTGACCTTGACCTTTAACCCTTGACCAAAATCAATAGGCTTCTTTGTCTCATCAAGGGCGATAATCCATCTAAGTTTAATTGAGATCCTATAGTTTGTTAAAAAATTATAGTGCAGAAAACAAAATTTTCTCCAAATTTCAGTCTATTTATAGCCACTGTGACTTTGACCTTGTGACCCCGGAATCGATAGGCTTCTTGTCTTACTGAGGGTGACAATCGATCTAAGTTTAATTGAGATCCTATAATTCGTTCAAGAGCTATGGTGTGGAAAACAAAATTTTCTCCAAATTTCAGTCTATTTATAGCCAGTGACCTTGACCTTTGACCTAGTGACCCCAGAATCTATAGACTTCCTGGTCTTACTGAGGGTGATAATCCATCTAAGTTTGATTGAGATCGTATGATTCGTTCAAGAGCTATGGTGCGGAAAACAAAATTTTCTTCAAATTTCAATCTATTTATAGCCACTGTGACCTTGACCTTTGACTTAGTGACCCCAGAATCGATAGGTTTCCTCATCTGATTGAGGGTGACAATCCGTCTAAGTTTGAATTAGATCCTATAATTTGCTCAAGAGCTATGGTGCGGAAATGAAATGTTGATGCGTGCCTGCCCAAAGGCACTTCATCAGATCATAAGCCGAGTTCGACTTCATCGTAACTCCGCTAAAAATGAAACACTAGTCAAATAATGTTATTTATTGCCAAGGTATTTGGGATATTATACTGTGGCTCAAACTGGGGGTGAATGAACCTGACAGTATGGGAAGCATATAGTGGAATCAGACTTGTGATGCTGGAAATCTATAGTGATTAATAAACTATACATGTACAAGATCCATAACTATTTTTTTTTCAGTTTGTGAGGGAGAATCCTCATGTCTCTTTCATCTGTAGACAAATAAACAATGTGTTTTGACCAGAGCAATTTCCAATCCTTTTTGCAGCATAAATTCAACATTGTGGCAACTGGGTTAAACTTTGATAGTGAAGTAATACATGGCAGTACCTTATCCCATGCTCTTAAAATTTCTGTTTGACACACACTCATGACATCCACTCAAACATTACAGAGTGCAGCAAAATTCCATTGTAATAGGGGATTCAAAATGGATAACTGGTACAAAATATGGTACATACTATTCGAAAAGGATAATGAATTTGACATATTGATGTCTTGGAAAAGGAAATTCTGACATCGGGGCTCTAAGCGTTTTCAAACATTGTCATTTGATAAAAGTGTTCTACATTTTTAAAAATAGAGATTAGTATGTCTTTACATACATAGGTGAGAAAGTTTCCATTATTCTTAGCCGAGACATACCATGTATGCGCAAAAAATTCATAAACAAATATCAAAATACTCACGTAGAAAATGTGGACCTTACCGTCATCAAGCGCTGCGAAACACGCCATTTCGAGATTTTCGCCGACGAAAGCTCGGTAACAGTAATGAATAAGGTACATTCATTTTGTATCTATTTTGTGACTTTCTTTATTAAAAGGAACAGTTCTCTAATGTGTAACGTGCAATTACTACGTAATTCAATAACTTGAAGCATGAAGCAGTTTCACTTTGCAACCGGATATAAGAAATTTTATTTCGTATTCCGATCCCGATCGAAAGTTGTTGACTGGGAATGACGTGTTTTAATTCAATATACATGTAACATCAAGCATTTTTTGTATCACATTAAAAAAAAAACCAAATATATACACATACACAATATTGTAGAGTTATTTCTTGTAAATTTTCTGAGGTTTCGCACCACATTCGATATTTCGCGCCACGGTGGCAATAGGTCTTGTGTGCAGTTGTCGTTCGTTTCCCTATCAATGTTTATAGGTGACGCTGCGCTACAAACGACAATTTTCAACCTTATCTTTTATTTTTTCCATGTATGTCAGTATCAATTTGATCGAAATCTTGTATTCAAATTGAGTTGAATACAATATCATTGCATTTACTTACATGTCAATTATCAAAATTAGATTAATTCAGAAAAGTTACATGGATTATTTAATGGCGGATGTTTATAAAAGTTTATGTTGATTTACCTAGGAGTAAATCAGCTGACACAGAACCCCCGCTGACGACCACTATACAAATCAATACAAATTACTGCGCAGAAAAGTGCGTGATGACCAAGGGAGATTGAACATAGTTCAACTCCCAAAAATGAAGTCTGGCACCATACAGTTGAGCTATTCAAAATCACTCGGGATTAAAATTGTATGTAATTTCATGAAAAGACACAGATAATGATTCCTTATCACCTTGGTAAAATGTTTGTCAAAAATAAAGGAAATCTATCGCATAATGAACTTGATAAAATAATTTAATGAAAACAGAGTTATTGTCCTTGGATTCAATATTTTGAAACATATCATTGACTTTTCAAATATAACTAAGACTTTTGAAATATTTTATGGCTAACAAGATTTTTTACAATTACTATTGAAAAAGGCTCCAACAGAATTTATGTTCCTGTCACTAAATCATTGACTTTGCAAAATCCTATGACGTCACAGGAGTGTGGAACCACGTTAATATAGGTTGTTGATACATGTTCAGGACTTTCCTTAACCTAAGATGCATTTATTCTAGAAGATAATTTATTTACACAATTATCTACACCATGCACATACTGAACGTAAGAAACAGTATGATTATATCATTAACGAACACGTGAAGATAGCATGCAGTAATCAACCTTCTTTATCCTATAAAAAAAAAAATGAAGACAAACAAAAATCTAATTACTTTTGGAAATCAATTATTGAATTTGGGAAAAAAACAAACAAAAAAAAACTACTTCGTAATTTAACTTTTATTTTCCCAAAAATTGGTCTCATGTGAGCAAAAAAAAATAAAAATGCAAACACAGAATCAATCATGCATTTAACAGATGATAAATGCAATTAATAGATAATAAATGAACATGAATTCATATGTATATTTGTAAGTGGAAGGAATATTAATTTGTACTAAAATTCTAAAATTCGTAGCTTGGTATAAGAGTTGTCTTTCCTCGATTACCGTCACTTTTCTTGCAGATGCATTATGGGAAAAAAATTCCGGATATAAATTTCAGGAAGTAATGTTACTGCCCAAAAAATAGAATTTACACGTTTTTAAAACTTTTCAAAAGTTGTTATGTATCCATATTTGATAACCACTTACTGGTAAGTACATTATATAATTCTGTTTCCTGATTATGACGTAATTTATAAAGAAAGCCATAATTATGAATACAAAACCGAAACAAGTATCTAACTAGTCATGAAATCCAAACAATGAAATCATTGCCGTAGCTTTCTTTTCTTTTCCTATATCAGAACAGGTAAAAATATTTACCCACGCTTTAAATTCACATCTTGTTCGATGGTATTTTAATTCCTGATTAAATATATATCTATTTTTGAGCAGATGTCACACGCAGTGCGCGCAGATTCCAAATAAGGAAGTTGCGAGGTCTCCGTTCAGGAACTGGAGATTTTGTGATTAGGTATTGTATTCATCGCTATTCTGCCCTTCATCCTCATCCTGCTTATAATCTTGTCTACATGTCGGACTATTATATACTCCCAGCTCCCTTTCACCATGGAGAATACTATGTCCAAAGTGAAAAGACGGGCAAGTACATTTGATTAGAATATTGTAATGTTCTCCGCTGTTTGTACATTGTTATGAAGGGTCAGAATACTGCATCATGTCACCCTTTTGATATTTCACTTATGCAGTAGATGGACTGACCTATTTGAGACTTTGTATCTAAGGGACTTGTATGTATTTGTAGAGTGTGATTTCTTCTTCAGCTTTTTAAGATGTACATATGTTGAGACAAGTAGAGCAGGCTCTATGAATATGCATATAGATAAATTAAGAGTACTCACTCCCAGAGGGGAAACACTAGTCAACTTGTTAAAATTTATTTTCATCCTGAAACACATTTCATGTCTCTGATCCTTGGTTGTTAACCAATTAATGTATGTTTTTGTCTATTAATAGCTTTACTCAGGAGTCAATATTAGAAAAATCAGATCCACAATAGTCTTATTTGGATTTCATTTAATTCTGTGTCATATGAGAAGGTGAAGATAACGAACAGTGATCACTCTCATAATTCCTATAAGGAATAGACAATCAAGAGTTGGGCAAACTGGACACACACCAGAGGTGGGATCAGTTGTCTGCGAGGAGTGAGCATCCCCTGTTAACCAGTCACACATCTTCTATCATAATACAAAGCATGATAACACATACAACGACAGAAATCACATCCAAGTTCTTCTTTAACCCAAAACAATAATGGAAAAACCATTCATGTTGTCAATGAAAGCTTTTCGATAGCAGATTTTACAGTGCATGACGAGTTTAATTATCTGTATCTAACAAATACATGTGTCAAGTCTAGATCAGATTAGTCAGTTTATAAAGTCCAGATTTATTTTGGAGGTAAATAATTCATTCCGTCTATAAATGACACTTGAACAGTGTTTTTGCCATAGTGTTACAGGCTCTGACTGAAAATTTTCAGAGTGAGCATCATCTACCTCAGGTTCAGTTTATCTGCCTTATGATTTGTTTTTGTTGTATGCTGGTGTTATTAATTTATGGCAGGATTAGACATATATATACTTTATATAAAAACAGAGAGAAGGAGAGAGAGACTATGGAACAAGATAATTTAAACCACCTCAATTGCCCAGCATATCAATGGTTAAGATAAGTTGCTTTGGTACGAAACTCCTCCGCAGTCTACTTAGGGAGATGATATTCTGGATGTGGTTGACTGTGTATATTATAGATAGGCAGTATGTATTCCTGCAGCTTGTTAATCTACGGAACATGTCGGACTCCAAGTCCCAAGCATACTGTGGAATCAGTCATCAGTCGTAGTGTTAATTCTGATCATTTATGTAGATTTCTAGATGTGCATTGCTCATTCTTTTTTTCAAGCAATGTGATGAATGGATTCAGTTATTTTTAACTGAATTCCTTTGTACTTAAAGAGTTTTTATGAATGAAAGCCAAGTTAATAACTGTTAGTACATTTTTTTAGGGAGCATTAATATAGGATACATCGACTATCGTGATTATCAAATGTAGGTTTTACTTGTGTGCCATTTGATGGAAGAATGGTACATATAAATACAAATACCGGGGGGCTCTAATTAGGTTACAAATGTTGACCCTTTTATATCTTCATCTTCGTACTAGGAAAAACAAATACAACAATTGGACTCTGTTGATTTAGGTCAGGGTCACTGTTATGTAAAGGTCATGAAGGTAAATGAGGCCACTGTTGAAATCTTAGATACATTTTTGATGAAAAGATGGAACACCCTCCCCCCCCCCCCCCCCCTTCCCCCCCAACTTAAATTATAGTTGTTGCTGTACAGTAGTGTATGTGAAGGAAGTACAGATAAATGCTATCAGCCTCTTGTTCGGCAGACTCGACCACTCCACTACTGTCTCTTATCACAGTGAAGATTAGCGTTGATTCTTAATTTTTGATAAAACCTGTGCATTCGACACTCTAAGTTTTGGGGGAACTTTTGATCCCCCCCCCCCCCCCCCCCCTGTAATCGGAGATTCAGGAGGCACAGTTTTTGATCTGTTCTGTGTCTGATTGCTTGTCCACAAAAACTTATAACCTTGGCCATAGCGCTTTCCATACCAAGATTTTTACCCCGGAGTTTGATCATACGGGGCATCAGTGCTTCACAAACACATCCTATGTTTTGTGTGTGTAGTAGTAGATATGTTATTCTGTAATGTAATTTAGGGGGGTTTTTGTTCATGAAGGAAACTTTTGGATTTGTTGGTATGCCCATGCACACCTTGATTATAAAAACATTGATTAAAGCATTAAATAAAGAATAAAAACATTAAGTAAAGCATTAAATAAAAGATGAAAGATAACAACATTAAGTATTATAAGCCTTTTATCCTCAGAAGTTTTACAAAATAAACATTAGTAACATGGTAGCATTATGTCATAAATCATAATGCGCAGAATATAAAACCTTATAGTTTACTGTGTTTATTCTTTACTTTAAGTGTACACACACAACACACACGCAACATAGTGTTTTTCATACATCAGAATTACTACTTTATTCAGACAGTGTCCCCTCACAAAAATTGTCAAAAATACCTAAAATGGTGCTGAGAAATTTCCAAGGAGATTAAGTGATTGAAGCTTTGTTTGGATTTTATGAAAATACTTCTTGATAAGGAAAATATTGGACAGTGACAGGATGTTTTAGTCGTTTAATTAAGCATTTATTGAACTTTGTAATAATGTCAACTTTATGATTTACGTACTATGTTGCATAATAGATTCAAAGCATTTTGTGAAAAAGTAGCAAAACAAAGCTATAGTTGTGGAAATGAATTATTATAGTTTATATGTCTAATATCAAACATGGGAAAATTCAACATTGAAAAAATTCCCAAAATCCAAAAATGTTAATTTTTCCCAATTGGCAAATCAATAGGACATGATAAGGTTGGTGTGAAAAACACTGAACACCATACATTTTGAGGCACACGTTACTGTCTTGGCTTTTGTCTGTGTCTACTCTTTAGGCCAATTCAACTTCATTGATAGATTATCATCCCCGCCCACCCCTCAAAAATTCGCCCACCCCGAATTTTTTTATTTTGTGAAACTTGCGATTTCCAGAATATTTTCATGTCCGACTCCGGTGTTTACACTTCTTGTTTACATTTCAGGTATAGGAATGTGAAAAGTCACGTGAAGAAAATAGATTTATATGGTTTTCTTAATTTCTCGCGTTCTTACAGACGTAAATCTTGAAGAACTTAGGTATATTTCTGTTATATCCTTAAATTAAAGCTTAACCTGGAATTAGTGTATGAAAATAGCATAGATTGATATCCATCTGCCATTAAATGATGCGGATCTGTTGGGGAAAAAAACCCTCGTTTGTCGTTAATATTTTTCTCAGAAAATAAAAATTAAAAAATAAGATCCTCCCACCCGCCCCATACTTTTTGCTTACCCTGGATGATAATCTACTAATTAAGTTGAATTGGCCTTAGCGCTCCCCACAGTCCCCCCTCCCCCCTCCCTACAGTCTCCCGTCCCCCCCCCCCCCCCCCCCCCCCACAGTCTCCCGTCCCCCTCCCCCACCCCTCCCCACATTCTCCCATTCCAGGAAAAATGAATGTTAGCTTCAACATAATGACTTGTTATGAGACTGGACAATTTGATTACATTGAAGTACTTATGCTGAATGGTATCTGATAGCGTGGTTATTTTCGAATGCCTGAAATGGAAGAGGAAAATATCCCATTAAACTTAAGTTTCTAATGAAGGAAAAACTAACTCCAACTTGACACACTTGCCCTAAGGAATAAGATTTATCAGTGAAGACGTGTATATACAATTGGTGAGTGTTGTGTGTACACCGGATATAGATCCTGTTATTGGGTAAGAGGATGTAAGTTTGAATAGCTATCCTGGCTAATGACACAAGTATCTGCAGCAATACTCTACACCATAACAGCCCATAACATAGCATTAGTTCTTTCATGCTTTTATGATTTCATGACACAGTGGGATTGGATTTTGACCCTCAATCTGTCCTGTAATATTAGGCTTCTATATATCTTTGTTGTCTACAAATGTACATAGATTTAATTACATTTTAGTGATATAAAATGAAAATGGGTTTTTTCCCTATTACACGAATTTTACACTCATACAAGTTTTTATGAATATTGAATATTGATGATGGGTTTTTTATTTTCAATTGATTACTGATATAGTATACATGTTTTACTTCTGAAGTCTTTGTAACGTTTGAGTAATTTCGCACGGGACGTTAAACAACATACAACCCACAATCAACACCTGTATATAACAACAGATTAGATGTGTACCTGTAGGTGGTGGTATCTGCCAGGATGGTGAAATCTACAGGTATTATTTCCTGTCCCCAGGGCCCCTAGTTACCATCCATAGTCATCATAACCTACTTACTTATTATCAATGTTGGCAATAGTACAAGGAGATTTGGCAGTATGAGTAAATAGGCAAAACTTGATATAATTATATCATCTTCTTCACAGACGAAACTAAATGGGCAATGATGTATATATTAAAAGTCATATGTAGGTTTCAGGGCATAACGCTGATTCATATAGTAAATAAATAACGAGACTGGTGTGAATGTTGGGGGGAGGGGCTTTTATAAGGGAGACTGTACTGTATGATTTATTGAAATGGAATGCTCTGACTCGACACAAAAACCTCTGCAACAAGAACAAAGAATTACTAGACAATTAGAAATATTGAAAAGATATTGTTAATAGGTTTCTGCTGTGAATAGCATGGACTACTTCATGTGCTGGTGGTAATAGGTTTCTGCTGTGAATAGCATGGACTCCTCCTGCTGGTGGTAAGGTGGTTGTACGTTGTTTAACGTCCCGCTTGAAAAATTTCACTCTGACATAATGGAGACGTCACCACTGCCAGTTGAAGGGCTGCAAAATTTAGTCCTATGCTCCGCGTTTATGGCCTTTGAGCAGGGAGGGATCTTTATTGTGTACACCTGCTGTGACATCGGGCCTCAGTTTTGCGGTCTCTTTCAAAGGGCCACCCCATTTAGTCGCTTCATACAACAAGCAAGGGTACTGAGGACTTTTATAACCCGGATCTGAGAGTAGGAGTACTAACTGAGACAAGAATTATAGGACTGCAGGACAGGTTTTGTTTACAGCTGGATATGGGTCTCATGTGAGGCTAGAAATCATTATACAGAGTAATACATTCAAAGGTTAGCTGTCTTTATTTGATCTGAAATTTGGACACTTTGTATTGGGATGGGTAGGAGGAGGAGAGAGAAAGGAGGAAAAAGAGGCAAATTGGGGAGAAAGAACTTGCAAACAGTTTCTATTTGTATAGGAGGAAAGTTGGAAGCAGGGATAGAAAGAAAGAATATTAGAGAAAGACAGAGAGAAAAAAAAGAAAAGCAGACAGTGTTTAATGGGATTTTCATGTTTGAGTACTATTTATACTCTTTTACAATATAATTGCCAGGGAGTACTTTGGATTTAAAAGAGATATTTCTGGCAAATGATCAAACTCACTTAAGAATATTCCTAGTACCTGACCACACTGTTAGAATTTGGCTGCAATAAAAGCATACCTATTCTAACATGGCTTCTGGGTGTGTAGTAAATAGCAATAACTGATAGTTAAGATATAATGGCATTACACCCAACTGATTGTAACAGATGGTCAGGTATATATTATACACCTATTTACTGGCTATGAGGACAAAAGCAAGTTTATTGTCCTCCAAGACAGCAACTATTTCCCAAGGAAAATAGTTACTGTCGAGGGGGACAATAAACTTGCTATTGTCCGAATAGTCAGTAAATAGGTGTTTTATTATACCGAAGTAGACTTTGCTTGTGTCAGACATACCAAAGTGAAGTAAACAAACATTCGGCATTAGCCTAGATGGAATCGACCGAGGTGATCTGAGTGGTAAACTATAATTAGAGTTATCAGATTTGACGTCACAGAAAAGAAAACGCGGGAAAATACAGCATCCGGTAAATAGTTTCGAGACTATTTCCCTAGGGTGAGATAGTTCAAAAACTATTTCACAGCTAGCGTTATCCAGAAAAAATAGCAAATTTATTCACCTAACATTTATATAGCAAAAACCTTCTGAGGTATATTAAATATATATATTGAATATCTGGTTTAAATGATGTAATTTTTACATGTCTTTGCAATTTATATTTGTCGTGTTCGTTGTGTATGTTCTGTAAGGAGCTGCAGCAGTGTGTTAGGCTAGATGAATGGAATCAACTTTATATATAATTCACTAGTTACCGGCCTGGAATTTCTCAAAAAAATCTCAAACTTAAATTTTCTTTTATTTGAGCCGTCAAAATTTGAGTAAAATCTCAGACTTAAGTCCAAGTTTCGACTTTAGTTTATTTCGAGAAATTCAGGCCAGGTCACTAAGAACTATAATTGTTTTTTGTACTTGAATATGTGATAAAGTTGAAAGCTCTACAAGCCAGAGCCTTGGGCTTGTGTGTGTTACATCATTTTTTCGTGAGTCACACTGCACATTTGATTGGGAGGGGGGTGCATGACTATACTGGAAGTTAGAGCTCGAGACTATAAAGAGAGGAAAAGAAAGTGACAGGTTTTTTTTTTGCAGGAAGATATCAAAATATAACCAGCAGAAAGCTTCACAGAGTTAGGGGAAATCCACTTGATAAGGAAATATTTTATAGTTGAAAGGCATACATGTCACCCTAATTCAGACCTATAAGTGTGTGATGAAGACAACACATTACAAGTGAATGTAGTTTTCTATATATATACATGGTTTTAGTATATATGTAGTGCATTTAGCAATGACTTATTTGAATGTTGTTGGTTATATTGGAGATGATGCATGTTGTTAGTACTCACTAGTAGATGACAGTACATACAGAGACTTTGTCAAGTGGTAAAGGTCATCTCTGTGCTTGTACATGTTTTTAGTACATACTCAATGATTATGACGCGAGTCAGGGAAGTTGTATGTGGAATTTGCTATTGATGGAATAAGCCTGAAATGTGTTGGTATCATGTAACCCACAAAAAAACCCCAGCTATTTATGTCAGATTTTCCTATCCTTTTTTTTTTTGGTGCTATACGTTTCATATGAGAATGAAATCTTTTAGTAAGACAGGTAGGATATCAAGCATAGCATTGACACAATAGGGATAGAATTAAGATTTTTCACGGAGAGAAACACGGGTATCATTTTCTGTTGTTATTTATGCATGTCCTACAATGGATGTGCGATATTCTTTTTATTAACTGCATTTCAGTGGAGTCTTATCTGATAACAGATCCCACCCTGTTGTTTGAATATATTTGGGTTTTGTGACATTTTAATGCCTCAGGTACACATAGTAAATTATCTTGACAGGGAAAACTTATCTGCATGCACATCACTACAGTCTATCCATGAAGTTTTAGTTGACGAGTGCAGAGATCACGTGATATCTCGGTAGGATCTAATGTTGTGCTGGAGGTGGTTTTCAAAAGAAATGTCAGTTTACGCCTTTGTCTTGTATTGTTCATAATGGATATGTGCACTCTTTACATTATTTGCCTCTGAATATTGTCTGAAAATTAAGTTAGAGAATTTAAGTAAGGAGAAATATAATCGCATTCCATTTTTGTGGAAATTTTAACAGAACTATAGTAAAAGTTGTTTTACTTTGATGGAGGAAAGGTTTGTGCATTTACTGTTAAAATGGGCTAAAATATGGCAGTTTATAGGATTTTATTTTATTTTTATTTTTATTTTTTTTGCCTCCGAAATTGAAGTTTCAGGATCATATAGTTTTTGGTCTTTCTATAGCTTTAACCTTGGTCATATCTTTTACACCATTAGTCTCGGGTAGAGCTTTCATATATAGTCTGTGTATTTCTCTTGGCAATGACACCAAAATCTTTGACCTTCTGACCTTAACATTGACCTTTGACCTGGTTCCACATGGTTTTATGTTTCACAACCACATTATATTGTTTAGTTGCTCTTTAAAACTTGATTTTTTGATAGCCTCTCTAGGAAATACCACACGCTGAACATGAGTTTCATTAAAAAGCTTAGAAATCGTCGCTCCGGCCCTGGAGCGACAGAGAAACACGAAAAAGACAACTCACCCTCAGAGATTCACGAAATTGGTCTGCCCATGGGGGTAAAGCACAACCTGCACATAAACATTGATATGGTGACGGGAGACTTAATCCTCTCAGAAACCTGGAAAAAGCTCCTGCATTCTGCCGACATTTCGTAAGTAAATCGCCAGCCATGGAACCCTGGATCTCTCCCTATAGCTTTCATCTGGATCCGCTTTTCATTTAGTCTGGATCCGTTTCTGAGACTGGAAGTGTATCTTTGAACCTGTTTGTGACTCCAAGAATCCTGAAATTGCATCTTGTGTCAAGCACAGCAATCCCATACATATTTACCGCATTTCTTTTTCGTACATGTATACAGACAATGTACATGTGTAACAACCTGTAACAAACTGAGATTGAAATTAGCAAAAAACTCAACATGTACTGCTGTATGTTTCACTATTGCCATGGATACAGACCAGCATGTATTGTACTCTTATGATATTGTTCAAACCTCAACCTCAATTTTTCTTTGTCCATGCAAACAACTGATCTGTCTGCACAGAAGTACTTTGTCAGACAGAAAAAAATGTTCAGGGGAAAATATCTGTTTAGATATTGTTAATTTTTGTATTTTTTTTTTCTATTGTTTCCATTTCTTGACATGGGCAGCAGGAGAAAATTTGGTTGAGGTGGTGTATCCTATCTCTGTAGTCATATTTATAGCTTTTTATTTCTGCTTCAGTTAAGCATGCCTTTCAAGATTGGCAAGAAGCGACCTTCAGGGTCGTCGTCCTCGGATACCGCACCAGCTATGAACATTGGGCCCCCAACAGCTGTGAAACACAATTTTCATGTAGGTTTTAATGCAACTACTGGAGATTTCGAGGGGCTCCCACCAGCATGGACTGCTCTACTTCAGTCTTCCAATATATCGTAAGTCTTCCACCATATCTTCCACTGTTGGACATCTTCCAGAATATATCCACAATTCTTCAGAGTATATCATAATTCTTCCAATCCTATACCTTAAGTCTTCCAATTTACCATACATCTTCCAATATACAAGATAGTATCTTACAGTGCACTATGAATCTTCCAATATATACTGAATTATCTTCCCTTGCAGACGAACTACCGTATTCATTATATTGAGCACCCGGGGTGCTTAGACAAATTGGAAACGGGGGCTGTTATTAAGAACTTTTCGTTGAAATATATCCAGTAAAAATTTTTTTAAATGAATATTGAATTCTAAATGAGTTATTGCTATACAGTGGATCCCCATTATTATGAGTCTCATTTTGTCGTAATGTTATAATTTATGATTATATAATCTACTGAGGCCTTGTCTATTGATATATAATATTATTTCAAATAATTTAATCTAAAGTACCTATTACTGGTATAGGGATAGGATAAGTCGTACTGTATCGGGTGGGGGGTAGAGGGGGTGGGGGGTAGAGGGGGGGGGGGGGGGGGGGGGGGGGCTCATGGAAAAAGTCCCAGGGAGGTGCTTATAGGGATAGGGGCATTTGATAGGATGAATATGGTATCGCAAGTCTCTTCCATATGGATTATGAACTCTTCTAATATGACATACTCTGTCATACATTTTGATTCGATGTGTGTGTGTGTGCTGTATTTTAGGCCCGCTTTCTTTAATTGTTATGTTTATAAACACAAAAATAATTAAATATCATAAGAGGAGGAAATATAGATAAATTAAATGTTTGAAAGTTTTTTTAACTACTTGTAAGTTTTTGAAAATCTTCCCTTAACCATTGTCACTGGTGTTTGATAAACTAATGGATTCCGTGACTGTTCGGTACAGTTACAAATGGGGGGGGGTGGAAAAAAAACACTTTTTATTTATTAGAAATACATCCAAATCCATGATCCTATTTCGAAGAAGGTTGTTTGAATCCTACAGTATGTTGACGCAAAAATGTCAAAGTGTTAATAGAACTGGAGAAATAGATGATAACGACTGGTTCACTATCTTGTAAAATTTGAATATGACATTACAGATGTGTCACGTATATGCCATATTTTGATTAAAATTTATGAAAGTTTAAATTAGAAAATGTAGTTCACGGGCATCAATTGAAAGGATAAAAATTTATTTTATCAGATTGAATATTGTAGCATAATTGATACCGTATTTCAGTTAAATACGATGTGCCCATCTTTTCTATAGCCGAACAGTTAAATACAATGTGCCCATCCTTTCTAAAGCCGAACTTGTCCTGAAATTAATCATTTTCTTGTGTGTGTGTGCTTTTTTTTTATCTTTTATTTTTCTTTCAAAACTTAAGAGAAAGACGGCTGAATTATGATGCTGTATATATATTATCATGATTCAGCACATACCAGTCCTTGTACTTTGATTTGATTTATGTATTTTTTCACGTCCCGTTGAGAATTTTTCCGTCATATTGAGACGTCACCAGCTGTACAGTGTAGGTGAAGTGCCATAAATTTACTTTGATGGGAGAGGTAGGATTATTTGGACATTGTGAATTGTTTTCCCATTTTAGGGCCAAATATAAAGTCAATCTTACCCTATTCTTTTGTCATTGGAAAAAAAAAAGTTGAAAAATTTCAAATTTTGGGGAGCCCCCCACTGAAAATCAGAATTGTTTTAAAAGGGTTTGTAGCCTAAAATTGATTTTTAAAATGCTGGCCTAATACATGTATATTTTTAAAAATATATATATAAAACAAACACCTGAAACATATTCACTGTAAGCATGGATACTATTTTACAGCAGTGTATTTGAATATAATAAACATGTGTGTTTTCCCAGCAAGATTTCATAGACAGATATTCAAATGCTATTTGTACAAGTGTCGTGGTAGGGGACCCCTCCTCTCTCTGAAATGTTGATATTTCTCTCTCAAAATTTGAAATTTCTTTCTCAAAATTTAAAAATTTCTCTCTCAAAACAGAGAAATTTTTATCTCAAAATGTAGCAAGTTCTCTTTCAAAACATAAAAAATATGTATGCACATGATGTACAATGCATAAAATTATAGAATACTTTATCATGCACCTCATCTTATGGAATACAATTATTGGATTAGGTTTTCTGTACATTATACCTGTGAAAGTTACATGTGTAATTATCTCAAATTATTTTCAAAGTCTTTCTCACAACAATAGCAGTATTATGCAGTGACAGTCTCCTTGATAATTTGACCTTTAACCTCCTCTTATCATACTACCAAAATAAATAATGGAAAATTATGTCATACCAAAGTAAGTTAGCAGATGATGTCAAACAACCAAATAATAAACTTATTTTTTAAAAGGTATGATAATAATATAGTAGTATATATGATAATAATAATTTTGATATTAATAGTACTAACTTCTACATAATTTTTGATTGTAGGAAAGCTGACCAAGCAGCTAATCCAGAAGCAGTAATCAATTCACTGCGGACCTTCACAAAGTCTGTCAAGAAAAAACCTGGAGAGGGCAAGTTTATGAAAGTGCAGGAGTCTATTGCTGAATCTGATGATGATCTCGATTATAGCGATGACGATACCAAACGCAGCAGTAAGAAATCAGATGAGGAGATGCCCCCTGTACCCCATAATGTGGAATCACCAGTTTTTGAGAGAACCCCCTCAGAAGCTGAGGTAGAAAGCTCACACATGTGTGGGATTTATTTTGTTTACATGAATTAGTAATTGTTTATTGTTCCCTCACAACAAACTGTCAGGAAAGGCAATAACATACCAGTGCATGTGGGGTCAGGTTGTTATGTGTGTCCAGGATAAGGTTGTGGATACACTATAAAGATTTAAGTAGAGAGGAGACTCTTGGTCTTTTCACATTACAAGGTCACAGGTGAAGGTCATAGCAGTAATCCAGTGTAACATGAAATTGTTGGGTGCCAAGAGGGGGGGGGGGGGGAGGGGGGGAGGGGGGGGGGGGGGTGGCATGTGAAAATTTTGGTTACCAAATCTGGAGGTTTACTCACAATTTGTGGCGAAAAAAAGGGGAGGGGGTGGGGTCCTGACCCCCTCTAAATCTGCCAATGGGACTAGCAAAGACACTGCTTTAAGAGTAAGTGCTATTTTTATCTGAACACAACAGTTGTTAGTTTAAAAACATTGCATGTCAATAGGAACATGGAAGGGTTTATGTTAAGATAATGATTTATAATTAATTATAAGAAGCAGGAAATAATTTCATACTTTAAAACCGAGTGTGGACCCTTAGGAGGTATTTAGATAATTTTCTACACAACACTTTTGCTGTCATTCAAAATCACGTGATGTAAACAACCTTTAAAAAGTCTGAGTCAGCATGAAGAAACTTTTGAATTCCGGATGATCTTCAAAACGCAGTTGAGAGCAAATTGATGCATCCAAATTGTTCAACCGTACCTTGTTCTTTACTAATTACCCTAAAGCAAGTAATAAGTGGTTTTAGATAAGAATGGTTTTGAATGAATTTAAAACGGGGCAAATCATTTTTTCAAAAACATTCAATAAAAATTTCCCAACACGCAACTAGACCAACACCCAATATATTATTTAAAATTAAAAATTGCACCAAAATGGTTAACTTCAACTGATAGATACATAGAAACTTGCTATTGATTCTGACATTGTCATTATTAGCAGATGTTAATTGACAGGTATAAGCTAAATTCACTTCTGGTCAGCAAGCTCCTGTTACTTTTTGACATTAAGTAATTATAACCCTATCGTCTTATATCTGTAATGGATTTTATGGGAACAAAGATTCAATGTGCCACTTTCTGGCCTGATGTTTCCGGGGGAAATGTTGGATTTATTTAACACTGTTTCAGTATTTAATGCACTCTGCAGAACATCTGATGATTTATAGATTCCTGTTTTCTTGTAATTGAAGCATAAGACAGATCTTGTTGATGGAATGAACAAGGTTACTCTCGACAACGAAAAAGACGATGAACCACCGGCTGAAGTCATCCAGCGACGACCAAAATCTCAGAAGAAAAACATGTCGGACGACGAAATCAACGAGGGCCTTCGTAAGTTTCATGTCACTGTCAGCTGACTATATAACTTAAAAGGTTGCATGAAATCAGACATATATTCAAAGTAATGGATTTTTTCACCGCTGCCACAAATAAAAAGCAGCTAAAAGAAAGGCTCAATTGTGGATGCAATATCTGGAGTTTTATCTGTTTTTCTTTCAGGGTCACTTGCTTCACCAGGCGATCCCACCTCAAAGTACACGGTGTCAAAGAAACTTGGGGCTGGGTAAGGATTGTTTAGAGAGAACATTTTTGTCACATTATCACCAGTGTTATATCGACTTTACCCATGTGAGATTTTTCTGTCTCACATTATCACCGGTGTTATATCGACTTTACCCATGTGAGATTTTTCTGTCTCACATTATCACCAGTGTTATTTTACCCATGTGAGATTTCTCTGTCTCACATTATCACCAGTGTTATATCGACTTTACCCATGTGAGATTTCTCTGTCTCACATTATCACCAGTGTTATTTTACCCATGTGAGATTTCTCTGTCTCACATTATCACCGGTGTTATATCGACTTTACCCATGTGAGATTTCTCTGTCTCACATTATCACCAGTGTTATATTGACTTTACCGATGTGAAATTTCTCTGTCTCACATTATCACCAGTGTTATTTTACTCATGTGAGATTTCTCTGTCTCACATTATCACCAGTGTTATATCGACTTTACCCATGTGAGATTTCTCTGTCTCACATTATCACCAGTGTTATTTTACCCATGTGAGATTTCTCTGTCTCACATTATCACCGGTGTTATATCGACTTTACCCATGTGAGATTTTTCTGTCTCACATTATCACCAGTGTTATATCGACTTTACCGATGTGAAATTTCTCTGTCTCACATTATCACCAGTGTTATTTTACCCATGTGAGATTTCTCTGTCTCACATTATCACCAGTGTTATATCGACTTTATCCATGTGGGATTTCTCTGTCTCACATTATCACCAGTGTTATTTTACCCATGTGAGATTTCTCTGTCTCACATTATCACCGGTGTTATATCGACTTTACCCATGTGAGATTTTTCTGTCTCACATTATCACCAGTGTTATATCGACTTTACCGATGTGAAATTTCTCTGTCTCACATTATCACCAGTGTTATTTTACCCATGTGAGATTTCTCTGTCTTACATTATCACCAGTGTTATATCGACTTTACCCATGTGGGATTTCTCTGTCTCACATTATCACCAGTGTTATTTTACCCATGTGAGATTTCTCTGTCTCACATTATCACCAGTGTTATATCGACTTTACCCATGTGAGATTTCTCTGTCTCACATTATCACCAGTGTTATATCGACTTTACCCATGTGAGATTTTTCTGTCTCACATCATCACCAGTGTTATATCGACTTATACCCATGTGAGATTTCTCTGTCTCACACTGCTGCTACATCATTGATTGTGATGTCATACATTTTCTATGATTTACATTACACAGTGAAGCAAAATATTTTGTATTGTTTTCTTTGAATTTTAATTTGATATAGCTTTCTGGTGGACAACATTCAATGGCTTTTAGAAATT
The DNA here is from genome assembly GCF_947568905.1 of Ostrea edulis. Lineage (NCBI taxonomy): Eukaryota > Metazoa > Mollusca > Bivalvia > Ostreida > Ostreidae > Ostrea > Ostrea edulis. The sequence goes on from NC_079170.1 coordinate 71,785,171, forward strand.
TACATTTACAGTGTTAACCATTTTCGGGCATGATCTTTCTGCCTGTCTATTTAAGTTTTGCATTTAAGTTCAAACGAGGATTTCGATAATCTTGAATTTTCTCAAAGCTCCTGAATTTATGCATTAAATTGTGGTTAAAATTTACTCGTGTAGGAGAGGGAAATTCCACCACAAGATTCACTGTCTAGGGACTCTGTAAAACCTCTTCTAAACTGTGGATCTTGTCGACTCGGTGGAATTTCCCTATCCGAAACTCCTACCAATAAAGGGTTCTGTTAATCTCAGGCCAGGCTTCTGTATCAGGAAGCAGGGAATTCCAGATGATGGAAGTTTTGACCAGTCTGAAATTAGAAATTTTAGCTTCTCTCATAGCCATACTGATGATATCAAAGTTCATAATGTTGACTCTGAATAAATTTTGCAGCAGATATAACAGAAATGATAATTCAGAATGCCTTTGATCAATATGCACTCTGTTCATCTTTTGTGGTTAACTTTGAGATTTTTTTTTTTTTCATCAGTGCATCTGGTTGTGTGTACATGGCTAAACCTAAAGAGGGCGATGCGGTAGTAGCCATAAAGTCCATGGACCTCACCAACCAACCCAAGAAAGAACTGCTTATAACAGAGATTGAGGTCATGAAAACCTACAGGCATCAAAACATTGTCAACTTCCTAGATTGTTACTTCCTGTCCGAGAAAAGTGAATTATGGGTAGTGATGGAATACCTTGATGGTGGTGCGCTGACTGATGTTGTCACGGAAACCATAATGAATGAAGGACAGATTGCTGCTGTAACCCGCGAGTGTCTGCAAGCTCTGAACTATTTGCACTCAAAGGGTATTATACATAGGGATATTAAAAGTGACAATGTATTATTAGGAATGAATGGGTCTGTCAAGCTGACTGATTTTGGCTTCTGTGCTCAGCTAAGTGGAGATAACTCTAAACGACAGACGATGGTAGGCACTCCATACTGGATGGCTCCGGAAGTCGTATCAAGGTTTGTAAATATTTCAAGTGGAAGAAGTTTGATCCTCCTCAGTACTAGAATATTTGATTTACAACAATACCCCAGTACAAACAATATAGACTCTCTCTTATTCCTCCTTTGTTTTGTTTTTTTATGTTTTGAAAATGAAGGTGAATTTATTTTATTTTTAAAGGTCATGTGTGTCAAAAGTGTTTTATATCCTGAATAATAAACAATAAAATGTATATGAATGAAAACTCAAAATTTATTGAATAAATATGATATTGTGAAACGCTACAGAATTCCCTGACAAACTCAATACTCCAATCTACATATCTATAGTTTAGTGAAAACCACTGAACCGTGGAGTTGGACAAGCAAGTCAGTTCGATTCAGCATTAAATCCCCCCCCCCCCCCCCCCCCCCCCCCTCCCCATGTGGTGATGCACTAATCAAAAAATGAACGTGACATTGAATTCAGACACCTTAAATCTTTATCTAGTTTTGTTGTAATAATACCTTAGTGAAATTAACATCAGATTTGATTCAGCTTGAATGTAGAAACTTGGTAAATGACCTGGTTGCGGATATGACGTGCAATTTTTATTAGTTTGATGAAGTAATGTTTATAGTCTTTGTATGATAGAACAGTTTAAAATGTCCTGTGTGTCAATTACAATGAAATTTTTTGCTCCCTCTTAGACCAAAAAAAAAAATAGTTTCTCAGGCCAAAAATTTCTAATTTTGGTGAGACAGGCAGGTATTTTTTATTATTAATATTTCTTTTCATTTTTATTTTTTACTGGGCTGTTGTATGAGTTGTCTTTCCTTTTTCTGTTGACTGTAGAATGAGTTCCCTTTTCTTTCTCATGTACATGTTTATATAGAATAAGCAATGACATTTTTATTTTTATAAAAAAAAAAAAAAAGATAGCTTCAAATTACTTCTATTAAATGTATACTAATATTTTTAAACACTTGCACCTAAATGAGTATGCATTCAATAATTGTTTAATCAAAAAGATACTTTCAATTAAAACCTTCTGAAAGTTTTACATATAAATATCTATAACACATGAGTTACCTCATTTACATAAATAAACAAATATAAATTCAAAAATAAAAATTCCATGTGGTACCTTTTCAATGGATGCGACGGGGTGTGAGAAACTATTGATAGATATTTTTTGACCTTACATAACAGACATTTGTAAAATGATGATGGTTTAAAACGACCTATGTGTAAATCACAATGAAATTATGGTCCCTCTTACATTACAATACCCCATGTGTTATTGCAGATTGTACTTTACATCATTATTTGTATATACTTCTATTTATCAGAATATAATCCATCTGTCCTCTGTTACAGGAAACACTATGGGAAAAAGGTGGATGTTTGGTCTATGGGAATCATGATCATTGAAATGTTAGAAGGTGAGCCCCCATATTTGAATGAGACCCCACTGAAGGCTATCTACCGAATAGCCACCAAGGGAAAACCGGAAATTAAGAATTTCGAAAAGCTGTCGAAATTACTTCAGAATTTCATTGACCGGACATTGGAAGTGGAGGTGGATACAAGAGCAGACACTGATGAACTCCTGCTGCACGATTTCATGAAATGTGCGAAAGACCTCAAAACACTCAGGCCGTTAATCGTAGCTGCTAAGCAAGCTACCGGGCACTAGTTTACGTATATGCATAGAAGTACTAGTTAATTGTTTGAATTTTGACACCGAAGTAGGAAATTTTGTACACAAATTGAAAAGTGTGTATGTTTATCTATGTGCAAGTGTACTGTGTGTGTCTGCAGTTGTGGAACTATTACAGAATTGTGTTTGTCTGCTTCTACGAAAGAGTTGGCATGGTCCTTGTGTTAATTCATTGGTATTATATAAATGTAGTGTAACAAACAGGATACAAAACTATACCACATGTATTAAAATGTAGCAATATTCATGTGAATTAAAAGATATATAGAAAGAGGTCTCAAACTGTAATGTTTAAATGGGTTTGAGACTGTGTAAAAACGCTTCTTCTGTCTCTATGCTTAAAGAAAAGTCAGTTACGCAAAAAAAAAATGTTTATCAAAGATAAGTTTCCCGTTTTGTATGCTAATATCTCGTACTCTTGCTGTTGTACCCAATTGGAAAGTGTGTGTTGTGTCATTACAAGGGATTTAACAAATGTTCTTGAAAAGGTTTTGGAGTTCCGTATTAATTTTTTTCTGCTATGTAACATTCTAGATGTCACATGAGAGCATCTTTAAGAAAATCATGTTAAAATTTATAAAGTTTTCGAGTCCAAGTATAAAAGTTGTGTCATGATTTGATAATTTAATAGAAGGCACACTCAATAACAACATTCCCTACTTGATCTCATGAGTGAAGACTGTGTGTGCTTGATTGATATGAATGTGGGTTTTTTGTCACACTCTATGACCTTTACTGATTCGTAACCGAACTTGTACAAAACTTGACTGCTCTGAAACATACCATTAGTTTTGTACAGTTTATCGTGGGAGAAAGCATTGGGAAACATTCTCAAAAATTTTTACTCTTTCATTCAAAAATACTTGAAAGTTGAAGCTATTTCTCTCAGGGTCATTAGGAAGCAGATTGACCGAGTAGTGTGTGAATGTTATAGTCATGTGATCAGGTCATGTGATGTGTGGTGTATTGCTCTGTTGATTTACAGATAATCACAATTATGTCGCTACTTTCCATTCATTTTTGTATTATTGTTGATAGACTTTTATTTGCTGAATCTATTTTTCTACATATTTATCTATAGATATATATATATATGTTAAAAATTCTGTCACAAACATTCCTGTTTATTCCTGAGGATAATATATGTATATTCGTCACGTTTCATGTTTATAGATTCGTAAGTTCACTGATTTTTCTAAGTGCTGTGTTAGTGTGCAGAGTTGGGATAGGACTAAAACTGAATTACATAGGATAGGGATTTCCTTTCTATCTGTCCAGGCCATTAGGGTGGACAAATCATGTGCTTAGTATTTCTATGTATTTGAAATAATGCAACAATACCTTTTTTTTTGCAAAGAACCTTTAGAATTCAGTTATGTATGAACAGTTTATAATTGATCTTGATTGAAACAATTTACATGTAGCTGAAATCACACTGATATACATGTTCATTGTTACAGAAGGGAAGTCTCTGTTATTTGTTATTCATACCCAAAGGGAAATGTATGATACGCAAGTTCAGAAATCAGAGCACCAGCTAACACTAGCGGTGGTGATGTAAACATGTTATGTGTTTCTAGTTATTAATTGTAAGTACATAATGTCAAAATTATTCTGAACAGGAAATAAAGGCTATATTTTCACTTTACAGTGACGTATTTATGTTAATCAGGTTGACTTCCATCTAAAACCAGGAATCACTTTACACATACTTCATTTTGTGATGATTCTAGAAGGGGAAGTAATCCTCATTCTATAAAGGGCAACAACTCTGATTTACTAACTAAGCTATTGATGTGTATAATTAATAAATTCTTGCAATAAATGCTTTTGTGATGTAGTTTGTTGTCAAGAGTTAATGGTTCTTGGACTCGCAGGCATATTTCAATCGGCATCCCCTCGTAAATTTTCATTTCCGTACTGAAAATTCAGAATCATTCATGGATGATGTGGGGAGGAGGATCTCTCAATCGCCTGCTCTGGAATTTTATATGACGAATATTGAATGAATACGAAGTGGATAGATAGTTTTTAAAGATTTTCCCTATATATTCATATGTAAAACTTTGATCCCTTAATGTGCCCCCCCCTTCCCCAGGTGTCAAAATTTTTTCAAACGTGATTCTCCACTATGTCAGAAAGCTTTCATGTAAATTTCAGCTTTTCTGGCCTAGTGGTTCTTGAGAATAAGATTTTTAGCTCTTCTGAGCCAAAGGCTCAAAGAGCTAATCATATGGCCATATGTCTGGCGTGCTGTGTGCGTCAACTTTTTGGAAAAAGGGCTATATCTCAAGAACCCCTTGGCCAATTTGTGTTAAATTTGTTACAGGATATCCTTGGCCCAAGGGCTTTCATTTGTACTAAAACTAGGGTTGTGACCCTTTAACAAGGGGAGATAATTAGGAAAATGCAAACAAAAGTAGTGGTTGCTAAAAAATCTTCTTCTCAAGAACCTCTGGGCAAATTATCACCAAACTTATGCATAAGGATGAGGATAGGTTGTAGATAAAAAAAATTGTTTAAGGCATCATCCTGGGGCGAAAGGTGCCTCTTCAAAGTTGACCTAAAATTTTGTTTTGTTAAAACTTTGATATTTTGCTTAGTATAAGGACTAGGATCATCAAATTTTGTCAGATGATGCATCTTAGGACCTAATATCATGTTGTCTCCAAAGTAGGTCATGGTGACCTACTTTTTGAATTTCGCAGGTAATTATTAAATGGATTTTGATGCATATCTTGGACACTTTTGAGCCTATGATCATCAAAAGTTGTCAGTTGATGGATCATCAGACCATGAACTGCGTCATGTGAAAAGTATGTCACCATGACCTACTTTCTGAATTTTATGGCTAATCATTTATGAATACATTTTAGGTTGTTATTTCAGATATCGAGAGGTCTAGAATCCTCAAACCTTGTAAGCTGATGTGTCTAGATGCCTCAAAACATATTTTTTTTAAAAAGTAGATCACAGTGACCTACTTTTTGAATTTTGCAGACATTCAAATTTCTCATTTTCAATTTTAGATGCATATTTTGGGCACTATGAAAGCTAGGATCATCAAACTTTGTCAGTTGATGCATCTTGAGTCTTTATAGTTTGTTGACCAAAAAGTAGGTCACCGTGACCTGTTTTTGGAATTTGATGGCTATATTTTAATATTTCAGATACTATTTGACTTACAATTATCAAACGTTGTCAGTTGATGCATATTTAGTCTTCAGGGTGTGTTGACTAAAAAGTAGGTCACCGTGACCTATTTTTGGATTTTGACGGCTATATTTGAATATTTCACTCTTTGACTTACAATCATCAAACTTTGTCAGTTGATGGGTCTTGAGTCTTCAGAGTGTGTCGACCAAAAAGTAGGTCACTGTGACCAACTTTTGGAATTTGACGTTTATATCTGAATATTTCAGATACTATTTGACTTCAATTATCAAATTGTGTCAGTTGATGCATCTTGAGTCTTAGGAGTGTGTCGGCCAAAAAGTAGGTCACTGTGGCCTTCTTTTGGAATTTGATGGCTATATTTGAATACTATTTGACTTGTCAGTTGATACATCTTGAGTCTTCAGTGTGTCGACCAAAAGTAGGTCACCTTGACCTACTTTTGGACAGTTACATTTAAATTTTCAGGTACTATTTGACTTAACATCATCAAACTTTGTTAATTGATGAATCTTAGTGAGAATTTTTGCCTGTTCTACAATGTATCAGAAGAGCGATTTTAGGCCCATGGGCCTCTTGTTAAATGACCCCACCCAATTTTTGCATCTATAGGTCACCTGAGTAAACTGATGTGACCTATTGCAATTGGTTGTCATCATGCGTTAACAATTGAACATTTTTAACTTCTTGATAACTACCAGTCCAATTCTTTTCAAATTTGATATGAAGCATCATTGGGACAAGGGGGACATAAATTGTAAATTTCAGGACTCTTGGGCCCTAGGGGCTTGGCAAAAACTGCCCAAAATAGACCAATTTTCAAAAATCTTCTCAAGAACCACACACGTGAAAGAAAACCTAAATGCATAGTGATGTTGAGCAGGAAGACATCTACCAAGATTGTAAATTTCATGATCCCCTGGGTAGGGGTTCTGACCCCAGGGCGGTCCCAAACTTGGTATATAACACTTAAATAGCATCTTTAGTGCTATTTATACTAAATTGAAACTAAATAGATATTTTGAAAGAACAGGTAGTCCTTTACATCCCAAGGGTAGGAGTTTTGGTATCAGGGTGGGGCCAAAATGGTCAGTTATTAAATATGTGAAAAATAGACATTTTTAACTTCTTGATAACTATCATTCCAATTCTTTTCAAATTTGGTATGAAACATATTTGGAACAAGGGGGACATAAATTGTAAATTTCAGGATTCCAGCACCCCAGGAGCCTTATGGGTGGGGCAAAAACAGACCAATTTTCAAAAATCTTCTCTAGAACTGTACATGTGTAAGGAAAACTAAATGCATAGTTGTAAATTCCATGATCCCCGGTGCGGGGCCAAACTTGGTATATAGTGTTTATGTGTAAAACACTTAAATAACATCTTTAGTGCTATTGATATTAAATTGCAAGTAAATGGATATTTAGAAAGAACAGGTAGTCCTTTACCAAAATTGTAAATTTGATGACCCCAGGGGTAGGCATTTTGGTATCAGGGTGGGGCCAAAATGGTCAGTTATTTGTGTGATCAATAGACATTTTTAACTTCTTCTTGATAACTATCATTCCAATTCTTTTCAAATTTGGTATGAAACATTTGGAACAAGGGGAACATAAATTGTAAATTTCAGGA